>NC_080541.1:131907213-132271588 GCF_028640845.1 Ahaetulla prasina | reverse complement strand
TCATTTCTTTTCTAACTTCATTATGCATTACATTTCATTACTGTTAAACATTCCAATAAAAAGTATTGACAGATCAGGTGAAATAGGTTGGTGTAGTGGTTAAGGGCACTGGACTAGAATCCAGGAGACTGAGTTCTAGTTCCCAGCTGGGTGACTTTGAAACCGGCTGGGTGACTTTGGATCAATCATACCCTCTCAGCCCTAGAATGCAGGCAATGGCTGACTATTTTCAAAATCATGCCAAGAAAACTGCAGGGATTAGTCTAGAGCAGAGGTCTCCAACCTGGGCAACTTTCAGCCTGGCGGACTTCAACTCCCAGAATTCCCCAGCCAGCTTTGCTGAAAGTTGCCCAGGTTGGAGATCCCTGGTCCAGAGAGTTACAAAGAGTCAACAATGATTCAAAGGTTAAAAAGAAACTCAAATTTTTGTATTTCAGAGTATAAAGATACATCTGAAAAATAGTGACGATAGTACTATATATAGAAAGGATTCTTATATTATCTATATGGTGTTTCTATGTGGTTATTTATTTCAGACTGAACAGCCATATTTAAACATACAAGCTGAAGGAGGATGTGATATGGAAGAAAATGTTTCCTTAGTTACAGTAGTTTGGACAATGCTGGCACTCTGAATTAGTATAGGAGGAAGAAGCTGAGACTATTTCTATTGTCTCTGCAATATCATTCTGTAAGATCCTATTGTGAGTTTTCTAGGCCATTCTCTTAATTAAAATAGATTGATCACAGGTTTAATTTTTGTTCCTTTAGTTTACCAAATCAAACACAGAGAAGCAGAGGTAGAGAGTCTGCATGCAATATGGCAAAATAGAAAACAGATTTGCTGACTTTAGTAGATTATCCTGGGCAACATAGGAATAAATTATCACTGTAAAGAAACCCAAGACTCAGATGTCAGCTAAGCTTCCATTGCTATAATCTACTCATAACACAAGGGAGGGAAAAAAAAGGCACAATGCCTTCTTTTGTGTAAACATCTTTTTTTTTTAAGAGCAAAAGAGTCATGCTGCCCACAAATAAGTAGTTTTGCTGATGAAATTAAACAATGGGATCTGAAGGTGCTTTGGGAATTACAAAAAAAAGCTAAAAGAATATACAAATCCTACAATGCAAATTTAAAAAAACTGATGATTTTCTTGGCATCACAAGTTGCTGCCTCAGTCATTCCCTTTACCTAATAGTAGGATCAGCCTTGACTATTCGACATGCAATTCAAGGCTAGTTCTCATCCCAGTTGTAGGTAAAGAAGTAAATTCTAGCATCTGATGGTGGTTCTTTAAGGGTTTTAGTCACTTTACGAAGATTTGGGACAGTGGTGGGATTCAATTTTTTTTACTACCGATTCTGTGGGCGTGGCTTGGTGGGAGTGGCAGGGAAAGGATACTACAAAATCCTCATTTCCTCCCAATCATCTGGGACTCGGGAGGCAGAGTATAGATGGAGGTGGGGCCAATCAAAGGTGGTATTTACCAGTTCTCCGAACTACTCAAAATTTCCGCTGCTGGTTCTCCAGAACTGGTCAGAACCTGCTGAAACCCACCTCTGATTTGGGATGTTGTCTTTGGACCAGAAATGTACAATTTCAGATTGTAGGTTTAATAGCAGGATGATATTCATGTCACTGAATATTGTTCCATGTCCATAAATGTTCTCCATTAAGGGAAATGGAATAGAAGTGATAAACAAAATAAAACTTTTTAATTTTTGCATAATCTTAACCCTGCCTTACCCCTTTTTATTGGTAACAGTCCAGGCACAGGTTGAAAATGAAAAATAAGTTTAATGTCCTGATTATGAGATGGAAAACAAAATAAACACTTCTCTCTCTCTCTTTCCACAATCTCCTGTGCCATTGTTCCTCTCTTTGTTTTTAAATTGGAAGTGACAAATTTAAATTATTGTTGCTCATTACTGTTCCCCAAAGCTTTTCACTTTATTATTATTTTCCAGAATAATAACTTTTAACAAATTAACAATATAGCATCTGAGCTTGTTTTAGATTTGTGTCTCCATCATTGATTAAACCATCTGTTTTTGTCAAAGGCAATCTTGACTCCAAAATAGTTGAATATGATAGGAAAATATTTTTAAAAAGTGAATGAGTAAAAAGCAAACAAGAAAAATGCAACATAATACTATTTTTAGTATTGTCTAGGTAGTTATAATTAATAGACTATTAATAAACTGGAAACTACAGATTACGAATGAGTTTTATAAATTGTTTCTTTTCCCCCTTTTTATTTCTTGGATAAAGATATATTTCTTTGATGCTTGTTTATTTAGGATGACTTGAAAATAAAAAAGTAGATTTCAAGGTAAACATTCTTTTTCTTTCTTGTGGCATAGAAAGGACCTGGAATGAAATATTCTTACAGAGGTGTTTTCAACAACTATCTTGTATGGAAAAATAAAATTTAGATCAGGAATATATCACAGGGAAGAGAATAAACTGTCTCCTTTCTTGGACCACATTTTGAAATTCAGACATGTCCCTATTTAATTATTGTTTACAAATGGAAAATCATGTTACAGGATATGCTATTCCCAGATATATTTCTGATTGTCTGGTTCCAGTTGGCCTCAATTTAACAAATTGCTTGCCAGGTACAACTTAGCTTTATTGTTCTAAAGACTCGAGTTAAGAGGTGGAATTTTCCATACATAGCAGAAAATGGTTTATTCTGTGACATAAAATATGCTTCAGGCTGCTGCACCTTAAATTTTGTTACATATTTCATTCTATTTATAGCAATGGCACCAGGTGTTCCATACATTTTACAACACAGACATTTCATATTAATTGTAGCTGTCAGCATGGGAGCCTAAAAATAGCAAACTGGAGCAGGTGAGTTTCACTATGAGTGTCCTTTGTTTCATTAGGATGATACAACTTAAAGCTTAAAGTCTGAAAAATTTTAAGGAAAAACGGTGCCATTTAAGTTGGATGTTTTTCTCCTTAAGCTGTTCAACTTGCAGTGGTCTGATTTTGTTTTCTTATAAAAATTAGAAGCCTGTCCTCAAATGGACTTGGAAATTGAAAGCAAAATATAAAGTTCGTTGGAAACATAAAAGGGCACTTATAGGTTTACTTGGAATGAATTGTGTCAGGGTATATTGCAGGGGTAGTCAACCTTTTTATACCTACCGCCCACTTTTGTATCTCTGTTAGTAGTAAAATTTTCTAACCACCCACCAGTTCCACAGTAATGCGCTGTGTATCGTCATCTGCGCATGCCTCTTGCACATCGTGGATTGGGTTGGGGGGGGCGCCGGCTACCAGCTCTGCTTGTCTGTTACAGCTGGATGGTGTGGGGGGAGATGCGCAAGCTATTCTGAGACGAGGGTCTCTAGTTGCGGTCGCACTATAGCGCCATTTAGTTTCACTTACATACCATGAACTAAACTTATGCGCGGGCGATACAAATAGTATATTTTCAGAAATTTTAATTGTCATGGGGAATTTTATGAAAACCTAATGAAAATGTTTTTAAATAATGCTATGAAAAGTTTTTAAAAAGTCAATTAAATTTTAAAAAAGGAAAGTGCTTCACTATCGGACAAAATTCTACCGCCCATCATGAAAGCTGGAACGCCCACTAGTGGGCGGTAGGGACCAGGTTGACTATCACTGGTATATTGCTTTATCAATTTCAGTAGCAAGAAGAATGTAAAGAATTTGAATGATTAACAAGGTAGGACCTTCTAGACACACAATTATACCAATCGGTTTCTAAGCAAATTAATCAGCAAAAGCATGAGAAATGTGGATGAGCTCCATATGTCACACACAAAGCATTTCCACATTTGATTTCAAAACAATTCAGAAAGCAAGCAGATCTACACCTTTCAATTAATTGTGTTAGCAAACATATTTCATTGTACCAGATTCCAAGGAAGATGGAATATGATGGAAATTCAATGGAAAAAGATCACTGCCTGTGTGCAGCTGACACCATGTTTGGCTGACTATTTATTTGGTTTTAATTTAACCAGCTATCTAAACTTAGCTATTATGGTTTACAATTTATAGTTTATGCCATGGTCTGCAACATAAATTGGGCTAATTGGAGCATATTCATGAAATCGTGATAAAATGCATCAGGGCTTAGCTGTAATATGTGAACCAAGTTCTTGATTATAAAATTGAATTCTGGCAATACCCAGCATCTTTTCTATAAACAATAAAATTTTGTTTTATTTTGTTGTTTTGCAATCTAGCACCGTTCAGAAAAGTAACTTTCTAAAAGACACCAAAATTGGATGCTGCGGTACATCTGATTAATTTCTGCTTATGATTCTCCAGAAGAAGTAGACCCCTGTAATTAAGTGTAAAACCAACCATATGTGGGATTATTTTTAATTAATGATGACACAAAAAATTAAAATTAGGCACTTTGTAAATCTAATTTAATTTTGTGGGATCATAATTTCCAAAGGCATAATGAATTCTGACTTCATTCCAATAAATATAAACATGTTTGTAATTTAAACTAAAATTACAACTCAATTTATAACTTCTGGGAGTCTGTGATGAAGAACCTACACACTAGCATTCCCCCCCACCCCCGTACTTACATTTTTGATGACTGAAATTCTTTATTTTCCAGAGGAAATGTGCCACTCCAATTAGCAATGGACAGCTGCAGGGTTTAGTTTTATTTTAACTCTTTATTTACTCCAGCCAAAAGATCCAATTGGTTTTAAAAAATAGGTCTGAAATTGCATACCAGCTGCATTTGAAGAGACAGCCGGATAGAATTGTCCCATTCCTTATTCAGTGTTCCTTTTTAAAAATATTTGAGCATTCATTTTAGTTCTGGCTAGTGAACTTATAGTCAACGTTTCTTTTTAAGAACTAAGCATGTGAGAGGGGAAAAAAGTATAGACTGAGTATTGGTACTATCTGGAAGCACATTAGACAAGTTGCATATTCTCTCTATGTTCAACAAATCACTGAATTTGCTTGTTCATCTTGTGTTGATGAATTAATGACCAAGTTGTGGTATTAAGTGGCATTATGGTAAAGTAATAATAGCTTTCCTTTCCATTCAACCTGCATGTGACAATCCATTAAATCTTCTAGCTTAAACAGGAATCTTCCAATGAACATTTATCCTTGCTTATATTTTTTATTTCTTTGGTTAAAAACTGGGGGATAACAGTGAGTTGTATGGATTGTTGTATCTGTAGAGTACACTTGCTTTTACTAATCAAGCTCCCTACACACCTGTAGTTCCGTGCTGTCTGCTACTATAAAATAAATACTTATGGCAACCAATTAGAATTGGATGCTTATCAAGGCATGAAGATGCCCCATGAACAATTTTTAAAACTTGTGTCTTTGTGATTCGCTCTCATTCCCAACCCATTGCTGCGGCAATTTAAAGACCTATTCAGATTTCTAGTTTTGAAGTGGTGTTTTCATACCCAATACATTTTTGGCTATGAATAATATGATACTTCTTCGATGATGTGTTCTGGTGACACATGCTGATGACAGAGGGTGAGGGTAGGCGCAGCACTAATTGGCAACCTCAGATTCCTGTAGAGCAGTGGTTCTCAACCTGTGGGTCGGGAGCCCATTGGGGGTCGAATGACGATTTGCCAGGGGTCGTCTAAGACCATCGGAAATATGGGAAGTATACTTGCGAGTCGAAGAATCGCGATCCAATGGTTGACTCCACAAGCCAGCTGCAGGCTCTTCAAATCGCTAGCCGAATTCGGCTTCAGGCGCGATGAATTAAAAAAGAGAGAAATCTTTGCTCTGATGTCTCGCTCTCAAGCCAGCTGCAATCACTCCAAATCGCTAGCCTAATCTGGCTTCAGGCGCGATAAATTTAATAGGGGAGGAGTCTCCGCTTTAATGCCTCCGTCCTCAAAGCAATCGCAAGCAGTTCAGATCACTATCCAATACGGCTTCAGGCGCAATAAATTCAAAATGAAAATAATTTTACGGTTGGGATCGCCACATCATGGGGAATTATATTAAAGGGGTCGCAGCACTATAAAGGTTGAGAACCACTGCTGTAGAGACACCTCTTTTTCTCCAGTTGCCAGGCACTGCCCTCCATGGACATTTGTCTTAGATTATGTGAAAAAACGGATACCTTATTATGGCAGAGGTATCTGCCCTACAATGCCTGAGTGGTCATATAGAAAAGATTTTTTGGGTATTACACAGGCTCCTTACATAGACAGCACTGTGTATATTTTGAAATAATGCTATACATATGCTTTTTAAAAAAACTAAACATGACTAGCAGTCCCTGGAGAGAGGGCTAATCCTGTGCTGTAGAGAATCTGGATTTAAATTGGGAAAGTAAGACTGATCCTGCCAGCTGTGTGTTACTAGTTTTGACTCAAATGAATACAAGTTTTCCGTTGCTTCTGCCAATAATGGGTTCTATATACCCATATTTTTCCCCACTGTTTTAATTATTTTGGCGGAGAATGTCACTCAAGCCTATGTCATTCTGCATACTCAAAATTTGGCATACTTCTGCATGCAGCAAACCTTGAGGTCAGAACTGGGCCTCTTGTTTACTCCCCTCCCAAGACTTGTCACTCACTTGCAGCAAATTGCAGAGCGAATTCAGAATTTTAATGACATATTCAGATTATGTTTATTCATATTGTGATCAGGGCAAATCAACAATGAATTCCATGTGTATATACCGTATTTTTTGGAGTATAAGACGCACTGGAATAAAAGACACACCTTAGTTTTTGGGGAGGAAAATAAGAAAAAGCTGATTGGCAGGTGGATTCGCCTCCCAGAATACCCCCAATCAGCTGTTCCCAGAGGTGAATTTTAGCAGCAGGTTCCTTGGTTGTGAGCTCTGTGCCTTACTTTTTTTTTTTTTTTGCTTTTTTTTTATGCCTCTGAAAGCCTCTGAAACAGCTTCAGAAAAAAACCCTCTGAAGCTCTGTTTGGGAGCTTCTTTTCTGAAACTCTGTTAGGGAACTTCGTTTCTGATACTTTTTTCAACCTCTGAAACCTTCGTTTGAGAAGCTGGGCAGGGCTACATTTGGAGTATAAGACGCACCCAGATTTTCAGCCTCTTTTTTGGGGAGAAAAGGTGCGTCTTATACACCAAAAAATACGGTAACTTTGTTCTAGCCTAACTGACAGGTGACAGACATAATACTTGTATTTTTTTAAACTTTTTTTTAGTGTTTATACTACTCTGATAAAGGAAAACGATTTCTCCTATTGTTCCTCCTGTTTGACAGTGACCCAGACTGAGTTATCATTGAAGACAAGGTCATCGCATTTCAGAAAAGCACTAGACACATGTTTACAAATAGTTCAACTTTTTGTCACTATTGCAGAGCACTTCTATGCCAGACATTTATGTTTCAAGCAACTTGAAAGGTGACTAAACTTTCATCCCAGAGATTGACCTTTACTTGTACAAGCACACCCTGTTATGCGTTATCACATAACAGTGATAACCCTGTTATGTGTTACGGAGAATGATTGGTAGTTGTTTTTCCTACCAACAGGTGATTTTGGGTGGAAGGGGAAGGGGAAGCTGGGAAAATGCACAATCCCTTCCTTTAAATTACTATCCTTTAAATGTGTAAGGTCAACAGAAGTAATTAGTTCCATTATCTGTGGCAGATTAGTTCTTGGACATTTTAGCAGTGCTATTTCTATTTTGATGATTGAAAAATTTGAGAAATGTACATTAACATGTCCCATGGTGTTGTGGTGATAGGAGCACTCAGGGCTGTGAGTCTTAACCTGTGACTCAGGTGAGTTGCTCCAACAGATCCCAGGAATGATGTCTAAAGTGCAATTCTAGGAACAGGTAGGACTGCATAGAACCCTCAGACTCTTAGGCCTGTGATGGAAGACCTGAGATTGAAGAAGGTGCAGACCACTCATATATGCCCAAACTCACACACAAACACATGCACACATATATACAAACATATTTTTTTTTTGGTTTTGGTCTGGTAATCAGTTCCTTGAAAGCTGAGGAACTTTTCTTACTATGGGTATGACATTCTTTTGTCTTTCAAGATTTTTTTTTTTAAAAGCTACATAATAGCGGTGTCTGGAAGCTGTACGGGTCTGGATGGGGAGAAACAGGCTCAAACTCAATCCCTCCAAGACGGAGTGGCTGTGGATGCCGGCACCCCGGTACAGTCAGCTGCAACTGCGGCTGACTGTTGGGGGCGAATCATTGGCCCCAGTGGAAAGGGTGCGCAACTTGGGCGTCCTCCTGGATGGATGGTTGTCTTTCGAAGATCATCTGACAACCGTCGCCAGGAGGGCTTTCTACCAGGTTCGCCTGGTTCGCCTGTTGCGCCCCTTCCTCGACCAGGATGCCTTATGCACGGTCACTCATGCTCTGGTTACCTCTCGTTTGGACTACTGTAATGCTCTCTATATGGGGCTCCCCTTGAAGAGTACCCGGAGGCTTCAGTTGGTTCAGAACGCAGCTGCGCGGGTGATAGTGGGAGCCACACGTTGCTCCCATGTAACACCTCTCCTGCGCAGTCTGCATTGGCTACTTGTGGTCTTTCGGGTGCACTTCAAGGTGTTGGTGACCACCTTTAAAGCGCTCCATGGCTTAAGGCCAGGGTACTTACGGGACCGCCTGCTGTTACGAATACCTCCCACCGATCTGTACGCTCGCACAGAGAGGGACTCCTTAGGGTGCCGTCCGCCAAGCAATGTCGGCTGGCGGCCCCCAGGGGGAGGGCCTTCTCTGTGGGGGCTCCCACCCTTTGGAACGAACTTCCCCCTGGTCTTCGACAATTGCCGGACCTTCGGACTTTCCGTCGAGAGTTGAAGACCTATTTGTTTGTTCGCGCAGGACTGGCATAGGATTTTAATAGGATTTTAATTAGTTTTAACGTTTTAATATTTTATAAATTGGGGTTTTATTTTTAATTGTTTTAATTCGGCCATTTGTATAATAAGTTTTTTAATCATGTTTTTATGTGTATTTTGCTGTTGTTTTTATTATGGCTGTAAACCGCCCTGAGTCCTTCGGGAGAAGGGCGGTATAAAAATTTAATAAATAAATAAATAAATAAAAATACCAGCCCATCAGAAAGCTTAACACACTTATCCATTAATTTGGTGAGAAATGTCACTACTTACCCAAGAGGTAGTATTGGTTTTTCTGCATCAAAGAAAGGAAATCTGCTATGTTATCTTCATTAAGTTTTACACACTAAGCTTATTCATCATCATCTCTCTCCCACCAGGATAATTTTCCATTCCTTGTTTTAATGGCATCCAAGATCGGTAAAATGAGGACCCAGATTGTTGGGAGCAATATGCTGATTCTTTAAACAGCTTAGAGAAGGCTGTAAAGCACTGTGAAGCAATGTATAAGTCTAACTGCTATTGCTATTTAAGAGACATTTTATAATGGTGGGCATTATATTATGCTTATATTCTTTTATCCACTCAGACAATGTAGGTATTTCTCTTTCTTTTTAAAGTTCCACTTTCCCATTCACAGTGATGTTGGCTTCTTCTCACAAAGGTTTGCACTCCAGGAACATCATATGGCCACAGTGTTGCCAGAGTATGTCATTGTGTTATGAGAAACCTACGGGCTATTGTAAAAAAAAAAAACACCTCTTCCACAAGAATAACTCCTTCCCATCAGTATTTAGAAGAAGCAAAAAGTCCTTTTGGCTCTTGACTGTCTCCTACAACAAGATCAATCCAATATCTCTGTCCTTCATTATGATTTTTTTTTTAAAAAAAAATGTCCTCCCTTTTTTTGTACGCTTTTTAATTTTGCTCTCATTTCTCACAAAGAACCAGGAAAAACATGGGGAGCACTTGCACATAATCAATACACTTAATACCATGTCTCATTTCACCCTGTGAGAAAGAAGTGTTCGGCAACCCCTGACCAAACTGAGTTAAAGCTCCCAGCTGAGTGAGGTTTGTTGTTGTGTTATGTGCTAAATGTCACAAAGCTTTACTGAGCAATTTGAACTGTGTTGTAAATCCGTTTGCAAGATAGAATCTCTCACAACTGCAAGCTGGGTAGCTTGATTTTAAAGAAGGAACGATTGCTTCTAACAAAGGAAATTCACATTAAATCTGCCTTCGTCGGCCTGCCTTCCTTTGGCCAGACATTCCCCTAAAACACAGACTCTTCAGTGGAGACTCAGGAGCTTCTCCTGGACAATGTGGGATATTTTTGATAGCTCCACCTTAGCCTCTAGGGAGTGTCAGGAGACAAGTACATAATGGGAGAGACAACATTTTATTTCTATAAACTTCCTTCAATTCACTTATTTGAAAATTCAGTCCATTGTTTGGATTGTGGAGTCTTTGGTCCTTTCCGAGCTTGATTGTCTGGATGTAGACATTCATTGTGGATCCTACAGAGGATTCTACCTATTGTAGAATCTATTTTTGTTCAGCCATGGTGTACCAGGGTCAAATTCAGTGACAATAAACATGTATTAGGCTGTCTATATTCTGAAAAAGATTCAAAAAGGTCCTGAAAAAATATTCTAAGAATTCTGCCAGAGCAGGAAGAGTGAACAATACTTATTTTTATTTCAGCAAGAAGCTGTATGGGATTCGGCTTTCCCTTTCTTGCACTACAAACTTCCATGGATTCCGCCCCCCGCCAAAAAAATGATGTTTGGATATCTTCCATTTTATCTGAGATTGCATAATATCTCTGCAGCGCTGAAAATAAAAGATGGAAAATTAATATAGGGAAAGTACTCAGGGATTTGTTGTCTCCTATTAGGATTTAGCTGAATTTATTTGATGAAAGTATCTGTTAGGCTAATTAAGCAAGCTGCACAGATATCATAAGGTTTACAAATCACCGGTGAGATTCTAGAGGAAGGCATAATGTGAAGTTATTATTTGCAAAAATAATTAACAAACAAAGTGGTATAATTGAGTTGCATTTTGCCCTCAATAATTTCACTGTTGAAAAATCCATCATCATTATCATCACCATCACCATCATCGCTATTGTCTATCTACTGCAGGATAAAGACCTCTTCCACATGTTTTCAACCAATAGGGGCCTGGGCTTTCTTTTGCCAATTGGCCCCCAATACTTGCTGATGTTGTCAATCCATCTTGTTTTAGGTCTCTTTTGTAGATGCTTTTTATCAAGTGGGATCCATTCTATGACTGCCTTGACCAGTCTGCCACCCATTCTTTTTGCTATGTGACCAGCCCACTTCCATTTTAATTCTTTTATTCTTTTGATGATATGGTATACTGGACAGCTATATAAATGTATTAAATAAATGAATAAAATAAATAAATGTGGAATAAATACTGAAATATCTGATGCTTGAATTACTCCCAAGAGAGCTCAGCTTGTATATGGAAAAAAAATGTGAGGTTTGAAGAAGAGAGGTGTCTTGAAAGTATATACTGACCACTTCTGTAAAAGTCATAACTGTGATTTTAATGTAGCTATTATCATTGTATTATTATAATTCTCACTTTCTTTTTATTTTTACATGATCTAGTAACAATTGTTGAGACCTACATTGGGCAAAAATATTCTTCAATTCAATTCTTGTATCTTTAGAGGGTTGTTTTTTAAAAATTCTCTGATATTATGTTAAAGGGCAGCCTTGAAACCTGAGAAATGCATTCACTTTCATAGTCCTTTCTTCCACTCACTCCCTTCTGTATACACAATCAGAGAAGGCAAGAGTGCTAAAAGATACTATAGGTTAAGTGAGCTGTTAATCCCAGAAACCTTTATCAATATATAACATGTTTTTGGGGGGGATTATCCAGAAGCAAGGAAAGTAAATTAACTGAGAAATTAGAGGTTCCAATATTATTTATATATTTATCGTATTTTTTGGAGTATAAGACGCACCTTAGTTTTTGAGGAGGAAAATAAGAAAAAAGCTGATTGGCAGGTAGATCGGCCTCCTGGAATACTGTTCCCAGAGGTGAATTTTAGCAACAGGTTCCTTGGTTGTGAGCTTTGTGCCTTGCTTTTCTTTGCTTTTTTTTCTGCCTCTGAAACTTCTGAAACTCCATTTCAGAAAAAAACATTTTTTTCTGCCTCTGAAAGCCTCCAAAACAGAGCATCAGAAAAAAAGCCTCTGAAGCTCTGTTTGTGGGTTTCTTTTCTGAAGCTTCATTTCTGATGCTTTTTTCAGCCTCTGAAATCTCCATTTGAGAAACTGGGCAGGAATACATTCGGAATATAAAACGCACCCAGATTTTCACCCCCTTTTCGGGGGAAAAACGGTGAGTCTTATACTCAGAAAAATATGGTATATGATTCATTCCTAGTCTTTCTCCTCTAGCAAGTATTTAAAATGGGGAACAATTTTTTTTAAACAAAAAGAGAATATAAAAAGTTAATTGGGAAATTTAAGTTTAAAAATGAAAGAAATACTAAAAATCACATCAAATCCTTTTATGCATTTGTTCAGTTAAAAATGAACAAATGCTGAAAGAAATATGTGGGTTGTTTTTTTTTAAGTGCCAAAAGAATGCTGGGGATCAAATCATTCCCTTTGACTGGAGCGATGCAGAAGACCATTTCCTTGTTCCACAAACATGAGACTGATCCTGGGGACATCTCTAAAAAGACCCTTCCAGTCTATGAACATAACTGGACAGCTTTGTAATAGAAGAGACAATCCATTGGGTAGGCCCTAAATTGTTCATGATTTTAACAGTCATACTAAATTATTTCTGATAATTAACTAAAATATTTTAATACAATACAGTACTAGTTGCATCATTTAATGGTCTAACAACTGCATTTTGCTTCAAATCTCTCAACATTTTACAAGGGTAGCCCACATAGAATATGAGAGTCAATTTGGTCTACTGGTTAAGGCACCAGTTTAGAAACTGGGAGACCGTGAGTTCTAATCTAGTCTTAGACTGAAAGCCAGGTGGGTGATATTGGAGTAGTCACTGTCTCTCAGCTCAATTTACCTCACAGGGTTGCTGTTGTGGGGGAAATAGGAGGAAGAAGGTGTGTTGGATATGTTTACCATCTTGAGTTGTTTATAAACATAATAAAAGTGGGATATGATAGAATAGAATAGAATAGAATAGAATAGAATAGAATAGCATAGCATAGCATAGCATAGCATAGCATAGCATAGCATAGAACAGAATTTTTTATTGGCCAAGTGTGATTGGACACACAAGGAATTTGTCTTGGTGCATATGCTCTCAGTGTACATAAAAAAAAAAGATACCTTCATCAAGGTACAACATTTACAACACTTAATGATAGTCATAGGCTACAAACAGATAGATAGATAGATAGATAGATAGATAGATAGATAGATAGATAGATAGATAGATAGATAGATAGATAGATAGATAGAAAGATAATGCCGTGAGAAAGATGGATGCAACAAGAAGCAAAATAACTGACAAGTCTCAATGTCATTTCTTCAAAATAGGCCATATCAGGAAATAGACACCATAAGAATTATTGGAACTCTTTTTTTTATTTTATTATCATAAGCTATAATAACAGAATATTGAAAACCTGTCTCTCAGTAAAGTATGGGGGGAAATGGTGCATTAGACCTCATTGTCCAAAACGCTCCTTGCTCACAGCATCCACCTGCAATCCAGTAGCAGTCAAGAATCAAGGAACTTTCTCAAAGCTCTCTCAGGGGAAGCACAATCTTGCCTGATTGGGCTGAACCTGCATCCTTCAGTCTGTTTTCTTACATGCTAACAACAGCTCTATCCTGCTTTCATTTAACTTAAGCAATATTCAAAGGTTCCAAATGTGTCCTTGGAACTGTGGAGGAGGAAGAGGAGGAGGAGGAAAGCTTATCATCAGCCTACATGTTGACATAATGATGACCAAATAGAAAAATCTGGGTGATTTCCGGCAGTTTCAGATAGATTTTGAGGAGTAAAACCCATTGATCAACAGCTTAAGTATTGAGCAGTATTTTCCCAGCAGAAAGCCTGCCAAAAAGGACTGTGCCATTCTAATATATTGGCAGTTGGTACTACAGTTCCATGGAAATGGATCTACTGGTAAATCCAGAAAATTGTTAAGATATATCTGAAGCTGCAATATCCACCATCTTTTCAATCCCCTTCTTCTGTACAAATAGTTCTCAACTTATAACAGTTCATTTAGTGACCATTTGACATTACAATGAAGTGATGTATTGTGGCGTTCCTATGGACATGTGATCAAAATTCAGATGCTCGACAACTGACTCATATTTAGGATGTTTGCAATGTCTCAGGGTCATGTGAACATCTTGTACCACCTTATGACAAGCAAAGTCAGTGAGGAAACAAGATTCACTTAACAACTCTGTTCATAACATAACAATTGCAGTGATTCACTATGGCAAGAAAGGTTGTTAAATGGGGCAAAACCTATTTAACAAATGTCTCATTTAGCAACAGAAATTTTGGGTTCAATTATGGTGGTAAGTCAAGGACTATCTATATTGAAAACTGGTCTTTAACTTTATAGACCAATAAAGAACATCAAACATTTTATTATTCATTCCTTCCTGATTTAATCAAGCAGAAAGAACATGGGTCAAGTGAACAAGTACTAACCCTCATTTTTTCATATCATGTTGATATCCTCAACATCTTAAAAGAACCCAACATGACATGAAAGTAATTGCCAAGTTTACAAGTAAGTGACTCATTGCAACTCTGGAGTCCAAGTCAAGAATCTGGAGTCCAAGAATCTGATTGACTTGGTCTGCAATGAATAGTGGACATTGTTCAAATGTTCCACTAAATGTTCTGGCTCCCTCCAAGTTCTTGTTGAAAAAAATGCCACATGCTTCATGTGGAAGAACAAAGTTGTTCTGTTTTGTGTAGAAGCATTGGAAATAGAGAAGTAAGTACCGTATTTTTCGGAGTATTAGACGCACTTTTTCCCCCCAAAAAAGAGAGTGAAAATCTGGGAGCGTCTTATACTCCTAATGTAGCCCTGCCCAACTTCTCAGTCGTAGGATTCAGAGGCTGCAAAAAGCATCAGAAACGAAGCTTCAGAAAAGAAGCCGCCAAATAGAGCTTCAGAGGCTTTTTTTCTGAAGGTTTTTCAGAGGCTTTCAGAGACATAAAAAAAAAAGTTTTTTTCTGAAACAGAGTTTCAGAAGTTTCAGAGGCAGAAAAAGAAGCAAGGTACAGAGGTCACAACCAAGGAACCTGTTGCTAAAATTCACCTCTGGAACAGCTGATTGGGGATATTCCGGGAGGCCGATCCACCTGCCAATCAGCTTTTTTCTTATTTTCCTCTCCAAAAATTAAGGTGCGTCTTATACTCCAAAAAATACAGTACTCTTAACTGCTTCTGCTGTACTGGAATAGGAGCTGAGAAAGGTTTCATTCTGTAGGTGATCTGATGAGTCTCGATAATCCTTCTTCTTGCAGTCCAGCTAATATCCCTTCTCTACCACTTTTGGCTCTTATCCAAGGGGCTGATTTGATTTCACAAGGAAGAGAGTGCTTAGTGTCAACTACTTGGGTTGCATCTGTTTTTATCAGATCGGCCATGACATCAACAGTATCACTGACAAACAATGTGGGAAATTTCCCAAACACATTCCAGAAATTCTCCAGATGATTTTAATAAATACTAATTAAAGAAGAAAGTTATATTTTATCTATGTTATCAGTTTACACAAAGTTTATGTGAGCTATTATATTATAATCCAAGATGTGAGCAAAGGGCATTTTGTTTCAATCTGCTATTTCCTTTTGAAGAGTAGAAGACATATTTTCTGGTACACATCACCAAAAGGACTGAGTAGCCTGCTACTATTAGTTGTTTAATCATCATGGTTGCTGTTTGTACTTATTTGTTTTTTGGTTGTTTTTATTGTTTTAATGTTTTTTAAATTGATTTTGTTGTTTTATAATTTTAGAATTGTAAGCCACCTAGAGTCACTTGGTTGAGTTATAAGGCTATGGAATATCAATCAATCAATCAATCACTCAATCATACATACATACATACATACATAGGATAAAAAATATCTGATGCAAAATTTAACCGAGGTCAACTGTAAGTATTCTAATGAATAGTATACTAGTAAACTAATGAAACTATTAGTACAAGGTTAAAATCCCCTTTCTGCCATTAAACCAAAACATTTGGTTTATCTTTTTATAAACAGAGGAATTGACAAGTTAGGAAAATTACCTTATTAGTAACTCTCTGCAAGAGGGCCAGACATGATGCCATGGTTGAAGACGAGCCAAATAAATTGGTCTTTGAGAATGCACAAAAGGGAAATCCCAGAAAAGAAAATCCATTTCAATCACTAACACAACAAACTGTTAGAGGGAGACCATTGTTTCTTAGCCTGGAACATCTCCTGTGAGGCAGTGTCCTTAAAAGGAAGCAAAAGAGGTTGGAAATCTTCCTTGCAAGACCTCAAACTCTAGAAATGGCATGCATCTTTAATCATCCCAATGCAAAAAAACATTGTTTTGGAAATAAGACCCAGAGACATTGCGAGAAAATAAGACAACTGTTAAGAAACTATCCAATCCACATTTAAAAGTGTTAGATTCTTGACATCCTTTCTTTTTAAGTTACTTTTTTTCACTTAGCATTATTGGTATCTATAGTTCCTGGCAGTTCTTAACCAAGCAGGATATTTACACAGGATCTGCCTGTACTTTTAAAATGTATGCACCAAGAAGCATGCTAGTTCATGGCCATAGGTTTTATCACGATTTAGAAATTCGATTCAAAAGTTAAAACACAGCTAAAAACAGCAAGTCATCAGTAACTGGTTCATCTGCAGAGACCTGATCTGATTATTATACCCTTCCTTTTGCTGGTTTATTGTGTTGAAACAATGACCATGTTTGAAGTCTCTTCAGAATAGTAATTTATCTAAGCCCCATCATTTCCTTTTTGTGGATTAGGAGGAAGAGAAATATTTTCAAAATATGTGCATTCGACGTGATTTTAAATTAAACTGAAGTTAGAGGATATGGGAAAAAAATCAGCATTAAGTGGATCTGATAGCATCTGCTTTTGTAGTCCCGTTAACTTCAAAACTGATCAACACCAGGACTCCTGAACTGGTCAATAGAGTTGTGTATTCTTCACTACTGACAAATGATATCTACAAATTATTCCACAATTGACTACTGAGAGCAACCTCTGTTATACTCTCACTGCCTTTAGAACTGTTCCCAGATAACTGAGAGGGAATAACTCTTGAATTTTAAATAGGAAGTAAGGCATGATGATTAACTTAATGAACACTAAAAAAAAAGGTTGCTTAAAAGAGCATCACTGGTTTTTACTGGATGGTGATTACCAGTGATGGGATTCAGCCAGTTCACACCACTTCGGGAGAACCGGTTGTTAACTTTCTGAGCAGTTTGGCACACTGGTTGTTGGGAAAAATTATTAGGGCAGAGAACCGGTTGTTAAATTATTTGAATCCCACCACTGGTGATTACTACTTATTCAACATCTGAATAATACGGGGAAGAGAAAAACAGCTGGAATGTACCTCCAGCCAGCCAAGAAGAAAGCAATGGACTGAATTTTCTAATTAGTTGACAAAAGAAAATCTTTTTTTAAGCATTTGAAAGACACCCCATCTGTTGTTTGGAAGTTTAAAACTAGCTTTCCTTGTCTAGGTTCTGTTGCATTTCTTCCTTTTTGTGCTGTTGTTACTATAATAGCAGAAATATGCTCTCTCCAGTGCTCATTTTTCACATGGACCTGATAGCACCTGTCTTTCAAATTAGTTATTCCTAGAACAGGGATGTCAAATTCATGGCCTTTGGGCCAGATGTGTCACGTGCTGGCCATGCCCACACCTGGTTTAGCGAAGGGGAACAAAGTCGCAATACATCACGTGATGACACCATGACGATGCGAGTTTGACATCCTGAAGAAGCAGTATAGAAGAGTATCAAAGAAGACAGTGTAGTTGAATATTTAAAATCTGTTCAAATAGTCTGAGTTTGCCTCACCATGTGTAATTTTTATAGTAAAATCAAGAAATTATCAAATTTTGATTATTGAAGAATAAACAACTTATTTTATAACCCAGACCTCATTTTTAAATGTAAGAGATTAATTCTCATTAAATGTTCTGAAAAGCATAGTTCATTTCTTGATTATCGCAGCATGTCTGTGAACCAGGGTGACAAACTACTATTCTGGCTAAAGTGGAGGATGAGATGTGTATGGCTACTTGTACAATTATCTTGGGGATATGCAAGATCCCCAAGTGCTAGAGAATAACTTTGAAATGTTCAAATAACCTTGAGGTGGAGATTATATAGCATCTTCTAGTGTTGATTTTCACATACTGACTTACTGAAAATTTCTTTTCTAGAGAATTCCCATGATAAATGCTTCCACTGTCTTGTCTACCTTGAGTGGTACTAGCAATCCCCCACCATTGATACCAGTGCTCCTAAAACATTATCTCTTCATTTATTCCGAATGTTTATAAATCACACCTTCAATCAAATATTGATTTCAGGGTACCTTCATGTTATTTGTGCTGAGAGGCATCCAGAATTGAACTCAGAATATAAATAAGTATAATAGAAAAACAATCCCAATCAAGAAAATAGCAGACTACAACATATCAATATATCATAATACTGAAAGGAAACTGAAAGGAATAAAAAAAACTGTTCAAGAAACTAGCAAAGCAATTATTCAAATAGCTAGATCTCCTTCTTTAATCTCGCACTTTCCAGAGGTTTAGGAATTACAAATTTTAGAGAAAAGAGTCTCAACAAATGCAGAAGATGACAGATTGGAGAAGAAGACCTAGAAAAATAAAAAAGACTTCAATTTGGATATTAAAAGTACCAAAGTTGTGATTTTGATACTGAGAAAACCAACTGTTTGTATCTGCATAGTGCATTTAACTTAAATATGGAATTTGAAGAGTCATTTCTGCCAAATATAAGGCAAGAAAAAAGTCATTCTGATGCTTTAAGTCTCTATTTCATCTTTAACAGAAAACATGAGCACCTTGAATTGACCTTATATTGTAAACAAGAAGTCAATGTGGTTATTTTCATGAAACGGGGAATCCATCAGCATAAGGGTGAGTTGTGTGGTTCACCCGCTCCTTCTTGAAATTGCTTCATCTATCACAGTTACCTTGGGAAGTAGGACCCATGTAAGTTGTTTCAATATCTGAAAGGTAACGCTTTGTACATACTTGATCTAAATGAATTAGCCAGAATTCTAACAGCATAATTATCTACTGGTTATAATCATGTTCAAGGATAGCCCCATCTATTCCTTTAAAACAACAACCCAACTTGAAAGTTATAAATGAATGCTGTTATCTTTCTTTGTTATATGTAAACCATACTGTCAGGGATCCAAGTAACATCCTCAATGAAATAAACCTCTGAGGCTTGAGTTTCCTCAAAGTTACATTTTATTAGAGATGTCATATTGGCACATCTGGGAAAACCCGAATCTTTATTTATTTATTTTTTATTTATTTATTAGATTGTTATACCGCCCTTCTACTGAAGGACTCAGGGCGGTTCACAGCCATATTAAAAATAGAACAATATACAATTAAAACAACAATTAAAAAACTTATTATATATGGGCTGAGATATAAAACAATATCCTATTAAAATTAAACTCTCTAAAAATATAAAATTATAAAATTTAAAAATCACGAAGCCAGTCCCACACAGATGAATAAATAGGTCTTGAGCTCACGGCGGAAGGTCCGAAGGTCAGGCAGTTGGCGTTTCCAGGTTTTGCCCACCCAAAGAAAAATTCATGTTCCTGCCCAACACCCACAAGTCCATCACATGGTTCAATCAAACATCGTCCCAACTGGAGATGCCTCCCAGATCCAGTCTTCCAGATGCAGGGCACGTTGTCCTTGACTTTCTGAGAAAGGAATGTTATTATCACTATATATCACTCCTGCTCCATTCAGCCCCCCCATACAGTAGTAAACATGGCAGGTCTGAAGGCCTAATGCAAAAAATGGCTTCCAGGCCTGACACATACAGTGTCCTCATGATATGAGAACCTTCATTTATTAATATTTTTTAAAATGTTCGAGCTACTGTAAAGCAGCGGTGAAATCTTCCCAGTTCTATCCAGTTCGCCAAAATGGTAGCGTTGGTAGAGGAAGACTCTGCCCACCTGCCAGGACATCATTACGTCCCTTTTTTTACCATTTGCACATGCACAGAAGGTTCTGCACATGCACAGAAGAGGCACATGTGCACATAGCACGCACACTCTCCTGTGTGCACATAGCACGCACACTCTCCTGTGTGCACATAGCACGCACACTCTCCTGTGTGCACATAGCACGCAAACTCTCCCATTCCCAAACCGGTAGCAAAGGTAAGTGGATTTCACCACTGCTGCGATGTAAAAAGTATGCAGAAAAAAAGAAAAAAGAAAAGAAAAGATTTGGGCAATTTTATTCTTCAACCCACTTGCTCAGTAAGATGTTGCCCTGGAGCATGTAAGAAGACATTAACAAAGGGACAGAGAATAGAGCTTGGAAGGAAGAAATAATAGTTTTCTGAGCGGTAATATTTTAAGAACCATTGTTATTTCCCAGACTCTTACACTGGCTAAAACAAAAGTATCAACACATTAATTTGATGACTTCTGTTGCTTCACTTTAGGCAAGTGCACTGTGTTTCAAGAGCCTTCCACTGCTCCCCACAACTAAACACTCCCATGCATTTGGAAGTCCCTGTTATGCACACCATACCTTTTATAGTAACTGGCTGGCAAAAATAATAGAAGCGTTTTGCGGTATAGAAAGCAATAGAGAGCGAGTTATATTTAGTTCCATGACCTTTAAGGATATCGGTGGATATATTCAACAAAATTGGCTAATAGCAGGTGGATGTCTTAAAATGGCTTGGCCGATGATTACAGATATGTATAATGCAGTTCCAAGTACAGTCATGTACATGTGTCCCCATCACTTCCTTTTCTCTGGCCTTTCATTTCTTCATCTGGGTTGGCTTCAAGCCAATTTTCATGACCCCTTAATAAAACAAGTTAAGAATAGATTAGACCATTTCCTTGGTGATGTATAATATTTCTCTCTTGACTCTGCATTGTTTTTCCATTTTCCCTTTTTAGTCCCCACAGGAGGGGATTCCTTAACCCCCTGGGAACTCAAAATGTTTTCCTTTATGCTTTCATGTATTTCACAGCTGTATGTTTTCAACACATGACTTTTCTAAACTACTGCTCACATGATAGTGAGCAGACAGCGGGAAGTTGGAGAAGACAACTACAACTATAAAAGGATTTGTGTTATTGATGTAAAATGAAATTTATAAATTCATTCTTCATGCTAGGAAATTTTGGCAACTCTATTTCCATACAGAAGAGTAGAAAAAAAGGTAGGAATTGCTAAAATATTTTGTTTAATTAGCCACCACAAATTCTGTGAGATTATTGGGGAAGACATAGCAATGAATATGGTTAAAATAGGCAGGGCATGGTGGAGAACTGAGTGTAGTCAGGTAGCCAAAGTCCACATTTCTACCATCCTGTATGTATATGACTTCTGCCAGCTTTTGATCCTAGCGTCTGAAGTCATTTATTCTTAGTGCAAAAGCAGGCAAGGAGCCAATTATTTGCAATCTTCTGTTTGAAAGTTGATGGTCATTTTCCTTCTTGAAGAGAGGAAAACTAAGGTGCAAATGAAGCAGATCCATTCTTGTTGGCAGATCCATTCTTATAGGACCAGTGACAGCCCCTCAATTTCACTCGCTTTCTGCCTCCATTTCCTTTTAAAAGGGAAGGAATCCACTTGTCTCAAGGCACATTTAATTTCCTTTAATCTGTTGGATTTCAGCAGTTGAAGCTTTTGTGGCTTCTGGTGATATTTTATCCTGCCCCCTTTTTGTGCCTTTTAAGTCATTGCTTGCTTGCTTGCTTCTTTCTTTCTTTCTTTCTTTCTTTCTTTCTTTCTTTCTTTCTTTCTTTCTTTCTTTCTTTCTTTCTTTCTTTCTTTCTTTCTTTCCTTCCTTCCTTCCTTCCTTCCTTCCTTCCTTCCTTCCTTCCTTCCTTCCTTCCTTCTTTCTTTCTTTCTTTCTTTCAGATATATGGCTGCCAATCTTAAGCAATTCTGGGCATCTTACAACAAGAAAAAACCAAGAAATAAAACAATCATAAAACAAAACAATAGTACAATAAACAAAAACCTTGTGACTGCTTAGTCCTTGCAGTTTTCCAGGCAAGATTTCAGAAATGATTTGTGCTTGCCTGCTTCCTAGGGTTGAGAGAGAGTGACTGACTCAAGGTCACTCAGCTGGCTTTGTGCCCAAGACAGGATTAGAACTCCCAGTCTCCTGGTTTCTAGCCCAATGCTTTAATCAACACACTAAACTGACTCTCTATTCTGCCCTTCTGCACATATATTAATCTGACGGGAGTCCTGCCCTGTTCTGCATTTAGCCAATTTATTTTTTTTTTGCACTGATGCAGAATTCGATACCTATCTGTCTCTCTCACACCCACAGTTTTAATGGAAATTATATCTCATCCTCCTACTTCCTGAAACAGGTTCTATTTTATCCTTTCAGTTGGGATTAGAGTTTGCTAACAGTTGGCAACAGCCCCCTCATTTGCTATTTAAATTATGACCACAGCTGCTTTCAAAGTTATATTTTTGTGGAAAACTTTCAAAGCTGGAGTCTAGATGCATGCATCTTGAAACTCTTATCTCTCATGGCAGCTGTATCAGAATTCATATGCTGAATGAGACAAGTTTCATTTTTTATCCCAATAATATTATGACCTCATCTAAATTAAACCCAGGTTAGATGCAGATAATTCAGGGGTGAAATGCTCCCAGTTCGGACTGGCTCACGTGATCCAGTAGCGATGGCGGCTGCTGGTTCGGAGGACTGGTAGCAAAAATCCCTGGCCCCGCCCCCCCTGCCTCTGCTGAGCCGCATCATCAGCAGAGGTTTTTTTTTTTACTTTTAAAAGCCATTTTTTCTTCAGCCGAAAACATGTCTTTAAAAGTAAAAAAAGCCTTTGAGGATCCCGCCACTCAGCTGAGATTGGCAGAGCTTTTAAACTTTAAAAAAAAATAATTAAAGTCTCCTCTGGCGATCTCACCTGAGTTCCTCATCAGCAGAACTTACTTGTACTCTTACTTGTAGAAAACATGTTTTCTACAAGTAAGAGTAGAGATTCTAAGCCATTACCTGATTACTGATGAACGCATGGCTTTTTTCCCAGCCCGAAAGCAGTTTCACTTTCAGCCCAGACAGAATCAATTGCTTAGCTAATCTATTTCCTCAGTGATCAACTAATGCTGGCTGGCTTTTCTGGCTGAGGAACTCTGAGAATTGAAGTCCACAATAAAATAAAATAAAATAAAATAATAAAATAAAATATTTATGCAGCTTTCTGAGATTTGTTGTGTTTCTGTAATGTTTCATTCTAACTACACAAACACACAAAATCTCAGAAAGCTCTATGTGGCATTGTGTGTGTGTGAGAGTTGTGTTGTGTGTGTGTAAAGTGTGAAAGTTGGTTTTTGAGCTTTTTGTGGCTGTGTGAAGTGTGAAGTGCAGCTGCTTTTACATTGTGTGTGAGTCAGTTGTGTTGTGTTGTGTTGTATGTGTGTAAAGCGTGAAAGTTGGTTTTTGGTACCTCTTACTGTCTTTTATACTTTGTTTATTATTTTTATTATTTATTGTTATTGGCCACGCCCACCCAGTCATCTGACCACCAAGCCACACCCACCAATTAAGCCACACCCACAGAACCGGTAGGGGAAATTTTTAGATTTCACCCCTGAGATAATTACTTACATTTGGTAACATTAGGAGATGTGATCGAAGGTGAAATAATATGATGATAGAGGGGGAAACACCCCAAAGTGAATGGGTTATCTTAAAGTATTAATACATTTAGGTGAAAATTAATTAAAAAGGCATATATTTGGATACTTTCAAATACATGCAAGGTTCATGTATGATTAATTCCTCATAAACTCTGAAGAGGTGAGAGGGGAGGGAAGATTATTTAAGATGAAGTTTGCTTCAGGCCCCTACCTTAAATTAATACAAGGAGGTGGTTTTCAGAAAGTTCTGCAAATAATGTTTTCTTTTGGTAACCATCAAAAATGAAAAACTGGATTCATACAACAACATGATGGGGCAATGTTAAATAGTGCACATTGTGGCTTAGTGCAAATGTATGAATCCTTTCCATGGCTGGTTTCATTTATCATGCTAAATCTTAAGTATATTTGGCTGAACGTCTAGATCAGGGGTGTCAAACCTGCTTCATCACGGTGGTGTCACGTGATATATTTTTTCCCCTTCGCTAAACCAGGTGTGAGCATGGCCAGCACGAGACACATCCAGCTCATGGGCCTCAAGTTTGACAGCCCTGTTCTAGGTGTTAATCCATACACAATGGTTTGTATAGTATGATAAGTTATGATAAATATGATAAGTAAAAAACCCACTAAAACAATTCAGGGTTTTTCTCCACCACTGAGTTTAAGGTGCGTCCATCCATTCTTCAATTGTCTGAAAACCAACAGTCATGAAATTGCTTGCTCCAATTGCCAGTCCTTACTAGGCACAATTCTGATTACTGACACAGCATAGACCTTTGGATATAATAGACGGATGAAGTTGATATGGAAATGGACCAGGGGTGAAATCGACTTACCTTCCTTACTGGTTCGGAAGTCCACACGCCACCAGTGTACGTCACATGTGTGCGCAGACTTGCGCATGCGCAAAACCTTCTGTGCATGTGCAGAAGTTAAAAAACCTGGGCGACGGGTGTTGTCGGTGGTTTGGTGATCGCTACCAGATTGCTGAACCACCGGCCACAATCGCTACCGGATCGCAAGATCCGGTCAGAACCGGGAGCATTTCACTCTTGAAATGGGCTATTAATAGGGGAAGACGCATGACTGTATCAGCTTGAAATGGTTAATAATTGCCTCTCAAACGCCACCCATTACTAATCACCTGGATTTGCCTCTGATATAGCAGTTGGTAAAATGTAACAGATACCTCGCAGCTGTCAGTTGTTGTAAACTTAAGAGAAAAACAGTACCTTAACATTAGTGTATCTAAGGATGGCCTGGTCTCACTCATGGGTTGGGGACAAAATAAAAACATTGTGGGATCATGGCAAAAAAAAAGGCATCAATCAATGTTAGGTGCAAATGGGGACATGGCCTTAGTGCGATGTGTGAACTCTGTATTAGGTGGCAAAAATATGCCTTCTCTTATCTTCCTGAATGTAATTTGTTCCTACCAATCTTTTTCTCATTCTTATGCACAGTGATGCATATGAAATCTTACATATATGCAAATATTGCAGTTTATTAAAATTTAGATTTATCCCATAAGAAAGTTTCCCTTTAGAAAGATCCACATTAAAATTGTTGCTGCTCTTCAGTTGCGCTGTTATCCCTGACTCTGTGTGACCTGATGGACATCATTATGCTAGGATTATCTGTAAGCAACTGTTTCTTGTAGGATCACACTTGTCTCATCACTGATAGTTCTAGCTACTTTGTGTTGTCAGAACTGTTTTTGATTACCTTTGATTTTTCTAAGCATCGTGGTCTTCTCCAATGCTTAATATTCATACTTTGGCATTCTGGTTTTATTTCAATTCATGCTGATTTATTTGTTTTCTAATGGTCTACTGCATTCTTAACTATATTCTCCAAGACTCCAATTCAAAGGCATTTGTTTATTGAATTTTCATTTGTTTACTCTTTCTGATAATCCAGTTTTCACAGCTTTTTTCCATGTGTAACAGTCTTATGTTACACATGGAAAAAATGGCCTTGACAATATGTTGTTTCTGCGATGTCTCTGATCTAGATATGTCAGTATTTCTCAGAGATAATAGATATCTCTTCATTTCATTTCTGTGTAGCTATCACTGTGAATTTTTGAACCTAGGAATATAAACCCTGTTACTATTTCACCTTCACCTATTTGCAATAGGACTGCATTGCCTCTTGATATAATAGTAAGTTTTTGTTTTTGTTTTAGTTTGAACAACAGATCAGTTTTTGTACTCTTTTTTTAATAAATAATTTTTATTAAACATTTTTCAAAAAACAAAAAAGAATATTTAAGCAATAGTTTCTTTCCAACAATTTCGCAATGGTTAAATATTTCTTACTTGTCCATTTTTTCTCCCTTATTTCAAAGTATCCTTTATATATATAAGTCTAATATTAATTTATTTACATATATGCATATAAATAACAGTGTACCCAATTTCATTTCTACAAACTACATTTTTTTGTTTCCTTTTATTTTTTGTTGTTACATTTCTACTCCTATATCTTCCTTATTTGATCTTTCCTTGCCTTTTCTCTCTTTCTTCTAGCCATTTGTACAATTTCTCCCACACTATATAATATTCTGTTTCCTCTTTTTCTTGTATCTCCTTTGTAAGTTTACTACTGGGGAAGAGCACAGGATTAGTACCAGTAATGCCAGAAAGAGTAAAGCGACTGAGCCAAAGCCGAAAGGATGTTCAGCTATGGATGCATCTAGTGGTGAAAGGAAAGTCGGATGCTGTAAAGACTTTTTTTTCCATAGGAACATGAAATGTAAGATCCATGAATCAAGGCAAGCTGGACGTAGTCAAACAAGAGATGACAAGACTGAACATCGACATCTTAGGAATCAGCGATCTAAAATGGACAGCAATGGGTGAATTTAATTCAGATGACCATCAGGTATACTACTGCAGGCAAGAATCCCTCAGAAGAAAAGTAGTAGCCTTTATAATCAATAAAACAGTAGGAAAAGCAATACTGGGATACAATCCCCAAAATGATAGAATGATCTCAGTTCGAATCCAAGGCAAACCATTTAATATCACCCAACCACTGGTGCTGAAGAGGATGAAATTGACTGGTTCTAAGAAGCCCTACAGCACCTTATAGAATTAACACCAAAAATGATGTCCTTATCATTATGGAGGATTGGAATGCTAAAGTAGGAAGCCAAAAGATAACTGGAATAACAGGCAAGTTTAGCCTTGGAGTACAAAATGAAGCAGGGCACAGGTTGATATAATTCTGTCAAGATAATATGATGGTCATAGCAAACATGCTTTTCCAACAACTCAAGAGATGACACTACACATGGACATCACTAGACGGTACTTCTGCTTCATTGACAATGTTAAAGCCTTTGATTGTATGGATCACAACAAATTGTGGCAAGTTCTTAAAAAGATGGGAGTACCAGACCATCTTATTTGTCTCTTGAGAAACCTATACGAGGGTTAAGAAGCAACAGTGAGAACTGGACATGGAACTACTGATTGGTTCAAAATTGAGAAAGGAGTCCGGCAAGCCTGTATACTGTTGCCCTGCCTATTTAACTTATATGCAGAGCACATCATGAGAAAGGTGGGGCTAGATGAATCAAAAATTGGAGTTAAGATTGCCAGGAGAAATATCAACAACCTCAGATATGCAGATGATACCACTCTAATGGCAGAAAGTGAAGCAGAACTAAAGAGCCTCTTGATGTAGATGAAAGAGGAGAGTGCAAAAGTTGGCTTGAAACTCAACATTAAGAAAACTAAAATCATGGCATCCAGCCCTCTCAATTCCTGGAAAAAAGATGGGGGGAAATGGAGGTAGTGACAGATTTTATTTTCCTGGACTCCAAGATCACTGCAGATGGGGACTGCAGCCAAGAAATTAAAAGATGCTTGATCCTGGGGAGGAAAGCTATGGAAAATCTAGACAACATACTAAAAAGCAGAGACTATCACCCTGCCAATAAAAGTGCATATAGTCAAGGCTATGGTTTTCACAG
The DNA here is from genome assembly GCF_028640845.1 of Ahaetulla prasina. Taxonomy (NCBI): domain Eukaryota; kingdom Metazoa; phylum Chordata; class Lepidosauria; order Squamata; family Colubridae; genus Ahaetulla; species Ahaetulla prasina. Next base: position 132,243,762 of record NC_080541.1, on the reverse strand, counting down.
TTGCAATGTGTGGCTGTGCAAGTTGGACCATAAGGAAAGCTGAACGCCAAAAAAATTGAGGCCTTTGCACTGGTACTGGAGAAGACTCTTGTGAGTCCCTTGGACTGCAAGGCGATCAAACTGGTCAGTCCTAGAGGAGATCAACCCTGACTGCTCTTTAGAAGGTCAGATCCTGAAGATGAAACTCAAATACTTTGGCCACCTAATGAGAAGGAAGAACTCACTGGAGAAGAGCCTAATGCTGAGAAAGATTGAGGGCAAAAGAAGAAAGGGACAACAGAGAATGGGGTGGCTGGATGGAGTCACTGAAGCAGTAGGCGTGAGCTTAAATGGACTCCAGAGGATGTTAGAGGACAGGAAGGCCTGGAGGAATGTTTTCCAGGAGGTCACAATGGGTCAGACACGACTTCACAACTAACAACAACAACAAAAATTGTTTCCTATTAAAATTCCATATAACTATGAATTTTTAAAATGAAGTCTGGATTAGCCTTTCCTGAGAGTCAAAAGTTGAATATATATCCAATATCTCATTTCCTCCTGATCCTATAATGATTCCATTGGTCTTTGCAGACTTTTCCCTCTGTGTTTATATGTATTGTCTATGTGTGTTCAAAAAATGGTTTTTCAGGAGACAAAAGAGACTGCACTTTATCAAGCATCTCTTTTCTGCGTATGAAAACTAGTGAATCTTTTTTCAGGCTCACATTCCTGCATTCTGTATCAGTTATCATACAGGGCTATGATTTATTCAGCAAATCCATACCTTGATTTAAAATGTTATATCAACAAGGCTGCAGATTGCAGTAGTATATTCTTTCTATTTTCTAAGCTGCAACCCATCTGCCCACTGGGAATTAAATTAATGAAATCAATTAATATTCTCTGTTTTTATTAGTTTCAAGTTTCAGTCCTCCCTCCTGCATCCTGTTCTTCACAATTGCCTAATGGAAAGTATAAACTCTTCTCCGAATAGACTGGGCCAAAGTAGGCATTTCTTTGTCAATGATTACTTCACCTTCATTGAGTAGCTGGAATGTGGTTTCTGTTCCTTCCTTTTATTTTCAGTATATTTCAAAAAACTCTATTGTTGTTGCGGCGGTTCTTAGCAACCTGGACAAAACTTCAGCTCAGTTTGAATTTTAACTTATTTGACATCTTTTCTCTTTTCCAAGTTATTACATACTCTTCTTTCGTGTATAGTTACTATAGTATAGTCTGACACTAACTATACTATGGAGATGTTACAGTAACAATAGTTATACTGCACATTCCTTTTTTTTTTCCAAAAACAAAACAGGACAATAAATTAAGACAAAATAGACAACCATTTGATTCCAATAATGGTATGCAGCCAACACATTTGTTATTCCATCAGCCCTTTGATAGTTTCCTTGCAGTTTTCAAGTAGGTTGATGGAAAATGCTTAAAATGTGTGTGTGTGTGTGTGTGTGTGTGTGTGTGTGTGTGTATGTATGTATAAAAAAAATCCATAATCTACAGGGGGGAAAAGACAGAAAAATCCAAAGTATCTAGAGAAAAATATTATACATATACACATTTACCACATATCTAAACTATTAACACATTATAAGAGCCATGGTGGCACAGTGGTTATTGCAGGTTAATTTTGCCAACTGCCAGGAGTTCGATTCTCACTGGCTCAAGGTTGACTCAGCCTTCCATCCTTCCAAAGTTGGTAAAATGAGGACTCAGAAGATGCTAAACTATATGGTTTTGTTCTAGAAAAAACAGAGCTGGATAGGATTCTCACAGGAATGGAGGATAAATTAATTTTAAAAATGTACAATTTTTTGTTGGGTATTGAGTTAGAAGAGGAACAAATAAAGGAAACAATGATAGCTTGGGCTAACAATTTTGGATATTCAATAGACCTAGACAAATGGCAACAGTTATGAGAGGAATTACAAACTAACAATGTCCACTGCATATAAAGAAAATCAATACAAAATGTTTTATAGATGGCACATGCCACCTGAGAAACTGGCAAAAATGTTTAAAGATAAATCAGCTAAATGTTGGAAATGTCATCAGTTACCAGGATCTTATTATCATATGTTGTGGACATGCCCAGAAGCCAAAAACTATTGGGAGAAAATAAAGGGTTGGTTAGAAGAAAGGATCCAACAACACATTGACTTAAAACTGGAGCTGTTCTTATTGGGGATTCTACTAGAGTAAATCAGTAAAGAAAATATTTATTTGATTATACATGTAATAACAGCAGCAAGAATTGTTTTTGCGCAAAATTGGAAAGCAGAGAAAATACCCCTAGAAGGAGAAATTATTAGAAAATTTTTAGATTGTGAAGAAATGAATAGATTAACTTTGATGATTAAAGAAAGAGAGGATTCAGAATATTTTAAGATATGGGATAAATTCTACCATTGGTTAGAAGAAAGGTATAGATAAGCAATGGATAATTGTGTAAGAAAATGGTAATAGTGTATTTGTGGAAAAATGATAATAGATTAAATTAAAGTGAAGAAAGAAGAAACAACAAAAGATGGAGCCAGGAAGAAAACACCAAGATGTCACACGGAAGGAATGACTGATGTTTTAAATGTTTGTTTGTTTATAAAATAAAATAAAAACTTTTTTTCAAAAAAAAATGACGACTTGGATTATTAGGGGTAATATGCTGACTTTGTAAACTGCTTAGACAGGGCTATAAAGCACTGAAGCAGTTTGTAGATCTAAGCATTATTGCTGTTATAATCTATGCCTATTGAGATAAACTATAAAATTATCAAGGGGACATTTTGAAAGAATATCTCAGATCCAAGAAAGAAGAGAACAAGAGAAAGGATCTCAAAATCACTTCACCTTGATTTTCTTTGTTATAAGAACAGAGCAGAGAGACATTCTGGCATGCTTTCAAGATTCTGCTACTTTGTCCTATAGCTATAAGATCTTTCCTGAAAACCCTGCCATGCCTGTTTCTTGACCTTTCCTATCTTGACGGGCTGAATTTTTTTTTTTTAACCTGATGAAATGTTTTTGGTCTTGACTGCTGATCCATAACAAATGAAAAGAACTTGCTGTCCTTTGATATTTTATAAGCAATAATGAGCAACCCGATGGAAACAAGTGCTTAGTGTTAAATAAAAAATGGGTCTTTTCAATTTAAGATTGCTCAAAGTATTTCCACCCCAGCAATTGAGAGCATTATCCAGTCTTTATCACGGTGATTCATTACTATTGTAGACCAGTTAATATCAACACACTAAAGGCTGGGACATCATAAATGTTATTGGATTTTTATTCTTCAGGATGGCTGTTCACGCTTGGGTGGGAATGCTGAGAGTTATAGAGTTTGATACAAATGGAGGACAATTGCTCGACAAGGATGGAACGCAATCAAATGGTGAAAACCATAATAATGAGAATAGCATATCCCATCCTTATCCAATCTAGCGACCATCTATTGAAGTTTATCAGCAAAGTTAACAGTGGCTGGAGAGTACTAAGTTTGAGAAAGTTGCTGAGAAAGTTGCTGAGAAAAGTCAGTTGCAGTTCTACATTATAGTTTTCACCAATGAGAAAGTGTTAAGTGTTTGGGGGTTCTTGTTTTTGGGGCAGGAATCTTTGTTTATCTTCTCTCCCCATTAAACACCATTCAGGGATTTGCAGATCCATGGGATGGATCTGCAAATGGGATTTGCAGATTTGCAGATCCCTCGCATCCTGGACATAAACTGTTTCAACTCCTACCCTCAAAATGATGCTATAGAGCACTGCACACCAGAACAACTAGACACAAGAACAGTTTTTTCCCGAAGGCCATCACTCTGCTAAACAAATAATTCCATCAACACTGTCAGACTATTTACTGAATCTGCACTACTATTAATCGTCTCATAGTTCCCATCACCAATCTCTTTCCACTTATGACTGTATGACTATAACTTGTTGCTGGCAATCCTTATGATTTATATTGATATATTGACCATCAATAGTGTTGTAAATGTTGTACCTTGATGAACGTATCTTTTCTTTTATGTACACTGAGAGCATATGCACCAAGATAAATTCCTTGTGTGTCCAATCACACTTGGCCAATAAAATTCTATTCTATTCTATTCTATTCTATTCTATTCTATTCTATTCTATTCTATTCTATTCTATGTGATAATTTATATAGAATAGCAAGGACAATTATTTCTCACAAACATTAAACAGGAACAGATCAACAGTAGGAGTGCTGGACAGCAACTTCTGGTCTTTCCCCTACTTTACTTTTAGCTACTTCTTTTCAAGTATGGTTTCCACCAGGTTCAGAACCCTCCATTCAGATTTCCGTAGCTATGTGTTATTTGCAATACACATGTCACTGTGCTGCTATTTCTTTTTATGCAATCCAGGTTCATAAAATTTGAATTAGTTTGTTTCTTTATCACTGCTACAAATTCTCTGAGAAGTGACTTTAGCATAGGGAGGAACTGCAGCACTGCTCCAAAGTAGTTCAGGTTGTCTTGTACTCCCTTTACAATAAGGCATAGGAGCCCTGAGCTATGTACAGGAAGTCCTAGTTGCAGATCTTACCTTTGTCCTTAATCTAACCAGGCTGCTCAGGTTAAGTGGCCTCTTCTCATTTATGTAAATGAGAATGACGTGGAATTATGTTCCAAGGACATTGTAATAATGAGTGTGTTAGTTGTAAAATGACTCTTTAGATGTGTTGTTTTCCATGTTGTTGGCATAGAACATTTTTAAAAACGCAAGAGTCGTAAAACTATTGAGTTGCAAAAGCTAATTTAGGTCATGGAATACTAACCTTTGCCAACCCAAATAAAACTAATTTCCCACAAAATACATGTACAAATGATAGACATCCTCCCAATATAGCTATACTAATAGCAATATTACTGCAAATGTCACTAAACAAATATAATGAAGATGTAATCAAAACCAACACATTTTTTTATTGATGCCTCTTAGAGTTTTCATTCTTTTTGCATTGTTTTTACTGCTCATCTGTATACCTTTATTCACCTACTATTCATATTTATATCATCCATATCTATTGATAGCTAAGCAACCCAAGCCATTCTAGAGTAAGTAAGGTATTCTTTTGTAAAATAACATATAACATAATAATAACATAAGGCAAATAAGAAATGAAATAAACACACTTAAACAGAAGATGGAATTCAGCTGCCGTATAGTGCTTGCTGGAATGAAAACATAATACTAATTAGATGAACCATATGGATTAGAAACCATCTCTGTCTGTGCACTGGACCTTTTTGCAATATTAGAGAGAGAAGAATGCTTTTACAATCTTAGCAGCTCAAGATGGGTGGCACTTCAAGCAGAATTCAAATGTAGACATTGACCAGTAGACACCTGCTGTATCATTCAGCAAGGATCCCATGATGCATTGCTCTGAGGAAGAGAGATGCTAAATCTGGAAGAGGTAAACAGCTCTGTTGCCAGGCTCCATCCCATAATTCATTCATTAGCTGAGTACGAACAGGTGCTTAGAAATTAGAGAATATTGTTCTACATATGTCCAGGCTCAGTGTTAATGCCTGCCTTCTTCTGTCATGCTACGCAGTGCCTTTCCTGCATGATAAGGGTAGCATCATAGGAATGCTGTATCAGGATTCACCTCCTCGTTTCCATCACTTTGCTACTCTTTTAAGCTCTTCTAGATAGAGTTCCCAGACTTTTATTGTTATGCTTTAACCATGGCTTTATTTTTATTTTATTTTTTTTAAAAAACACCCCTACAATTGGCTAGAGTCATACAACACACTAAGCCATACACATTGTACATTTCCACAATTGATTTGCTAAACTGAAACTGAGCAAATTAGGATGCGGTTGATCATGATGTGGGAATCCAGTCTCTTATAGGAGTGTTCGCCTCATATCTGTATAGTTGTGGGATGTATATTAGAAGTGTTAATATAAAATAGGCTTTTCATCTCCCTACTTTTGCTTCCATCTATTCAAGATCTGGTACTTTTAGTCTAATAATAGCTTCAAAACAAGCCATATTTTGGGAGCTATTGAGCCATTGCTTTTGTCTGGCATTGAAAAGATCCTGGAAAAGCTTGTTGGCATGGGCTGCAGAGCTGGGAGCAGTGTTCTCTTGATGGGAAAATATCCCATCCATTAGATTTTCAGGCAGAATGAAAGCAAAGCCTAAGCTGGTGTGAAGTCCATAGTATAATATGGTGTTGTGTGGTGTGGCGTGGCATGGCATGGCATGGTGTGATCATGATGTGATCTCATATGATACAGTATAGAAAAGTAAAAACAGCTTGTGCCATTCTTTTGCTGTTTTGAAACCCCTCCATGAACTGAGAATAAATAATATTTACTGAGAGAGTTAGGAAGCCATTGCCAAAGGAAATTCCAAAACAGCAGTTAATCAGGGACTAGTCCTATTTATAAAGGCAGGGTTTAAATCTTCTCATGTTTATTTTTTCACTCCACCCAATCTAATGGATCATGATTTACTATACTTTGGGTAGATTCAGTGGTGGGTTTCAAAATTTTTTACTACTGGTTCTGTGGGCATGGCTTGGTGGGCATGGCATGGCTTGGTGGGCATGGCTTGGTGGATGTTGCAGGGCAAGGATACAATAAAATTTCCGTTCCCTCCCCACTCCAGGGGAAGGATACTGTAAAATCCCCATTCCCACCCACCCCTCCAGGGGAAGGTTACTTCAAAATCCCCATTTCCTTCCAATTAGCTGGGACTTGGGAGGCAGAGAATAGATGGGGGCGGGTCAGAACTGGTCAGAACCTGCTGAAACCCACCTCTGGGTAGATTCTCTTACTTTCCTCTGACCGGTTCATACTCTATCTTGCTTTTTACTGACAGCCTAAGAACTGACTTTCACACTCATGACTCTGTCCAAGGTGCCACCCTGCTCAGACATTACAGATTTTGTATATTTTAATTCATTTTCTTAAAGTAGAGAATGACAGGTGAAAAATTTCCTAGTCTCCTTTGCAATACTTTGAAGGACTGGAAAAATGAGTAAAGGACATTCAATGTGGTCAGACCAGACTATATGCTGCCTGTGTGTTGAGGGTAAATAATTGATCAGAGAAAAGGATGGCTTGATCAAACTTGCTGTACAAGATTATCTAGGACTAATGCATATCTCTTAGTAAATGTTTCCAGATATGGAAGAACTTTCTTCCCTCACTAAGGTGAGTCCCATCCCTGAAAGCTGTAGCCCGACAGAGCCAAAATGAGTGGATGAAGATAAATTGGGGAGGGGATTCCTTACTATTCTCCCCATTTTGTCACGCACATTTTTCTACTGAATGGTTTTCATGAAACCAAAGCTTTTCCTCTTGTGTCATGCTGTTCTGTTCTCCCTCGCCTCCGTCCAAGTGATGGCTTAATTAGCCGGCACTATCAGCTCTGGCAGCAGAATAGCCAGCGTCTGTCAAGAGCCTCCGTTATCTTCCACGACGCTGGTGAGTCACCCAGAAACAAACTTCAGCTCTTAATCAGTGGATTTGCCTGTTACAAAGAGACACAGCAGCTCTGGCTGCCTTTTATATCCTGTGGGGTGTGGCTCCATGACTCAGCACTTCCTAGGCCTGCCCCACCCTTGCTTCTGTTGTTTCCTCCTCTCCTGCCTATGAAACCTGGCCTGTTTCTGGCTCCTGGAGCTGAGCCAGGGAAGCCGGTCCTCCCGAGGTAAGTCCTGACGGCCCTTCCCCTTCACTGTCCAAGTCACTTTCTGGCAGCAGGGCCGGCTCGGGGGGCGCAGACACAACACATGCATATCTTTATTTAAAACCTACATCAAAACTTATACTGGGGAAGCTTTCAGTGACCATTGTTGGATCCCCACTTTTAATTATTGCTAATAGTCAAAGATGTGGGAGTTGTAACTAACACCATCTGATAGGACATACGTTCCATATCCCAGATTTAAAGTAGCCAAGCATTACTTCCTTCTGTTGCTAGAAACACAGGGTTGTATTTTTTTTTCCTATTACAAATTTGCCCTATGAGTTGTAACTTCATTATGCAATAGTTGACTGGTACAGTTGGCTTACAAGTTAGAAAAAGCCAGAAACAAAATAAACTTGTCGGCTGGATTCTTCCCAATCTATTCCTGTTTCTATGCACAAGTTGCTGCCGTTTTACAGGCAATTAAGGGAATATCATAGACCCAACTTTTGCACACTACTCTTGTCTTTTTCATCTTGCTGTTTATATATATTTTTATATTTGTTGCCAAAAGAAGCAGAAGAACAAAAGTTGACAAAAGGGCATGTCAATGAAACTCATCACAACTGGAAGTTTATAAAAGGCCACAAGTAACTGGAATAGTTATTTTTTTCTGTAAAAAAATTAAAAAAAGCATGCACTTGCTTCCATTGAATTCTAATGACTGAATAGACCAGAAAAGAAGTCCCTATCATCTTTACCATGACATTGGCTAAGTCCAAAAATAATCCTAAAATGTAAATCCTGGTTTATAGATCACAATGGCAAAATTTGTATAACATGATAAGCAAAACTAAACAGACCCTATTCGATCCTGGACCGTGTGCAAAAAGCAATAGCATTTAGGCTTATATACTGGTATATAGTGTTTTACAACACTCTCTGGGTGGTTTACAATGTTTTATATATTTGTCCCAACAATCTGGGTCCTCATTTTACCGACCTCAGAAGGATGGAAGGTTGAGTCAACCTTGAGTTGGTCAGGATCAGATTCCAGACTGTGGGAAAGTTTGCCTGCAATATTGCATTTTAACTACTCTGCCACCAGAGTTTGCTTTGGAAAATCGTGCCAAAGTTTTAGAAGTTATGATCATCATTACTATGGCCTGTGAAGACAGGACTCTTACAGATTCAGTAGTTGTTTAGAGAGAAAAAAGTTCAACAGATGAAACCTCTGAATGGCATATGTTTCAAGGCCACCGACTGAGGTCTAGGAAAAGCTTTATAGCAAGAATAAACACTCCTGAGCGTATGCAAGAACAAAACCGAATTAAAAGATGCAGATAGGAGACCATTGAGCAAGGAATAATATTAAAGGAGGATCCTACCTCCCTTATACTTCTTGGAAGATCCTGAATAAGTTAATGGATGGCGTGCCTAAGTATAAGACTAATATGCTCAAATGAAGGCTTTTAGCAGAAAACAACACACTGTGTGAATGTGGAGAGACACAAAGCCCATCTGCTGATAGGTCAGCTACTACCAGAAACATGTACTGATAATAACTTCTTTTTGTCCAATGACAAAGCCAGGAAGGTGGCTTCATTCTGGAAGTCTAAAGTTTGATCTAGACATAGAAGAAGGAGAACAGCTGGATTTTATATAGCAAGGCAGAAATTCAGTCCATTTCACTTGTTGGTTACGCATGGCCTATAAATGGGCATCATTTCAAAGAAAAGAATTTCACTAAGAATTTTTAATGAGCAAAAGCTACTCTGAAGTGTTAAAATCTTATCATATGCTCAGTGCTTAACAGGTATTCAGATTCTTTAAACTGTTTTCAATGAGATTAGAAGCAATTATGGACTAGATAGATAAAAAGTATCATTGGCTATAAAAGCTACTTTCTATGTTTCTTAATTGAGAGTCATACCTTGTCTTCATGGTACATACGTATGCACCGGACTTTGACTAATGAAAGGAAGCAAAGGGTGAGAATGTTAATGTTTAGTATGAAATGACACAAATTTATTTATATGAACACATGCAGATGGTGCCTGAGAGTCACTTTCAGTTCTTTTTAGCTTTGTACTTTATGCAAGGTGACATTCCTTTTTTTAGGTACTGCAGTCATCTTTATTTCAGATTTGTAACCATTTGACAGAGTGGCCAAAACACTGAGCCCCCCCCCCTCCCGGTCTTTCTGATGTCTAGCAAAGGGAAAGGCAAAGGAGACAGAAATGGCATTCCTAGAGAACACTCATTTTTGAAGGGCTTTTGTAGCAAGTAGCTTTCATGTTACTGGAAAGAGGGTATTAACCAACCAGTGAGTAATTCTGCTTGCTATTCTCATTCAAGCAGATGATAAGGATCAGATCGTGTTTATTTATTTTTTTAAAAAGAGTCACATTAATAGCTGCACTACAATTTTCAAAAATGAGGGATTTAACATAACATAACATAACAACAGAGTTGGAAGGGACCTTGGAGGCCTTCTAGTCCAACCCCCTGCCCAGGCAGGAAACCCTACACCATCTCAGTCAGATGGTTATCCAACATTTTCTTAAAAATTTCCAGTGTTGGAGCATTCACAACTTCTGCAGGCAAGTCGTTCCACTTATTAATTGTTCTAACTGTCAGGAAATTTCTCCTTAGTTCTAAGTTGCTTCTTTCTTTGATCAGTTTCCACCCATTGCTTCTTGTTCTACCCTCAGGTGCTTTGGAGAACAGCCCGACTCCCTTTCTTTGTGGCAACCCCTGAGATATTGGAACACAGCTATCATGTCTCCCCTAGTCCTTCTTTTTATTAAACTACTTTTTGTACTTAATTTTACTAATTAGGCAACTATGAGATGTGTAGGAATATTCTGTTGACGTATGCATCCTTTTTGGCTTCCCATGCTTCAGTTAAATGCCAAACGAAGATATCTAGAAGAAAATCCTTAGTAGGGCTTCTTCAAATCAAGAATGAGGGCCAACCTGTATAGCTGCAGAATAACAGAGAAGAACAGCATGTGTCTCTACATTACTGAGAAACCAAGCTCAAAAAGGCCCTTAAAGAAATTTTCAAGCACCCCAAGAATGAAGTAGAAAACTAGAAGTGAGGAGGAGGAAACTGGGGGCACATTTTTCACAGAATTATTTTTGAAATAAATCCTCATTAGGAATTAAATGCACACATACCAATATTCGTTCATACTTAGCCAAGTGTTTGACTTCAAGGAAGGAATGTGTGAAGAAGTTTGGGGAACCATCTATTTTATCTGACTTAAAAGTAAGTGAAAATAAAGTATTTATATAAGAATTATACTTTGAGGAGCAGAACACTGTGTCCTGATCTTAACAAATGAGCCAAGAACAGTTGTGACATGAAAGTCTCTCTGTTCAAATAAATGTTATCAGATTAAAGTAGCTAACTAATAATAAATTCAGAGCTTCCCGGTTTTTGTGTCAGAAAAAAAATAATCTTAGGTCAGAAGGGATATTTTTAATTTTCATTTGATCTATCTTGTAGCATTTCATGTGGAAAGAGAAAACCAAGCAATGATCCCCGTCATTTTAAAGAAATCTGATAAGCACTGAAGAAAAAAATAATAATAAAAGAGTAAAAAGAACTGGCAAAACTGCCTACATTTCTACATGTATATAGATAGGAGATTTTCTAAATGTTCAGAACAACTGCAGACGCCATGGAAATATTTACAAAATACACAGGAAGGTACAAAAAAAAAAAAAGAGAGGGTGTATTGCTTAGCAATCACATAAGAAGGAGATCAGGACAAGATGTTACTGAATACTGGTTTTATATCAGTGTTAAATTACTCAGAAAAATAAATAAATGATGAAGATGTTCCTGGAACTTAAGAATGACCAAGTTGTATTATACCAAAATTCATTTATTCTAGGATTGTACTTTAAACAATAGCCCATCGAGCCTCTTATATCTCACAAGCAGAACTGTTAATTCATGGCATTCATTATTTAAAGATATTTTGCCTCTGTAAAGTAGAGGCTCCACTTCACTCATAACTTGTGGCAATAAATTTCATGATAGATTTATGGCAGCTGCCTTTTTTTCTATGTTTTTATTTGAACTCAATCAAGTTACTTTGATAATCTTGAGAATATATGCCGCCTTTTTCAATTTCCTTCTGTATATTTGTCATTTTATATACCATCTCTTTAGAAAGTTCTTGATAAGTGTTCCTTATTTTTCTCAGACAGGGGTTAGTTAGATTTTACGTTGCAATTTGACTGGAAAGCTGCATTTTCCTTCTCTCTTCAAATAGCAACTTGGGAAGGCAATTGCCCAGGCATAGGTGGGGTGACATGGGTGAGGTGAGGTGGTTCTAATCCTTTCTCTCATAGCTTTTTGTATCTGATCACCACTTGCCACCTATTTCTTTCCCAATTTTTTTTCTAAATGGAATTTTAAAAAAAACAAAATTTAAAAAAGATTTTTTAAAATCTTACTGACACATAGGCAATGCAAGATAATGGCATGACATATTTAAAAAGAGAAAATTATTTCCCCCTTCTTCTATAAAGCCACCTGTTTTGGACTTTTACCAACTATCACTTAGCCACTAGACACTTAAAGTGCTTTCTTTCCTGCTGCTGAGGAGGGATAGTTTAGTTTGCCTTTCTTTTCTATATACCAGAATTATTTTCAGGGTAGGAGGAAAAATAAAGAAGGTGAACAGAATGTTATTGAAGCTATACATGTGTGATACAAATTACAAAATAGGTGGAGCTTCAATTACGATGGCTGCCATTATTACTTTCTTGACCATAACCTCCAAACATCCCCACCATGGGAATTCATTTTCAGCTATAAGACAGCAAAACAAATCAGAAGCTATTCTGTTTTTGTCACAGTTGTTGCAGCACACATAAGCAGACTATTAAGCAGGATTCGAAAACGTCTTTATATACATAACAACACATAAGGCATACAACAGGGGTGGGTTCTACTTACCTTTACTACCGGTTCTCAATGGGGCCATGCACGCATGCTCACTTTGCTTGCTTGCGTGCACACGCTTCTGCGCATGCGCAGAAGCTTCCTGATAATGTCAGGGTTGGTGGGTGGAGCCTCCTGCTGGTTTTACTACTGGTTCTTGAGAACTGGTCCAAACTGGGGGCAACCCACCACTGGCATACAATACCCTTGTAGGTTTTTCCTTGTAGAGAAGAGAAATAGCATGTACAAACACTGCACAAAATGGAAGTACAAAATGGAAAAGGCAAAATGGAGGAGAGAGAAGCTAGTGCCCTCAAGCTTATATACAGAACAGTTAAGCCACACCCAGACTCCAAACTGTCTCTTATGGTCCCATACAACAAATACTATGTTTCAGTTACCGAACAGCCCTCATTGGCTCACCTGTTGCTATGCCCTATTCCAGTTCATGAATATACTCTGACAGTTTTGCTATATTGTAGAGGAGGTCTGAGAGAGCATCTGATTCTGGTTCAAACAGGCAGATGCTCAATAGACAAAACAGTAACAAGTGAGCACTTGCTTTGTGTGAGGAAGTTATACCACAGATTCAGGATGCTCCATTTTTTCCCCTTTGGTTTTGGTCCCCCTCTGAATCACTCAATTTGTGAACTTTTTGGGTTTCTTATCAGGATAGTTTATAGTGAAGAGGGAGAATTGCATCCTTCATTTTCTTTGCCTGAAGATTTGTCAGATAGCGGAAAAATAGTTTCAATTTTTGGCTCTGTTGAAATGACTCAATTATAGGGAAAGAAAGAATGGAATAAAGGAAAAAAAGAAAGTTTGGGAAAACTTGGAGGTGGAACATTTGGAAGAGAGCCGTCTAGTTCTGAAAATTTCCTCTTTGGGCAAAAGGTAATGACATACAAGTGGGTTTCAATTTCGGCTGCTACCAGTTCACTCATGGGTGTGTGCGTGCTCGTGCACAATGCTTCTGCGCATGCGCAGAGTCATTGGGTGGGTGGGCAGAGCCTCCTGCCACCGCTACTTGTTCACCCGATCTGGGGCGAACTGGTACCAACCCAACACTGAAGCTGTGCCTGACCACATGGCTTTTCTTTGGTAACAATATGAAGAGCTGCTATTGGCTTCTTCCAGTATAGATTAGTTTAGAGATTTGGGATTCCCGAATGGAGAATCCCAAAGCATTAGCCAGTCCCATTCCTACTCAGCCACATCAGCTTCTTGCTCCTACTTGCTGTGTCTGACACTTGAGATAAACCATCAGACTGATACTCTTGAGATGGATGCCCTCCAATTGTATGTGGGCAACATCTCCCACTGAGTAATGGTGTCTATTTTTTTTTAATAAACTAGTGACTTTATTTGTGGTTTGGACATTTCTAGGTAAAAACCAGAGTTTTTGAAAACAAGGAAGAATGTAAATAGCATGGGGTAGTGTTCCTTCCTTCCTTTATATTATTTTATATTCCAACCTGTCTGACAATCTCAGGCAAATTTATTCAAAATCTATTGGAGGATGATTGATTGATTGATTTAAAAGATGGTTTTTATGGTTATTAATTGGATCAAAAAACCCTATCTTTTAAATAAATCAATAGGGGCTCTATTTGTTAAGATTATTTATCTGTTGAAGTGATTCAGGGCAGGGGGTGGAGGAAAAATGGTAAGGAAACAAGGGAGAGGAACGGAAGGAAGTTGTTTGTTCTTTTTAAAGGTCTTGTTATAAGTACTAAACTTAGAAATAGCTTTTCTTATTCTTCTTGTACACTTCCAACGATTAATAGATGCTGAATACACAAATATTTTTGCAGGGACAGGTTTCTATACGTGGCTATGATGAAACATCTTCTCCTTTAGATGTGCTTTGAAACCCATCTGAAAATGGGGCAGTCCTGCCTAGTTAAAAAAAGACATTTCTAGCAGTGCTGGCGTCAGGCAGCCATGGCTATGTGTTTGTCAAAAGAATTGATTTAGGAAGCAGATGTTGGTATTGGCTTTCTGCCATTTCTTTGGTGTCTTTGGCTTCAAAAGTCATATTTCCTTGATGTATGTAACTGTCCTCTTGCAGCAATGAAAGAATCTAAAATAGAACAATTGCTTGTGTGGAGTCACTTGTCACAACTTTTTTTTTTTAAAAAAATAAAATAACTAAAACCACCCCTTGCTTTTCAAACAGACATTCCAGATTTTATTTTTCCAAGTTGTTGCATCACATTATTTTTCATCTCTCCCCCACCTCCTCCAAGATGCAAAATTGGGTCATGCTGGCCAGGAAAAATACCACAATTATTTCTGGATTTGGTAAAGCAGATTACAGATGTCCTACTCTCATTTCACCAACCGTTGTGCATATTTTATAACATCTAGTTTCACTTTGCTTTGGGTTTTATGCTCTAACTTGAATGTGGGCCTCTATGATCTTACCAACATGCATATTTTCTTATTTAGGCACTCAGGTGGTTCTCACAGAGCATTAAAAACCAATGTGTGGTTGGTTTGGTTGGTTTGGTTTTGAAGCAGCATATTGAACAAATCCTGATTTGAAGTTAGGAAGCCAGGAGAGATAGCAGAGGCATATAAGAATAGTTTTATTCATGGGCCTAGTCTTTGAACTATTTTCAGATCCATTTGTGGTCAGAATACTGTAATTGCAGTATATATGGAAGGATTGGCAACTTTTTCAGACCCAGGATCACAAGGTTTAACAATCTCACTGTAAAAAAACTTATGTAGGGATGCTCTGCCTTCTAACTGAATGTGGTCTTCTCATTCACCCATTCACTCATTCATTTAAAAATAACAAAAATAATAAATGTGTTTCTATACTTACATTTTATGCTTAGAAGGCTAAGACTTTTTGGTGTTCACTGCCCATGGATATTCCAATACTGATTTTTGATAGACACATTGTATTTTGTTTTTCTTACAGATTACTCAAAGATCCATCTTATTCCACAATGTGAGATCTACACTCTATCTCTCTGTCTCCATCTCTCTCACTCTCTCTCATCCATCCATCCATCCATCCATCCATCCATCCATCCATCCATCCATCTATCTATCTATCTATCTATCTATCTATCTATCTATCTATCTATCTATCTATCTATCTATCTATCTATACTGTATCTATCTATCTATCTATCTATCTATCTATCTATCTATCTATCTATCTATCTATCTATCATCTATAAATCTTACTTCCAGGTCCTTTTAAATGAGGAAGCCAAGGATTTCCTGAACATAGAATATATGTTTTTCCCCCTTCCATTTTTCATAATGGATAACTGAATCTCTATGGTCTGATGGTAGTCATGATATTGACAAAAAACTCTCTTTTATTTTTCCCTTCAAGGTTTGCTTTTTTTTTTCAAAGGAAGTGGGTGGGGGGATTTTGCTTACACAATGTTTTTCTTCCTGATACTCAGAGTATTTAAACATAAATCCCAGCTGTTGGGGAATAACAGATGGAATATTGGCCTGTTATAGCAGTCTTCTTTCTTTTCTTTTTCTTATGTATTTTTGTCTGATATTGTAGGAAGGTGATGGAGGGCATTTCAATAACCTGATCTTGGGGAAAAAGTCTCCCAAAATAATTGTGTTGTGAGAACTTTCCTTATTAATTCATCAACATATAAGAAAGCAAGAAGAATGCAACCCACTGGGGAGATGATTTTATACTGCAAAGCAGGATACTGCCAACTTCCCATTTTCATGGTTACCTAAAAAACAAGAACACTTTTTTTTCCACCGGATTTTCCTTCTCCTTTGAATAGGATTTGAAAGTCATTTAATAAAATGACACATATTTCTTATGCAGTGTGTCATACTCAAAGCATATGGAGATAGCGTAATGTTGCTTTGCAAGGCAAATGATTTCTCACACTACAAACAAATGAACAAAGACACCTTTTAGGGGGAAAAGTAGGTCTCAATATCTCAGAATCTGTACATTAGATATGTTCAGGGGAAAGAATTAATCCCAACAATGGGAACTAGGAATCCAGTGATTGGCTCCATGTTATGGTATTGGTTGGTCATTTTCCTTGTACAGAACAGTAATTTGGGTGGACCTCACAGGTGCTAGTTTTATATATTTCGTATAAAAAAACATATTCCAAGTTCAGCATTCTTCTAGAACACCAGATGTTCCATGTTTTAAAGTCTTTAGGTGTAATTTAAAAAATAAAAGCCAAACAATAGCTCTATGCAAAACACTTAGACTTATAATAAGCATGGAGGAGCAGGAAAGCTGGCAGACAGACAGACAAAGTACAGGTAATCTTTGACTTACAACCATAAATGAGCTCAAAATTTCTGTTGCTAAGTGAGACAGTTAAGTGAATTTTGCCCCATTTTATGACCTTCCTTGCTACAGCTGTTAAATTATTAAGCTGGTTGTTAAGTGAATTTATCTTCCCCATTGACTTTGCTTGTAAGTAGGTTGCAAAAGGTGATCACATGACCCCAGGACACTGCAGCCATCATAAATATGAGTTGATTGTCATATGAATTTTGATCATTGACCACAGGAATCTTACAATGGTGGTAAGTGTGAAAAATAGTCATGAGTCACTTTTTTCAGTGCCCTTGTAACTTTGGATGGTCACTAAATGAACTGTTGTAAATCAAGGATTACAAATATACGAATATTTGTTGGAGGTGCAAGAAGGAGGTTGGAACATATAAAAATATGTGGTGGGATTGTGATAGCGCACAAAAAATACGGGACGTGGTGTTTAGAGAAATTAGAGCACTTTTGAATGTAAATTTAGACATGTCACTGAGAATTGCATTAGTGTGGCTGGTGGAAAAACGGGATATAAATGAAACAAAAAAGGAATTGATTGTAAATTTGATAATGGCAGCTAGATTAGTGATGGCTAAATATTGGGGATGAAATTAGGATATTCAAAGAAATGAGTGGTATAATGAAATTTGGAGTATGGCAACAAATGATAAACTAACAACAGAGATTAAATTTTAAAAAGAGCTGATTAAAGCAAACAATTATAATGAAATATGGGGGGATTTTATAAAATCAGTGTTGGTGGAAGGCAAAGGGAATAAACCTACTTAAAAATATATGTTTTTTTGGAGGGGATAAGGGCACAATTGGAATATATTGTATACCTTTTGGTTGTTATAAACAAAGAAATATAAGGGGGAAAAATGGTCTCCAGGGGGTGGGGGTGCACTGTAATATTTGTGGGTTTTTTTTCCTTTTTCTTTTGTCTTTCTTTCTTTCTTTCTTTCTTTCTTTCTTTCTTTTTGTATTTGGATGTATATATGCTATGTTTGTATTATTTGTATTTTTTTAAAAAAAAGTTTTTTAAAAAGTAAATCGAGGACTACCTGTATACCAGCAGAGTTCAGTCAGCTGGTTGCATCACTTTTCCCAATATTGTCAAGGAATGTGCAACAGAGCCTGCAGGATTGCATATATGTGTGTATAATGGCTTTATGCAAGGTTGGGAGTGGGGCACATAGCAGTTAAACCAAGCTTTCCCCTCAGGTGAAAATCTTGGTACACAGACAGACATTAAATGGAAAGACAGACCGAAGAGGACATGGATGACAATGAGGGCTGTGCTGGTCTGCCAAGGCTATGCAATGATTGAATTTGAACTTAAGGAAAATATGCGCTATTGACTCATCCAAAACTCATGTTCCAAAACATTGTGTAATGCTAGTTTGCCTTTCATCATTGTAGCTTAATGGGTGGCATGTTCATGTTTATTAATGCCAGTACTTTTCTATTTTTTTAAATTTTTTCTTCCCATGTAGTGATTTTTGGAATATAGAGCAATAGACATTAGAAGCCAAAGCAATAAGTTATCATACATTTTAACTATTAAACTGAAAAAAGTAATTTGCCCATAGTAACTTCACTGGGGTTATAATCTGAAATCAGGATGCAGATGGCTTTTACCTGCATTAATAAATTAATTTCTAACACTTTTTTCATTCTGTTATGGCAGTACAGTTGTTGTTTTTTCTAGCACGTACAGCAAGGTATTACAAAAATCTCCCTTTAACAGATGTGGTTTAGTTTTTTCTGTATCATACAGCTTTCTGTCAATCTTGCCTCCTGTATTGTAAAGCTATAATCATGACCTAGAATCACCTTTTGTACCTTTTTAACCATTGGCAAACAAACATTTTGATCTCTAGATTCTTGATAGATGTGATAGACACATCTATCTATTTAAGTAAATAAAATACCTTCTGGGTGTTTTTATATTCAGAAACAAGTTAGGTGTGTTTTTGCAGAGTGTTTGGAAAATTGTCCTTATTGCAAGGAGCAATAAACCCATTACTTCCCACAGTAGCAAGTCATTTATTGATTTGATGACTGGCTTCATATATTATATACGGTTAAAGTTTGTTTCCCATCCACCCATCCACCCACCCGTCCACCCGCCCATCCATCCATCCATCCACCCATCCATCCATCCATCCATCCATCCATCCATCCATCCATCCACCCACCCACCCATCCATCCATCCATCCATCCATCCATCCATCCATCCATCCATCCATCCATCCATCCATCCATCCATCCACCATCCATCCATCCATCCATCTACCACCCACTCACCCATCCATCACCCACCCACCATCCATCCATCCATCCATCCATCCATCCATCCATCCACCCATCCACCCATCCATCCATCCATCCATCCATCCACCCATCCATCCATCCATCTTAGACTGTGTCAAACAAGTAGCACTTTAGAAGTCAAACAATACTATTGGAATACACAGTTAAAACCATAATATAAATTCCAGGCAAACAAAAACTAAATAAAATGCTCATGTAGCATTAGGACAATTAGGGCCTGGTGAATGCCTGTGGTATAACATGGTTTAAACTGGCTTCCTAAATACAAGGGGACATATTGTTGATACCATATCCTAAAGTGGCAGGCAGCTTCTTTTAGCAGCTGAATGTAGATATTAAATTACATGGGACCAATCTCTTTGCAACCAATGCTATTTCTGTCCTTTGGCTAGACTTCTTTCCAGAATCCTCTGAACCTCTACAATTTTCACTACGGTCTTCCTCAGAAAAGGGATGTTGGAAGCTGTGTGAAAGTTCCAAGCATGGCTAAGACCAAGAAAGGCTTCTTTTGGAAATCACTCTATGACATATTTCAAGGCAGGTGACATAATGCCTTCCCTCAAAGAACATTAACACTCTCTTAGATCCAGCAAATACATCCTGCTGGCCATCTGGAAAAGCCAAGCAGAACATAGGTCAAGCCTAGAAATAGTAGTATTCTATTCACAAAGTGACCCACTTCATCAAACCCTACAGGCTCAAAAATGTTTACCATTGTAGATTCTGTCCAGTCATCATCCTAAACATAGCGGACTGGAGTGATTTCATCTACTACTAAGACACTTTCAGTGTAGTGCAATTTACTTCTTGAAGCTGTGGCTCATCCATCCTTCTCCAAAAGAGTTCAGATTATACATAGCACAACTTCTTATTGAGAATTTATGGATACAATAAACAGAACTAGATCTTATTGCCTTATTGCCACTTGTAGATTTAAACTTAAGATCTCACCAGTACTTGGTGATATTCACTTCTTGTTTTATACTGGTGATGCTCTAGACATCTCTTCAGTTCATCTTTTTCTTCTCTAGTTCTATAAATCAACCCAAGTAATCAGGGATCACAGTGCAAAGGAAAATACATCACAACCAGTGGTGGGATTCAGCTGGTTCGCACCACTTCGGGAGAACCGGTTGTTAACTTTCTGAGCAGTTTGGCAAACTGGTTGTTGGACGAAATCATTAGGGCAGAGAACCGGTTGTTAAATTATTTGAATCCCACCACTGATCACAACCAATCAGGGTGAGTCTGTAATGTTGCCGTTGGTAGCGATCCTTAGCTCCTCAGTAAATCAAGGGGTTGGTTGGGATTGGTTATTATGGATAAACTCCACTGGGACAATTGTTATCAAGTGCTGTGACCCCTTCTGTATTCCACAGGTCAATTCGCTATGAGACAGAAATGCTTTCCAGATAGTTGAAATTAACTTTAAGTATTCTCTTAAGTGGAGATGCGGTGGCTTAGTGGCTAAGATGCTGAACTTGTCAACTGAAAGGTCGGCAGTTCAGTGGTTCGAATCCCTAGTGCCTCATAATGGGGTGAGTTCCCATTACTCGTCCCAGCTTCTGCCAACCTAGCAGTTCGAAAGCATGTAAAAAATGCAAGTAGAAAAATAGGGACCACCTTTGGTGGGAAGGTAACAGCATTCCATGCGCCTTTGGCATTTAGTCATGCCAGCCACATGACCATAGAGACATCTTCAGACAGCATCTTCAGACATCTTCAGACAACATCTTCCACTTTGGCTTTGAAATGGAGATGAGCACTGCCCCCTAGAGTTGAGAACAACTAGCACATATGTGCAAGGGGAACCATTACCTTATTTTCTAGAAACATTCGGGTACATTCAATGTCTGGGGTGGACCAAAACAATTGGTCTACCACCTTTGCAGAGAGTCAAGACAGCCAAAATGTGCAATTTCCTAAGAAAGTGATCAGACCATGGCAAAAGGCAAATATCTATGTCCTCTATCTTAACTGTAATCTTATTTGTACTAATGTATCGATTAGATCTAATCTGTGTGAAGTCATGTATGTTGGATCCACAATTATTATGAGAAGCCCTTGCTCGCCTGAATTTATGAACTCAAAAACTGTACAGGAACTGTACAGACATGGCAGTTGAAAACCTCCAAAAACAATAACAATAACTTTGTCACCAGACCCAGTGCAAAGTCTAAGTGGAAAGAACACTGGCATCATCTCAAGTGTGGCACAGATCACCTCTGCAACAGTGCTATTCATTATTGCAAGTGTATCTTTAACAGTAACAGTTATCTTCCTCCAGGAGTGAAATCCAAAAGATTCTGATAGGTTCTGGAGAACTGGTAGTGGAAATTTTGAGTAGTTTGGAGAACTGGCAAATACCACCTCTGGCTGGCTCCAGAGTGGGGTGGGAATGGAGATTTTGCAATATTCTTCCCCCCAGAAGTGGGAAGGGAATGGGGATTTTGCAGTATCCTTTCCCTGGAGTGGGGTGGGAATGGAGATTTTGCAGTATCCTTCCCCTGCCACGCCCACTAAGCCATGCCCACCAAGCCACACCACGCCCACCAAGCCACACCCACAGAACTGGTAGTAAAAAAAATTGGATTTCACCACTGCCTTCCTCCCTGTTATTGGTAACAATTGCTCCTGATTGTCATTTGGATAATTTTCTGATAGGGAAATTATTCCGTACCATTGCCCAGCCAGAAACATAATACAAGTCAGTGAGTTCACTCATTGTAATGTCATGGATGAATTCAATATTATTGTGTACCAATTTGGCATTAGCCAGCAGATGTTGGGGACCAAAAACTTCAACAATGCAACCATCTGGACCAAAGGTAGGGGTCTCTAGTTTAGAAGAAAGAATATGCACAATCATGCAGGTATTCCTTTTCAAAGTACACGTACCCAGCACCCCCTGGCATCATGTCTTCTGCCCAATATTGTCATGATAGGGCACCTTATCACTGAACCTTTGGAAGACATACCAGGTTTCTTAACCCATTCAAATCCAACGTAAACTATTTCCTATAAACCATAAACTAATTAAAAAAATTTAAATGGGAGCCTTCCATAATCCAAACTCAGAACAAACCTTAGTGATACGTGGAATTACTTTTTGTTTAGGGTCTAAAATTGTAGCAGAACACAGAACTGAGAGACCTTGAGCCGTAGTGGCACAGTGGTTAGAATGCAGTACTGCAGGCTATTTCTGCTGCCTGCCGGCTGCCTGCAATTTGGCACTTTGAATCTCACCAAGTTCAAGGTTAACTTAGCCTTTCATTCTCCCAAAGTAAAATGAGGACTCAGATTGTTGGGGGCAATATGCTGACTCTGTAAAACTACTTAGAGAGGGCTGTAAAGCACTGTGAAGTGGTATATAAGTCTAAATGCTATCTATTATTAGCAGAATGAAAATAAATGCTGTGGTTCATTGAATACTCACATCTTGAGATACACAAAGCTATCAGTATGCACATCTTCACTGGTCAGCAGCTACATTTATTAAGGGACTGTGCCCCATTGTTTATACAATCAGGCACCGGGGTTCTTATTGTCCTTTCTTACCTTAAAATATTACGTAAAAGCATTAAACTGATGGTGACCTTTTCCACTGCTGCCTCAGGAAATGAATGCTGTCCAGGAAGTCAACTGGATGGCTCTTTCAAGTTTATTTATAGCTCATTAATCACATTAGAATGCGCCCCAGCAGAGTAATTACAAGTCCTCTAAATGTTTAAGGAAAATATGACAGTAGTTTAAGTGATGGCTTAATAGCTTTCCTGGTAAGTGCTACTTATAAATATCCCTGGTATTTTTTTTATTTTTTTTTTGCTGGGGCTTTAAATTAAGTATTGGGTTGACATGTTGCTTTATTCTTGGATGTAGAATTGTTTATATATGTCTTATGAAAAGACATACTCGGTTGCTTCCTGAAGGAACTTGTTTGCTTGCTTGTTTATTTATTTATTTTTTTTAAAAAAAGTTTGCAAGATTAAATGACATAAAGCTAATAAATATCACTCATAACCTTAAAATACTTCCGAAGCATCAGCCTAATTGACATAATTGGGCCATGGGAGATTAAGCATATTAGGCACATTCTTTAACTCATACAATGGATCAACTTAAAAAAAAAATCAAGAAAAATATATTTAGCCTCTGGGAAAAAAACCAAGTCTTCTCTGGAATTAAGCTAATTCTCCTCTCCCACCCCCCTCAGTCAACTAACTTTGTATCTTATGAATTTAGTGGGAAGTTTGATTATATTTCACGGTGGCTCAGTGGCTAAGACACTGAGGTTGTTGATCGAAAGGTCGGCAGTTCAGCAGTTTGAATCCCTAGTGCCGCATAATGGGGTGAGCGCCCATTACTTGTCCCAGCTTCTGCCAACCTAGCAGTTCAAAAGCATGTAAAAAATGCAAGTAGAAGAATAGGGACCACCTCTGGTAGGAAGGTGTTCCATGTGCCTTTGGTGTTTAATCATGCTGATCACATGACCATGGAGACGTCTTTGGACAGCACTGGCTCTTCGGCTTTGAAATGGAGATGAGCACCGCCCCCCTAGAGTCAGGAATGACTAGCACATATGTGTGAGGGGAACCTTTACCTTACCTTTGATTATATTTCAGATTATATATCTTCAGCCCCATCAGAATTGAACTTCAGGCTGTGGGCAGAGTTTTCCTGAAGTGCTGCATTCTAATCACTGCACCACTAGGGGTCTAAGTAATTCTTTTGGGATGTTACTCTTACTACAGAATCAGATCAGATAGCCAATGATTGAAGCTGGTGAGTCAGTTGATTCTTATGCTAGAGAAAACCATTTTAAGTACAATGAACAGTCACACACTCTAATGGTTTAAACACAGTTCATTGAAAAAAAATCATAATTCACCAGGATCATAAGATATGCTTCTGAAAAGAAAAATAAAATCCCCAAAACCAGAATTAAAGCAAAAAGAAATCACATTATGCCTTAGCCTTTGGTAAGTCATCACCACGTAAGGCCACTGTTCTAGTTAGCCCACTATCAATAACTTGATGTCTTCTAAACGTATTAGAATACATTTTCCATAATACTTATTCCCATGGCTTTTGGTGTTTTGAAACCACAGGATGTTAAACCAGGTGCCTTTCTCAGCTCAAGTTGCAGGCGCAGGACGGAAATATGGACTTTTCTTTAGGAAAAACAGGTGGTTTATGACTGACCCATGGTCTTTCCTTCATTTCCTTCCTGACCACGTAAAGCAGAAATCCTGCTTCTCCTGTTGCTTACGCTGATCAACACATGTAGTGTTTTTTTCAAGGCAAAGGTTATTTAAAACATCACACTGACATCAGAGGCAACGTCATATTAATCAGTCAAGAAGGTCAAGTCTAAAGAGGAAGATGTGCGTGCATATTGATAGGTTACTCTGCTCCTAAGTATGACTGTAAAATGACAATTGTTTATAAAAGACAATTCTATTCTGTACGAAATAAAACAGTAGCTTTAAAACCACTCTTCTGAAAATGTTTTAGGTGGAACTGACTACTTTTTGAAAGAAGAGGGATGAAGTACATGAACTTTACCTTGCTTGTCCCTTAAAACTCTTCTGGATTTGCTTTGACCAGACCTGGAACAGTTATGACAGTATATTTAGGTGTCACAGAATAGGATCAGCACTGATGGTGTTCTAGAAGTTACTGTTGTGTACATACATGACACATAAACATTTGTTTTGTTGCAATGGTTCAGTATGGTTTGTGTTGCTAAATTGATATTGGATTGGATTGGACTTCTTGCAGTGTTGCATTCAAAATGTTAGAGGTATTTTGGTAGGTGGGTCAGAATGTTAATAGTTGATCCATATGTGGAGGGACCCTCACTTGGAAGTATTATCTATCATCTATCTATCTATCTATCTATCTATCTATCTATCTATCTATCTATCTATCTATCTATCTATCTATCTATCTATCTACCTACCTACCTACCTACCTACCTACCTACCTACCTACCTTTATCTATCATCTAGCTAATCTGTCATGAATGCAATACAACTAAATCTATTTAAAAATATCCTAACATTTATTTCATAAATTGGGATTTCACTATATATTAGCATAATAATTATAATAAGAAAAAAGTGGCCATTGGGTTCAGATGATTCAGGGCCACTTAGTGTCTAAAAATATTTCTGAGGAAATTGCATAAATACTTCTCAGGATTCCTGAGAAGTCTTTTTAAATCTGACAACTTTGCCAACTTGGGAATCAACATTTTTTATTAGAAAAAATCTTGAAAATTAACAAAATTCAAGGATTTACCTTGAGGAAATCAGTAAGTTAATTGTCAAAGCCATGGTCTAGGATAACAAGCCAACTGAGACTTGCTTACTCACTGGTGGAAACCATTGTATATAGCACCCCAAGTTAGATAAATAGCTAATGTACTAATCAACCAGGCCATGCTGCATTGCCATTTTTCTGGACATAGAAATGTGTAAGTTGGAATAAAACTTATAATATGTCCCACTCGAAAAAAGGTTATTTGGAAAAGAAGAAAAATCTAATTTGTTTATTTCCCGAGTAGTATATTCCCTGCTCTGTTCATTTACCTATTGTGGTGCATTTTCATTTTTCTGACTCACTCTTTGCTATTGAATTATACTCACAGCCTAACTACTCACATGATTAAATTTTGATTTGATAATGTCATTACATATCTATGCCTCTTCATCTATCAGCCTTGTGATCAGGTGATCCAGACAAGAAGCAGATTCAGAACTACCTTATTGAAGGTTACATTAACAGAATCAAGCCACTTTGAAAATGTATTTTCTCTCTATTGTCTTTACAACCCTCAAAAAATCCCTTCTGAGACATTTACCCCAAATGTCTCAGAAATGTATTTCATAAGTTGGGATTCAAAGTTCAACTTTGAAAATGTATTTTCTCCCTGTTGCCTTTACAACCCCCAAAATGAGGGAGTATTCCTTCTGAGACATTTCTTCTGCCAGCTAGGTTGCTGATTATTTGACCATTGCCCTGGCTGTGGCTCTTCCTCCTGTGTCTCAGGGTCATTTCCACACACTATTACATCAACTGATAGTATCAGGCCCCACATCATGAAAGGCAAGCTTTGTAATGCTGATCATTTGTAAGTAACTGTATCTAATCATCCATCCCAAAAGAAAATCCAGGATGATGATGAAGATTTGAATGGGCCAGGTGCTGAAGCTCTGAACCACGAGCAATATGAAGCTAAAATTACTTCTTCAGGATACACTGTACTGACCCTTCATTTTTGCTTTTCTGGCCGCCAGACAGAAAGCAAAAAACAGTTGATTGGTACCTTTCCAATTCATTCTGTTTTCTCAAATCCAGCTGTATGAAATCTCTGAGGCATGTTTGTGCTGTAATGTAGAACAACTAATGAGGAAAACAAGAAGCCTTCACTTTTTGTTTTTTTTTAGACTGGTGGAGGTTAACATTGTCACCTCAGATGCAGGAATGAAATCTGATACATCACAAATTTGACAAGAAAAGCCTGATTTGTGCAACAAGCATAATCTAATCATAAGTCCTTGCTATTTAATTTGACAGCACACAGCCATTTTAGTTGGGCATTGTGGTCCCCATCTGTGTTTGAGAGGCACTTCCTGGAGCTGCCAAAGCTTGGCAATGGTTTTGTGATGCAACAATTTATTTTCCAGTCACTTGATGCTTCTAATATCTCTAATTTTGTTTCCTTTTGTTTTTCTGGAGGACTGACTGGATATGGCTCCACACAGTAATTGAATTTTCGGATTCACAAAACATGACATGGGTAGGGCCTTCTCTGTGGGGGCTCCTGCCCTCTGGAACAAGCTGCCTCCGGGGTTTCACCTACTCCCCGACCTTCGGACCTTCCGCCATGAGCTGAAGACTCTTTTATTTCATCGAGCTGGGCTAGCCTGATTCAGTAATTTTAAATGGGGTTTTAGTTTTTTGTATTATTTAGTTTTTTTTATTATTTTGGCCACTATTTATATAAATTTTTAGTCTGTTTTTAATGTGTATTTATTGTATTTTTAATTGGCTGTTAACTGTCCTGAGTCCTTCGGGAGAAGAGCGGTATACAAATGCAATTAATAAATAAAATAAATAAATAAGTGACAATGTGGAGCGATGCTGCTCAGTGTTGACTGGGTTAGTGGTGACATGCAACACACTGACCTCATCATTGATCTTATTAAGTGTCTTGGTGAATTGTGCTATGATGTATGAAACCTGTTTCTCAAGACTCATTATAGATACTCTCAGAGCAGAGATCAACAACTTCAGATTTGCAAGATATACTTTAAAAAAGCACATACTATAACATTGAAGTCTGCTAATCAGTATCTTTAGTGGTGTCTCAGGTAGGCAGGCATATAAAAGAATCTGAGGGACACTTGGAATTCATGTCCAGTCCAAAAATTTGTAATTACTATAAAAATCAATTTATTTATTTATTTTTTATTTATTTATTTATTTTGTCACAACATCATACAAAAAGATTATATAGTATATACACATATAAACATATATAGGAAGAAGAAAAGAAAAACAATAGGACAGGAACGGTAGGCACGTTTGTGCGCTTATGCACGCCCCTTATGGTCCTCTTAGGAATGGGGTGAGGTCAATAGTAGAAAGTTTTTGGTTAAAGCTTTTAGGATTATGGGAAGAGACCACAGAGTCAGGTAAAGTATTCCAAGCACTGATGATTCTGTTGCAGAAGTCATATTTTCTGCAATCTAGATTAAAGCGGTTTACATTAAGTTTAAATCTATTGGTTGCCCTTGTATTATTGCAATTAAAGCTGAAGTAGTCTTTGACAGGAAGGACATTACAATAGATGATTCTGTGAGTTAAACTTAGGTCTTGTCGAAGGCGACGGAGTTCCAAGTTTTCTAAGCCTAGGATTTCAAGTCTGGTGGGATAAGGTATTTCAAAAGATGTCTTCATCAATCCTGTCCCAAAAGGATATGGGTCTCTCTCCTGGCCTGAATATTATTATTTTTTGCCCCAGGGAAAGGTGAAAGCTTTCTAATTGCTAGTATTATTAAAACATTTTTCATCTTTTGTATTTCATCCAAAGATCCAAAGTAGATCTCAAACTTCCCTCTACTCATCCCTAACTTGAATAAGCAACTAATTATGTTTGCATGATATCTAAATCAAAAATCCAATGAGCTTATATGAGGATTTTATTTCATCTGACATAATTCTTTAACCAGTTTTAGACATGTTCTGTTGTCTGTACCAGAAATAATCACCATTTTCAATTTAGGAAACTCAAAACCTAAACCTTTCAATGACAATCTTAATTACAAAGTGTTTATTTCCTATTTTGGGTTTCCTTTTTTCATAAAAGGACAAAGTGATCTAATCTCCCAGAAGTTACATTATGGGAGTGGGGTACAGAAGGATGATGCAGATCAAAACAGTCAAGAAAGTGATGAGGGAAGCTTTAGCTGTTTGAATGAATTCAAGTTGCCAGATCTGGATAGATTACATTCTAGGGTGCTAAAGCAATTGGAAGATGTGATCTATAAATCACTAACTCCTGTGTTACAGATGAAATGCTGGAAAATTGGACCAGAGTTAATGTTCCAATCCTGAAATGGGGGAAAAAGTGGACCATTGGAACTGAAGATCAATCAAAAATACCTAGGAAACATCTAGATAATATCATCAAACACTAGACTTGCAAGTAATTAGAAAGGAGCAAGATGAATATTAGAAGTCTACATGGATTTGTTAAAATTGATTGTGATTAACACTAATCTTATTGCTTTATTTGACATATGACTAGATTAGTAGGAACATAGAGAATAGAGTGTACCTAAGATTTCAGTTGTCCATGGGGTCACAATAAGTCGGACATGACTTCGCAACTAACAACAACAACAAGATTTCAGTAAGTCTTCAGTAAGGCATTTGAAAAAAAGTTAACAGTAGCTTCTTTCTTGGAAAAAAAATGGAACAGGATGGAATGAATAGTTCTACTACCAGATAAACTTACATCTGGAAACAGTTGGTTACTTATAGTTGGTTGAAAAATGAACAACCACATGTAGTGTGTGATTATTAATAGATCTATATCTACATAGAGACGGATATGCAGTGGCATATACTTCAGTCATGGACTCAGTGCTCTTCAATCATTTTCTAAATGACATAGATCTGGGGATAGAATGGATACTCAGCAAATTTGCACATGACAGAAAGGGGGGATTGCTAACATCTCAAAACAGGTTCACAATTCAAAAGTATCTTGATAGATCTGAACATTGTGCCTTTTCCAACGTTTTGCCATTCAATGGCAAAATATGCAGGACTCTGCACTTAGGAAGAAAAAATGTACCAGTACAAGGTTCAGCAGCAGTACTTATGAAAAGGATCTGAATATCCTGGAAGATCACAGATTAAATATGAGTCAGCAGTGTGCTGCAGCTGCCAAAAGAGCCAATGGAATCTTAGGCTGCATCAATGTATAATGTCAAGATCATGGAAAGTGATAATTCCTCTCTATGCTGTGTTGGTCAGAACGTACCTGGAACAGTGTGTCCAGTTTTTCTCATTAGGATATAAGAAAGATTGCTGAGGAACTGAAAAAAAGTGCAAAGAAGAGGATCAAAGATGATGAAGGGCTTGAAGGCTAAATCTATGAAGAATGTTTAAAAGAATCGGGTATGTTTAGCCTAAAGGAGAGGAGACAAAACTAAAAGGAAACATGACAGCTGTCTTGCAGTGGTGTCACAAGGAAGAGAATATGGTTTTATTTTCTGTAATGTCTAAGGATAAATGAGAGTCAATAAGTGGAAGCTTTCCAGGGAAAGACCCTACCTCAATATAAGGACCTTCCTCACTGTGAAATCCTTTTGGCTTCTCTCCTGGTGGACTATGACTGGAGATTTTCAACCCAAGGTGGCATAGCCCATTCATGTGGGATGGTCACAAAGATTTCTAAGATCTTTTCCAACCCAATTCTATAACTTATAAACCCTGATGGTGGTCTTTTTCAATTTAGACAACATGAAAATCCTAAGACTAGCTGAAGAGTTGCATACAGCAGATAAAATGTTGATACTTGCACCTGAACATCAGTTATTTCTCAGACTAAATTATCCAATATGCACTCCTGCAGAAAACATGTTCAGATAAGAAAATGACAACTCACAGCACCGAAGAACTGCTGTTAATAAAAGGAAAAGTACTTGACTTGATCAACCAGCCAACTAAGCAAACGTCTGTTCATGAAAGAGTGATACCTGTGATAATGTTGACATAGTTTATAGGAAGCTTAAGGGGATTACTGAGATAAAGTGCTCCGAAGGCTCAAAATACTATTTAAACAGCAAGTGGTGTCCTTGGTATCCCATAGAATGGTTTTTGTGATAGTGAATCAGTTATCAATGGAAACTATCAACACAAGTGAGATAAGGGCTTGTGGGAGACTTAAGTGTGACTTTAAATGAGTACATGCAGCCATGCGTCTCTTGTTATTCTACATGAAGTGATTGCATCAGTAAGACACTCCAAGTCAACTGTAAAAACTATCAGCAAGAGCTTAAACTAGTATCCATTGCCTTCTTCTAAAACAGACACATTCTTTGTACCATTGGGCTTCTTTTCTGTTTAACATCTTTAAAATCTTTCTTTTTTAATCGGTATATTTGGAAATGTAATGTACTCACAAACCAAAGTAAAATGATGTTCAAATGAATTATCCTCGTTTAACCTGGGTAGGCTGCTTTCATCAAAGATACGATAGAGCAGAGGGCGAGTGATTGTAAGACTCTTTTTAAAAATAAATAAATAAATAAATAAACAACTATCACTCAAAATAATCCTGAGAATTAAAATGTGAGGAAGCTAGAGGACCTCTTTAGATTGGCTGCAAAAGAAATAAAAAAAATCTTTAAAATTATAAGAGTAAACAGGAAAAAGAGGAAGCAAAAAGCTTTTCCAGCAGTTAGCACTGTTCGTTTTAACAGCCATGGGAATAAAATGATATTGCTTACATTTTTATTATATTCTTTCACTACTTGATCCAGGTTTAACGTTATGATCAGTTTTAAAGGAAGATGGATGCTTAGTTAAAGTTAAGTATGTTTGTGAATGCAGCCAGTAAGGGAATGGTTTGTATGCCATGAAAGTTACTCCTATGTCAAAGGATATTTCCCCTCTCACCACTAGGCTGAATTGTGTGATGGGGCTTCTATTGACTTTTAAAAATAATAATAATAATAATAATGCAATTTCTGTCTTTATAAAAACTATTTGATCCATCTCCAAGGAATGTGAATGTTTTACCTAAGAATAGAAACAGTTTCGAGCTTTGAAGTAGATTTGAAATTTATATAATGCGGAATCTACAGTTGCTTGCTTGTTTCCTGTAGGCCAACTGACTGATAGAGCTAGCACTGAATCTGACAGAACCCAGATTACATGCTTATAGAATATTTCAGCATTCATACAAGAGTTAGCCAATGTATTTATGGCTTGATCAGCAGCCATTTTTTAATCTCTTTATTAATTCTGATTTTCATTCCATCATCCTATCTGATCAAAGTTCTTGAAATCTCAAAATCCTACACCACTTTTTCCCTAATTGTTTACCTAATAAAAGCATTTAATTAATTCTAATGTGCATCTTCTCGTGGCAAATGTTCCTCTGAGAACTACTGCATACACCACATTTAGCTCTCTGTGATAAATGTATTGCATAGTGTTCTGATGGTTATCCCCAAGATAAAGTACATAGGATTATATTCAGATGCTGTGGTTAAAATTCAAATGTTGGATAGAGTTGGTAAAATCTAGAGTTAAACATTAATTCATTTTGCTTGCTCTATATTCTATCATTTCTCTTTCTCCCTCTCTCTCTCCCCCTCTCTCTCCCTCTCCTTCCTTTCTTCCTTCCTTCTTTCTTTCTTTCTTTCTTTCTCTTTCCTTTCTTTCTTTCTTCTATCTATCATCATCTATCTATATCTTTCTTTCTTTCTTTCTTCCTTTCTTCTTCTTCTTCTTCTTCTTCTTCTTCTTCTTCTTCTTCTTCTTCTTCTTCTTCTTCTTCTTCTTCTTCCTCCTCCTCCTCCTCCTCCTCCTCCTCCTCCTCCTCCTCCTCCTCCTCCTCCTCCTCCTCCTCCTCCTCCTCTTCTTCTTCTTCTTCTTCTTCTTCTTCTTCTTCTTCTTCTTCTTCTTCTTCTTCTTCTTCTTCTTCTTCTTCTTCTTCTTCTTCTGACTAATTTGACTCAATAGAACTCACACAGAAATTGTAGAAAAAGTAACAGATGATATATGAAAGATGTTTTGAAATCCTTGGAAAAGTAATAAATTAATAATGGAAAATTATATTAATAATATTTTTTAACTATTAATAGAATAGCATACATGTTCTCTTTGAAAGAATAAAGAAGGTGTAGTAGAAGGTGAATTTTGGCTTAAGGTAAAGAATCTATTATCATTGTAAAAATAGAAAAAAACAAATCAAACTCAACTTTGGGTGACTTTATGTCCATGTGCTTTGTTTGGCAACAGTAAAAATTGGTTTGTAATTACCTTTATTTTATTTATAGGAAGTCTAGCCTAAGGCCCCAGGCTTTCCTTGTGGTCCCTTATTACCCAGGCCTGCCCTGGCTTTGTTCCTTGAGGTCAGCTATGTAGAGCTAGAAATAAGGAGTTTAAACAAAGCAGAAATCTTGTGGCAACTTGATGAGTCACAGATTTGAGCTGCAGGTCCTATGGCCCTCTAGAGGTTGCTGTAGTATAATTCCCAACATCCCCAACCAATATGGTCAGTAGTGAGGGATGCTAAGGGATATTGGTTAGCAATATCTGGAGGTCCCAGAGGTTCCACACGCTTGTGTGAGTTTTCATAGAATACTCTTCCTCGGAAGCATAAAGAATTATCTTGAGTTGCTTTTATATATACACAGATGGTGTTGGAAGACTAAACAGTGAGATCAGAGGGAAAGGAAATGAAGGAAGTAGAGGCAGTGGGCAACTGTAGTAATAATAGTGAATGTTGTTACTGATAACAAATACCTTGGCACTGGATAAATTAAGACAAACATATCTTCCGCCAAATCAAGCCAATTATACCCTGTTTTTTGTGAATGGCAGCACATTGACCACACACAATTTCCTTTCATTCCTCTTTATTCCTATGAAAAGCTAATATCCTACTTTTATTTTAAACCTGTGAATAAATATAGAATTCATGAATGCAATATTCTACAGCAGTAATTAAAAAGTCAAATGAAGATGAAAAATATTTAGAAAGCATTTCTGAGAAACAATTAAATATGATTCAAATACATCTCTATTATTTATTTATTTATTTATTTATTTTTCATATTTTTATACCGCCCTATCTCCCTAGGGACTCAGGGCGGTTCACAACCAGATAAAAATATACATATAAATACAAATAAAACATCCATTAAAAAACTTATTATAATTGGCCGAATAATTAAAATGATAATAAAAATAATAAAATCCCCAATTAAAACCAATTTGAATTTAAAAACTAGTCCAGTCCTGCGCAAATAAATACATGTGTCTTAAGCTCCCGGCTAAAGGTTCGGAGGCCGGGAAGTTGGCGAAGTCCTGGGGGAAGCTCGTTCCAGAGGGTGGGGGCCCCCACAGAGAAGGCCCTTCCCCTGGGAGTCGCCAGCCAGCACTGTCTGGCCAATGGCACCCTGAGGAGTCCCTCTCTATTATTATTATTATTATGAATATTATTATGAATATTAAAACACCCATGCAATATAGTTTTATTGTATTCTACCAATTTACCTCAATCTGTGTCTTCCATATGTATATGAGCATAAATCCCATCATTCCACTGTCAATATGCCAACCATTATATTTTCCTGTAAGAATCATAAAACTAATCAGGGAAGTCATATTTTAAATCTGTCCGTGCAAAAGCGAGAGTTGGTGCTATAATATATTCAAATTACTGTATTTTAGAACTACGTCCATCCTGGACAGCTTGTAGATCTTTGTACGGTAAGTGAGCCGACGTGGTCGTGGGAGAAGCAATTGTGGGGAGCATGAGATATTTCAGTGGGTCGGGGAGGCCTTGTGTGGTTTTAAGCAGATGGCCTGTTCCATCACTAACCCCTCCCCATGACCTTCCCCACCCTGAAATACCTCATGTGCACTTAATGAACTGCACATTCGATTAGTGAATGTGTGGGCGAAAGGAGGGAGTGTTCAAGTTCAAGGTACGTGATTCAGTCCCATGAATCCTCAGATTATGAATGGAATGGGCAGGCTCCATTACATTTGTAACCTGAGGGCTACTTGTACAGTAAATGTACGAAGAGAATATTTTAAATCATTATTATACTTCGGCTTCCGAGCTAGGCAAACAATGCTTTTTTTTAATTCCATCAAAGCAGCTATCCAGATGTTCACAACAGTGCATTGGTAGTTCAGTGGTAGAATTCTTGCCTGCCACGCAGGAGGCCCAGGTTTGATTCCCGGCCAATGTAATGAAGCTTTTGCTGCTAATAGATTTTGCCTCTATTCTCTTCATGCAATTATGTATTATAGTTCTTTCTTTTCTACTTCCTTTAATGTATTCATTTGTACAATAAATTCTGTAAAATGGAATTAACTCTGTGGGTCTAGTTGCAGTGAGAGAGGGCAGCTAGGCAAATAAAATCCCCTTTTCTGGAAATATATATATTTTTCTAGCAAAATGGACTCCAGGGGAAGTCATATTTTAAATCTGTCCGTGCAAAAGCGAGAGTTGGTGCTATAATATATTCAAATTACTGTATTTTAGAACTACGTCCATCCTGGACAGCTTGTAGATCTTTGTACGGTAAGTGAGCCGACGTGGTCGTGGGAGAAGCAATTGTGGGGAGCATGAGATATTTCAGTGGGTCGGGGAGGCCTTGTGTGGTTTTAAGCAGATGGCCTGTTCCATCACTAACCCCTCCCCATGACCTTCCCCACCCTGAAATACTTCATGTGCACTTAATGAACTGCACATTCGATTAGTGAATGTGTGGGCGAAAGGAGGGAGTGTTCAAGTTCAAGGTACGTGATTCAGTCCCACGAATCCTCAGATTATGAATGGAATGGGCAGGCTCCATTACATTTGTAACCTGAGGGCTACTTGTACAGTAAATGTACGAAGAGAATATTTTAAATCATTATTATACTTCGGCTTCCGAGCTAGGCAAACAATGCTTTTTTTTAATTCCATCAAAGCAGCTCTCCAGATGTTCACAACAGTGCATTGGTGGTTCAGTGGTAGAATTCTTGCCTGCCACGCAGGAGGCCCGGGTTTGATTCCCGGCCAATGTAATGAAGCTTTTGCTGCTAATAGATTTTGCCTCTATTCTCTTCATGCAATTATGTATTATAGTTCTTTCTTTTCTACTTCCTTTAATGTATTCATTTGTACAATAAATTCTGTAAAATGGAATTAACTCTGTGGGTCTAGTTGCAGTGAGAGAGGGCAGCTAGGCAAATAAAATCCCCTTTTCTGGAAATATATATATTTTTCTAGCAAAATGGACTCCAGGGGGGGGAAGTCACAAAGGCAAGTTGCCTTGGTCAGAATTGAACCTGGGCCTCTCTCATAGAAGGCAAGAATTCTACCACTGAACCACCAATGAAGTTATTCCAGATGCTATGTATGATTCATTCTCTCTCTGCAGTTCCATCCTATTGCTTTAGTTATTTATTTGATGTATTTCTCAGATTTATATAGTTGCCCATCTTGAAGATGCTTGACTTCCACTTAATTTTGCAAAAAAACAAAACCAAACAAACCAAAAACTTAAGTTTCCTTCCAGTGGTCCTCATCAAAACCTCATTTTCTTGTGCCTGGCTCCCCCATCACCACCACAGTTAGCCAGACACTGCAAGACAGCAGGAAGGCAGGTGAGGCAGAGGCTGGAGTCAGCAAGGAAGGAGAAGAGAAGGCGAGAAAGAGTGTGCCTGCTGCAGCTTTCCAGTTGTGGTGTTGGCCGGGTGGGAAGGCGCCACCTCTCTCCCCCACTCTAGCTCTTCTTTCAGGTAGTGGCCCCTCCACTAGGGGAAAGTGTTGCATGTACAATTGTGAGGTTGAGTCAAAACTGAGAATTTTAGAATCTATGAAAACTTTGAAAGAAGGGGAATGAAGATTAACAACTTTCCTGACCAAATGTAGATAAAGGCTTTGGACTTGAGCAAGATACTAAATTCTAAATTAATTGCTCGGAGATAGACGTTTTGCTTTCATTCTCTTACTGTTGTCCTTCTTACCCTTTGCAGGTAACAGGTGACTAAAGAAATGTACAAATGGAACACAGGGCTCAGCCTAAGAAGGAGGGCTGGCCAGCACAGTCTGCTGCCTGTGATCTATGGCAGGGGTCTCCAACCTTGGCAACTTTAAGACTTGTGGACTTCAACACCCAGAATTCCTCAGCCAGCTTTGCTTTAGGAATTAAAGTTGCCAAGGTTGGAAACCCTTGATCTATGGTCCATGGATAGAGCAGCCCACCACCCAGCCACAAGGTGGAGCAGCTTCCTGACCATGGGAATGGAGAGAGCGGCCTGCTGCCCAACCATAGGGCAGACCAGACTCCCACCCACTGTGGGAAGTGTCCCACCACCCAGCCATGAGGCACAGAAGACTCCCACTCTCCCCACAGTAACGTTTGGTGAGTTATCCTGCACCATATAGGATAGTGGCCAGGGAGATTTGTCCCATGGTGAATTTCCTGGTGCAAAGCAATGAGGGATGAGAGGCAGGGAAGAGGGGCAGGGGAAAAGCTTTGTGTTGCTTTGTGGCGAAGGTTGTAGAGTGTGGTGGAATGTCAATTACCCCAATACCTGGATGAAACTGTCTATCTAGACCCGTTCCAGCCCGGCTTTCGGCCCGGATATAGTACGGAGACGGCTTTAGTTGCGTTGGTTGATGATCTCTGGAGGGCCAGGGACAGGGGTTGTTCCTCTGCCCTGGTCCTATTAGACCTATCAGCGGCTTTTGATACCATCGACCATGGTATCCTGCTGCTGGGGAGTTTGGGAGTGGGAGGCACCGTTTATCGGTGGTTCTCCTCCTATCTCTCTGACCGGTCGCAGACGGTGTTGACAGGGGGGCAGAGATTGACCGCGAGGCGCCTCACTTGTGGGGTGCCGCAGGGGTCGATCCTCTCGCCTCTCCTGTTCAACATCTATATGAAGCCACTGGGTGAGATCATCAGTGGCTTTGGGGTGAGGTACCAACTGTACGCTGACGATACGCAGCTGTACTTTTCCACCTCAGGCCACCCCAAC
Organism: Ahaetulla prasina; assembly: GCF_028640845.1. Classification (NCBI taxonomy): domain Eukaryota; kingdom Metazoa; phylum Chordata; class Lepidosauria; order Squamata; family Colubridae; genus Ahaetulla; species Ahaetulla prasina. The sequence continues at coordinate 132,206,198 of NC_080541.1, read as the reverse complement.
GAAGCTATCGAAGTACTGTCCCGATGTCTGGAAGCTGTACGGGTCTGGATGGGGAGAAACAGGCTCAAGCTCAATGCCTCCAAGACGGAGTGGCTGTGGATGCCGGCACCCCGGTACAGTCAGCTGCAGCCACAGCTGACTGTTGGGGGCGAATCATTGGCCCCAGTGGAGAGGGTGCGCAACTTGGGCGTTCTCCTGGATGGACGGTTGTCGTTTGAAGATCACTTGATGACCATCTCCAGGAGAGCTTTTTATCAGGTTTGCCTGATTCGCCAGTTGCGCCCCTTCCTTGACTGGGATGCCCTATGCACGGTCACTCATGCTCTTGTTACCTCTCGCTTGGATTACTGCAATGCTCTCTACATGGGGCTCCCCTTGAAGAGCACCCGGAGGCTCCAGTTGGTTCAGAATGCAGCTGCGCAGGTGATAGAGGAGCCGCATGTGGCTCCCATGTAACACTACTCCTGCGCAGGCTGCACCGGCTACCTGTGGTCTTTCGGGTGCACTTTAAGGTTTTGGTTACTACCTTTAAAGCGCTCCATGGCTTAGGGCCAGGGTACTTACGGGACTGCCTGCTGCTACTGAATGCCTCCCACCGACCCATACGCTCGCACAGAGAGGGACTTCTCAAGGTGCCGTCCGCCAAGCAATGTCAACTGGCGGCCCCCAGGGGAAGGGCCTTCTCTGTGGGGGCTCCCACCCTCTGGAACGGACTTCCCCCTGGACTTTGTCAACTGCCTGACCTTCGGACCTTCCGCCGCAAGCTGAAGACGTATCTGTTTATTCACGCAGGACTGGCATAAGAATTTTAAATAGTTTTTAATATTTGTAATATTTTAATATTTGATACAAATTTTATGGGGTTTTTAAGGTTTTAAATGTTTTAATTTGGCCATATATCTAATAAGTTTTTTAATTATTGTTTTATTTGTATATTATCATTGTTTTTATCTTGGCTGTGAACCGCCCTGAGTCCTTCGGGAGAAGGGCGGTATAAAAATTCAATAAATACTAATACTAAATACTAAAAGGTGGTGGAAGGACACTGAAGCATGAAACCTCTGGTGGTGCGGTGGAAGCTGGGTGGCTGTGGCATAATGCTCTGGGGAGACAGTAGCCATTGGGGACATGGTGAAGTGGCCATAGCAATATGGCCATAGCCAATTGTACAGGCAGTTTTGGACACTTGTTGAGATGCTCATGTTATTCCTCTCTCTGAGAGCTTCTAATGGGCTATTGAGTGTAATTCAGGTGCTGATTAACATCTATAATGCTCTTCATAGCACAGGATCAAATTGTTTTCAGCATTGCCTGTCTCCACTGTACCTCTCACCACTCCAGAATAGGCAGAGTTGGTGTGCTCCAATCCCTTCTATTAGACAGTGTCATATTGTGGACTTACGAGTTGTGCCCTCTGTTTCACAATGTCTGCTCTAGAAAGTAACATATATTCAGAGATATGGATAGCCCCAATCCCGCTGGCCTTTTGCGAAGTATGAAGACTGAAAGCATTTATAGTCATAACAAGAAGCTCCTACGCTTTGGAACGAACTTCCCCCTGGTTTACGCCAAGTGCCTGATCTTCGGACTTTTCGCCGTGAGCTGAAAACGCATTTATTTATCCAAGCGGGACTGGATTAAAAGTTTTACTTAATTTTAACTGGGGTTAGTTATTAATTTTTAGGTAATGGGGTTTTAATATTTTAATTGTAATTTTAAATTTTGGCCTATTTAAATAAGTTTTTTAATTAATGTTTTTACCTTGTATGATATTTGTATTTTATTGGGCTGTAAACCGCCCTGAGTCCTTAGGGAGATAGGGCGGTATAAAAATTTGATTAAATAAAATAAATAAATAAATAAATAAACAAAACCAGTCATCCTAATTTTGCTCATCATAGACATCCACTGGGTGGTGGTGGTGGGGAACAAATGCCTAACTGTCATGATTACACCATGCAAACTCTTATTATTTTTGTATTTGTGTCTGATATCTCTATGCAATATGAAAAGCAATGGCCTATTTGCTGATATCACCCTGACTGGCAGCTATATCTCTTTACCCCACTCAGAATACTTCCGTAATCATTGTCATTTCTATTATTTAAGGTAATGTCTGAATGTAGAGTGCCATCACTTTCAATTAGTTCTAAGGGGAATTTCAATTTCTACCCGCTTTTCTCAATTTGATGATCATCAGTTGGATTGGGATTATAATTTTAGCCACTGTCTGTACTCTTTAGGTAATTTATCCAGTGCTTGGATCATCATCACCATTACTGGTTCCTTTCATGCAAAGCGCATAGGGCAGCAAATTTCTTCCAATGAATCCTATCCATGGCAGCATCTTCAGCATCTTTCCATTTGATGTCCTCTCTCCATAAATCATCTTTAAATGTCTGACACCAAGTTTTGCATAGTCTACCCCACCTTCACTTTTCCTCTGGCAGCTATCATCTTACAGTGTTTTTCGAGTGTCGCTGTTTTGGCAAGCAAAGTATATGGCCGGCTAGATGCGTTTGACATTCCATCACAATGGATTGCAACTTCCTGGATACACTCCACTGGAAAATGTTCTCATTGGTGACATGGTCCCACCAAGTGACATCCAGAATTGTCTGTAGGCAACATTAATGGAACACATTGAAGTTTTGTGCTGTGCGTGCTGTTAATGGCCATGTTTCACTGGAGAAGATCATTGCTGATACAACAATTGTCTTATAAATCTGTAACAATTGTCTTATAAAGCTACAATTTATAAAGCTGTAACTTGGTTTTCTTAACTATTGTTGGAGCTGATCAGATAGAGAGGTTCAGATAGACTAGTATATTTCATATTTTTGCTGGACAATAAACTGTGATCTCAGCATTGCTCCATTTGATACAGGGGTGGCATTGAATCTGTATCCTGTAATCTGAATAAATAACATTAACAAAGCTCTGAGCAAATACTTCCTTCCAGATTTGCGGGTCAGTCAATATTTACAATGCTACTTCTTTTTGGAGCTCTCCAGATTCCCTCTTTATACTACCCAGAGTCATAAACCATCTCAAATTAAGCCATAACTTAAAAGTAGAGCTAAAATCCCATTTCCATCCTGTTTCTTCAGCGCTCTTGGTTTTACTTATTGGCTAATCACTTGACAGCTAGCTGAGTCATTTCCTCTTTGCCATTGAAAAAAAGGGATTAATTCATAGTTCCTTTTCTGTCCAAGAAGCATCTCACACTTGATTAAGATATTTTGATGTCAGGGCATGAGACTTTCAACTTTTCAACTTGTCATAAGAAACCTCTGATTAAAAGACATTCAGTACAAAAACAGTCTTTTAGAATGCAGTCCATATATAGTGGCCATCTGTCCTCCCACTCCTTTGAGCATGTTCCGGCCTTTTTGTGTTGTGATGATGTCCAATAATTAATTTACGAGTTGAAACATTTCCTCTCATCCTCAACAATTACCATCAGTATTGCCACAATAATGCATTACAGTTATATATAACTTCACATGTATTATCTTCTGGAAAATTCTGTTTTTATAACCAATCTGTACAGCAGATTTCTCTCATCACATGGCAGGTGAAGGCCGAGGCCACCAAAATATAACGCTTCATGAGGCAGAGCTGTGCTTGTGGTAGAGCTGAGTTTGTGGCAGAGCTGGGATTCATACTTGCAGCATCCAGATATGCAGCTTAGATCCTGAGCTGCTGCTGCTGCTCTTTCTCCTCTCTCTTTCTCCTCCTCCTCCTCCTCTTACTGTTCCAAGGTGTATAATTGTCCAATAGGGAGGGAAGCAAAGGCAAAAATAAATGGGGGAAAGGAATAATTGCAACCAACAATTATATGTGGGATTAAGTAATCGTATACAAACTTTCCTGCGACCAAGGCCACTGAATACAGTGGAATGTACTTCTGAGTAAATACAAACACTTAGATGATATGATATAGTACCAGTGACAGAGTTGGAAGGGACTTTGGAAGCCATCCAGTCCAATCCCCTTCTCACGCAGGAGACTCTATACCATTCCAGACAAGTCCAGTCTCTTCTTAAAAGCCTCCAGTGATGGGGCACCCACATCTTCCAAACGCAGTTGGTTCCACTGGTTGATCTCACTGTTAGGAATTTTCTCCTTAGTGCTGATTGTGTCTCTCCTTGATGAGTTTTCATCCATTGTTTCTTGTCTTCCCTTCTGGTGCTTTGGAAAGTAAGTTTACCCTTCTTCCTTGTGGTAGCCCTTTAAGTATTGGAAGATATCATAACACCCCTGGCCCTTCTAGAATATAGGGTACATGTTACTATATATACCACCTACCAGGACTCACTTTTTCATTTTCTGCTGTTCATAGCCTGTCAAGGGGGTGGGGGGTAGGGAAGAGATTAGTAACTAATCCAGCAGTGCAAAATTGAGCAGCTCTTTCTGTCACCTGCAGGAAATTTGCTACCTGATTTGCCTTCGTTTGCCTTTGTTTGTCAGACAAAGTAAGTGGAATCTACTTGTTCCTATCATTACAGAGGCATGCAAAAATAGGCTTTGATCACATGGTATTGGTTACCATTTTGGCCAGCTTGACATCTCTCTCTCTCTCTCTCTCTCTCTCACACACACACACACACACACACACACACAAATGTTATTATAGAAACAATCTCTTTGGGAATACAGTAACACTTATGAAAAAATATCCCAGAAACGTCCTTTACAAAAAGATTTCATATACTCCATTTGGCTAGCATCAGTGGTGGGATTCAGCCAGTTCGCACCACTTCGAGAGAACCAGTTGTTAACTTTCTGAGGAGTTTGGTGAACTGGTTGTTGGAAGAAATCATTAGGGCAGAGAACCAGTTGTTAAATTATTTGAATCCCACCACTGGCTAGCATACCTAGTACAGTGTTGTAAAAAAGCATGTTTATCTTTTGAATGTATAAGATTATTGTAGTTTTGTATTAATATTTTCCTAAATCTGTATTCTATTAGTATATATTTTGAAGTGATGTTTTGGACTTTCTTATTATTGGTCTGTTTAAAATAGTTTTGGTTTGTTTCTTTGCATGCTTGGAATTTACTGGAGTTCAAGTCCAAGAAATGGCTGTGAACTGCTGAACTAAAATAAATTTAGTACGATAGTGATACAAAGAAAAAAAAGGAAAGGCATTTTGTTATGGAGTTTAAAGTTTATTTTAGATTTATTCTGTTATTCCTTTCTAGAAAAACTTGTGATAATATGTATTGTGTAGTGGGCTTCAGTAGGCAAGAACCAGACCAGCATAGCTACAACAGCATTTATTGACTCAAAACTGGAACTGAGGAACAGCAGGCAAATGCCTGTAATTTATACCCTGGGCCCACAGAGTCTTAACCAATCATAATGCTTGAAAAACCAGCCCAAATATGAATGTTCAACGTTTCCCTCCAAAACAGTTGGAGCTAACAGACATCTAAAGGTTAACAGTGAGGGTCATTTAAAGGTTAACAGTTAGGGTCACCTAAAGGTTACTTTCACTTTAACAGGGCTTAATACAACTATATACATTCAATACATAACAATATAGATCCAAATTTCCATTGCCTTCAGCCTGCTACACATAAGTCGCATACTTTAGGGGACTACAACCCCCCTAATTCTAACCCAGAATGTAAGAGCTCATAGACCAACCCCAGGTTAGCTAGGATTGCTTTGTTCTTTAATTATGCTTTACATAAAAATAGTTCTTTTTTGAAACAAGGGTGGCAGTTTTAAGACCCCCCCAAACATTATTCCCGCCAAATCCATCCCTGGAACTTGCATTTGTTTGATATGGAGTTGTATGGTAATTGAGACAATCATTTCCTGCCAAGTTTAATTATAGTAAATATGAGAAACAGTGCAATTATAGTCATTCCCATTGTTTTCAACAGGTAGGCTGATCAAGGGCTTAACTATCTTATTGACATTAAGTAGACCGCTCTGTGTTGCGTTATCTTGTTCCTGTATTTTAAAAATGCCTCTATGAAATGTTCAGGATAGAACTGATTGATCAGAAATAAGCAACTCAACAAGCTTCTACCACCCTTGAGACTTTCTCTTAATAAAGGCTGACATGCAGAAACTGGCAGTAGTTTTTCCAGAAATGGGACTAAAACATCATCAACTGCAGATTGGAAAATGTATGTTGGATAAACACAGTTTCCTTAATGAAAGGAAACAATAGGACAGGAACGGTAGGCATGTTTGTGCTCTTATGCACGCCCCTTACAGACCTCTTAGGAATGGGTTAGGGTTACTTATTTTTCCCAGAAGTCCATTTATGCAGCCCCCTCAAGGGATGTGGTTCTCTGTTGCTTAAGCCCAAATTCAGGATTCTGCATGGATGCAGGGTGACTAACACCCTGTAGAAGATAGAAAGTGGGAGTATGGGGCTACAGGCCTTAAACTTCTTATGCCAGTCCTGGAAGCTTTTCCACTCTCAAAGAAGGAAAATTTGAAACCTGCTGAACAGGTCTATGGCTGAAATACATCCATTGTTCTCTAATCTAAAGGATTGGTTGTCATGGGAACATAGAAGGAAACCCTTCATGGCCATCAAATGACAAGTCCTTCCCTCCTGCCTATAGTTTCAGAGCAATAATTTCTGGGCAGTAATTTAAGCAAAAACTGCATCTCCACATACATTGTACTGTAGGATGGGCTTATTTTTTTTCATTTATGGGCTGAATAAAACTAGCCTTGCCTAGTGTATTTTGCAAACTATGATTTATGATTTAATGTTATGCAAACTAATTGAGAACTGAACATTGGAGTCTGGTTTTTTTTGGGGGGGGGGTTATTCAAGTTATTAGACGTTATTCAAAACCCGAAAAAGTAGTAATAGGGTAAATAGGATCTGTTTAAAAGTCCCTAGTGTACTTACTACTGAACAAAGGAAGTTTTATCTATGAGTTATCTGTAGAATAGGGCTCAGTTAAGGGGGAGAATTTATTTATTTATTTATTTATTTATTTATTTATTTATTTATTTATTTATTTATTTATTCGTATTTGTATACCGCCCTATCTCCCGAAGGACTCAGGGCGGTTCACAGGCAAATAAAAAACATTTATGTACAAATTAAGATAACCATTAAAAAACTTATTCTAAAAGCCAAATTATTAAAAATAATATAAATATTAAAACCAGTTTAAAACCCCTATAAATTTAAAATCTAGTCCAGTCCTGCACAGATGAATAAATGTGTTTTAAGCTCGCGACGGAAGGTTCGGAGGTCCGGAAGTTGACGAAGTCCTGGGGGGAGTTCGTTCCAGAGGGTGGGAGCCCCCACAGAGAAGGCCCTTCCCCTGGGCGTCACCAGACGGCACTGCCTAGCTGACGGCACCCTGAGGAGTCCCTCTCTGTGAGAGCGCACGGGTCGGTGAGAGGCATTCGGTAGCAGTAGGCGGTCCCGTAAGTAACCCGGCCCTATGCCATGGAGCGCTTTAAAGGTGGTTACCAAAACCTTGAAGCGCACCCGGAAGGCCACAGGTAGCCAGTGCAGCCTGTGCAGGATAGGTGTCATACGGGAGCCACGAGGGGCTCCCTCTATAACCCGCGCAGCCGCATTCTGAACTAACTGCAGTCTCCGGATGCCCTTCAAGGGGAGCCCCATGTAGAGAGCATTGCAGTAATCCAGGCGAGACGTCACGAGGGCGTGAGTGACCGTGCATAGGGCATCCCGGTCTAGAAAGGGGCGCAACTGGTGCACCAGGCGAACCTGGTAAAAAGCTTTCCTGGAGACGGCTTTCAAATGATCTTCAAAAGACAGCCGTTCATCCAGGAGGACACCCAATTTAGTTTTAATTTTACCTTATGATTGAGAATTAGGTTCCAAGTGCTAGGCTTAGGAGGTCCAGTGTGACGACGTACATTTTCTTGGGTGCCTACAGTGTATCACCCCTTATCCAGTGGTGGGATTCAGCCAGTTCGCACCACTTCGGGAGAACCGGTTGTTAACTTTCTGAGCAGTTTGGTGAACTGGTTGTTGGAAGAAATCATTAGGGCAGAGAACTGGTTGTTAAATTATTTGAATCCCACTACTGCCCTTATCCCTATTAACTTTTTACATTAAGTATGGTTAGGAATAGGGAAATCCAGGAGATTTCAAAATAAAATGCTACCATGCAGCAAATTCGTGTCCATGAATTTCTTTGCAACCCAAAGCTCTGTTAGGAAATGACAATAATAAGTATGTGTAGGTTACCAGAAAAATGTTCAACTTCCCAGGAAAGAGACATAGAGTAAATAAATTGAGGTAGGATGGCTCACCCTGCAGGAGGCAAAGTTAACGGGGTTTGTGTTAAAGAAGCATTGGAGAACAGCTATATACTCTGACTTGACTAAGCATTTTAGATTTTATATTGTTCCAGCTGATAAACTGTGGTGGCGCAGTGGTTAGAATGCAGTAGTACAGACTGACTTTGCTCACCGCCAGGAGTTCGATTCTGGCTGGCTCAAGGTTGACTTAACCTTCCATCCTTCCGATGTCAGTAAAATGAGGACCCAGATTGTTGGGGGGCAATAAGTTGACTCTGTGAACTGCTTAGAGAGGACTGTAAAGCATTATGAAGCTGTATATAAGTCTACGTGCTATTGCTATTTACGAAACTTCCCAGAAAGTAGTCCTATGCAGGGAGGAGTCATGTGGTTTGAGCAATCTGTTCACATTGGCTCACCCCTCACTGCATTTCTCTCAAATCTTTCTTGGGTAATTATTTGATGTAGTTGATGTTACTTGTGGTGCACTATGTGTCCAAAATATTCCATTTCCCTTTTCTTTATGATATTATTTGACTGTCTTTTGCTATTCTTTGGAAAACTGTTTCATTTCATTTTGAATCCAGTTCATGATGTTTTAAACCATTCACTTCCTTGGGCTTCTTTTCATTGGATTGGTCATTGTCCATGCTTCTACTCCATGTAAAAACCTTATGTGAAGCTTTTGGAGTTGATCTGGAGCTCCAGCTGCTCCAGAATACAATGACAAGATTACTGAGAGACCAGCCCCACCATTGCAAGGTAACACTTCTCTTGAAATCATTGCCCTGATTACCAGTAGACTTCCAGGCCAAAATCAATGCCCTGCTAACTTTTAAAATCCTGTACAACTAGCATAGCTTGCCTAGAATTGAATCTATCTGCTGACAACATTTTTGGAAAGGCTATTCATTGCTTGCCGGAAATGAGGATGAGATAACAGGCCTTTTTTATGGTAGCCCCCCAACTTGGAATTCCTTAATCCTAGACTTCTGTAAAGCCCCCGCTTCATTTTTTTGAGAAAGTATTTAGAGGCATTTTATTCCACCAGTCTTTCAACCCTAGCTACTTTTTAATGGTGTCTATCTTGGAAAATGTTTATTGATTTACTGTAGCTGTGGGTTTCAGGATTTTGATTTAGTTTGTTGTTGTGTTTATACATTTAACTGGTTGTAACATATCCACAGCCTCTGGACTTGGGTGAGCTATAAAATTTTATAGTTAAATAAAAATAGAATAATAAAAAGGCTCAGCTAGACAGACTAATAATTAGTTAGAAGAGGGTGAAAACCATGTGATACTTAAGATAACATTGAACTTCAGCCACTAGCAGTCAGCTGGAAAGCCATAAGATTCTCACCCTTGCCTTTCTTTACGTGTGCAATCTTTTCATCACAGGGACCTGACTCATGCATGATGCTGAAATAAAGTTTAACATACTGTCTACATGGACAAACCTCAAAGCTTATTTCCTCACCTTTTTTTTTTTTTGTGGTGCAGCTATACGGAGGAGATCAGACGTTCTCATTTCTGTTTTTAATTGCATTTTTGAAACTGCTCATTGTGTCTTAAACCAAAGGAGATTGGATGTTAATTGTCATTTGAAGAAGCAACTTTAGATTGAAATATAGCTTAGGATCCTGGCTTCTGCTTTGCTATATACTACAAGTCAAGATGGGGAATAATTGAGCTCATACTCACCCAGACCAATTGCCTTAGTACTAAAATCAGGTTTAGTATCTTGTTTAAACACAGCCCATCACAGGCATTTCATTAATACTGAATATTGTTGCAGGGACTAAAGCTTTGACTTGAAATCAGATTCTATGGCCTAACGAGACATATACATTGCAACACATCTTTTGATGTCTTCTGTACAAGAAAGGGATGTTTAGAAACTGTTCTTATTCAACAGAGTTTCAGCAATGCAATGGAAATTGTGTGAAACAAAAGGGGAAGTCATTTTCAGGAAGCTTTTCGGAACGTCACAAAACCTGATGAGACACCTCAAGTTCTCATCAGTCAAACTTCAGTAACTGGTTTAAGGACAAGTCCAAATGTCAGTGACCCCATGAGAAGTCTTAACGCTAATGGCTCCCATCAGTACAAAGGAGGAATCTTGAAGGGAAAGCTCAGCAAAATGGATGACCACAAACTCTCTTTAGGAACAGAAAATGTCCTATGCTTTCTGACCTAGGATGTTGGTCAGAGCCCGTTTTCCTCATCAAAGCTAACTTGCCGAAAGTTTCTCATCATCGCCATTCATTTCTAAATCCCAGATAGAGTTAGATGTGACATTTTAAAAGGTAGCTGATACACTGATAAAGGAATTGGGTATGTCTACCCTGCTTCCCCGAAAATAAGACATCCCCTGATAATAAGCCCAATTGGGCTTTTAAGCACATGGCAATAAGGCCAAGCACTTATTTCAGGGTTCAAAAAAATACAGGACAGAGTCTTATGTTCGGGGAAACACGGTAGTCTAATGAAACCAAGGAACAGAGGTGACATGATAACCATGTTCCAATATTTGAGGGGCTGCCAAAAAGAGAAGGAGACAACCTATTCTCCAATGTGTCTGAGAGAAAGACAAGAAGTAATGGATGGAAATTTATCAGAGATCTGATGATTGTGCAGCTCAGCTAGGGCGGGGTGGGGTGGGGTGGAACAGGGATTTTTGCTACCACCTGCCGCCATCACTACTGGATCGGACAATCTGGTCCAAACCGGGAGAATTTCACCTCTGATGTAACTGTAGGAAGTTAAACTGGTGATAGCAAAAGGATTCCCTAACATAATTAGACCTTTATAGAGTTTCCCCAGTCTTTCTTGGCTTTAACTAGCCTGTAACATTGCTGACCATAAACTGTTTTATTTTTCTTTTGTGCAAGACTTTTGTTGGGAAGACTAATTTAATCTTGGATTATGGCCATGCTTGAAAAAGGAATGTTTTTCATTCTTTCTTTATCCTTTCCTCCTCCTCCTCTTCCTCCCCCTGCTCCTACTTTTAGGCACACTTTTTTGTTTTCATTATTTTGCTTTCCTTCTGACGTCTGTGACTGCCTCTTTAAAGTACCAGCTAAATAAACTTTCCATTCTGCTCATAAGTACACTTTCCATGTGGAACAGTGCAGTGGGCTTTCTAAATCCTGTGTTAGATTGATGCAAACAACCTGAAGTCAGAATACTTCCAAGAGGCACATCATCCGTGGCTGTTAGACATTTATAGAGTAACCAAAAACCCTAAAAAAAAAACAAGTAACAAAATAAGAAAAGAGACACAAAGCACTTTGTTTTTACTTTTAGTATATGATTGGGAATTTATTTATTTAAAATATATATATGGTCACCTGTATCAGATAAAACAACTCTACGTGGCTAATAATTCACAAATAATATATAAACAAGATTAAACTTTTAACACATCATTAGTGCCATAATTTAACACAAAACACACATATGTAAATATTGGGGTTATTTCCACATTGGGGAACACATTGTACCATGAATTTGCTTTAATAAAACAGTGGTATACTAACTTTGATCCATATTATTTCTTTTGGGGGTATAAGGTTTTCTGCAGTTTACAAAGAAGCATGGAGCTTTAGGTTGCAATTGGTAACCTCCTGAAGGAATAGTTGAGGAGAACATTTAAGAACGTAAGTGTTGTGTTTGCACAACATACTCATGATTTACTGAGTTAAACTTATCACAGTGAGCTGGTTCATGGAACATGGTGCATGTTTGTTCTGGAAGCCAGTTCGATCCTAGCTGTTATTCATAGGTGGAAGTAGATAGGTCAAAAGTAAAGACATGGCTATAGAGAAAAGCAGATCAGAAACATAAGGGAAGATAGAAGAAAAGATGGAGAAAGAGGCAATCAATGGTCTTGCTTCTCTAAAACGGATATGTGATACCTATTATCTATCTAAATCAAGGTTAAGCAACCCACAGCTTGGGGATTATATGTTCCACACATAGCTTTCAGGGATAGGACCAACATTTTAATAAATTGGGGCATTTGGGACAGATTTAAAGGGCAAAGTTGGTATTTTAAGCTCCATAGAACTGGTTTAACCTTTGATATTGTTTTGCATATTGTTTCTCATGTGGTGCATTGCAAAGAGAAAAATAGGTCCTTAAAATGCTCCTAATCCCTGCAACATTAAATAACATGACATAACTCCCCAAATAGCTATGTGGCTTTTATTATTATTATTATTGAAAGTGTTGCTTCTGGGTGTCGGAAAGTCCCTCAGTGTGGGCAAGGGGAATGTCACTCTGATTAGAAAACAATTGTCAGGAATTTGTATTCTTTGAATGTGAATGGAGAATTTTAAACAAGCAACAGACTCCTGGTTTTGGAAGTGAAAATAGCAGTAGGAAAGGGCAAGGCTGAGAATGACCTGTATCTCTATAAGCATGCAAAAGAAAGCCAGCCATTTCTTCTTGCACTCTTAAGCAAAATCTCTCCTCCTGAATATGTTTTTTCCATTGGGAAACAACTTTCTGACTTTCTTATTTCTTCCATTTTTAGATCCTAAAGAAATCAAGGGACTCAGGGCATCAGAAGTCAATCCTTTGCTTTTGGAAATCTGATTCAGGCTGGGGTTTTTTTCCCCTGAGATGTCAGAGGATAGTGTCTCCTGCCAGTGCAGTCTTTCAGTTCTACTTCCCAACATCTGGCTCTTAGTATTAATAAACATTTATTCTTACCCTGTAGTTTACCCTGTAAACTATCAGCAGATTTGCTCTTTTTCTACCATCAACAATAGAGAACTATTTGTATTTGTTCTTTCTGCTGGGTTCCAACTAGACAACCCAATGTGACACAAATGTGGTATGAGAGGAAGGAAATGGTTTAATACATCCAAAAGTCATTTTTAAAAAATATTTCTGTAATCATGAAAAATAACAAAGTGCATAGTCATTCTCTATTACTGTCAATGAAAATATCAAAAATGAATAGGTTTCATATTGCTTTTGTATGGGAAATATACTGAAGATGCTAAAATTGCAATAAATATAACTAGTCACTTGCCTTTTATTTGTACAATGAGTGTTTTGGTGCTATAGCTTTTAGATTTGAGAATCATTTCATTAACATTTTATTTGAAAAGAGCTAATTAGGAAAAAAAATAGCATCATAATTTTAAAGTGAGTATGTGAAATAGTTTGAAACTTTTTGCTGAAGAATGGAATGGAATGGAATGGAATGGAATGGAATAGAATAGAATAGAATAGAATAGAATAGAATAGAATAGAATAGAATAGAATAGAATAGAATAGAATGCCATACCTTTAAAACAGCACTGTGTCTATGGAGATTATGTTATTCTTCTGTTCATTTAAAAAAGGTGAACTTTCTGGAGGAAAAACAAATGGAAGTAATAGGAAAGTGTACAAATAAATGTTCCTTCTGGAAAATAACATTATTCTGACAAGAAGGATTGACTTATTTGTATTCATTTATGTCATTTTCATTCCAATTAAACACTTATTATTTTAGGCCATCCAGAGACACATTTTGCTTGAGATGGGTGACAATATAAATATGAAGAATGAATGAATGGATGGATTACTTGTAGGACTATCTCTCCCTGGAAGCATCTATCCAGCCAACTAGGTTAGATAAGAGATGTGTTCCACATCCCTTAAATGTTGCCACCTGGTGGGACCTCAGATGTCTTTTTGGTATCTACCCCAGCCTTTTAGAACAGACTCTCACTTGAGGGATCCATAGCTTTTTAACCTTCCAGAGATCTGTGAAGATCTGGCTCTTTCCCCAAGAGAAGAGGGGGTAGGGTTGAGATTGTACTGAGAAGATATTTGGTCTTGTGCCTGGAGGGAAAGATGCTTCTGCTTTTAATCACGTTTTTATGGATTGTTTTATGAGATAGCTGACCATATAAACAAAATAAATAAAAAGGTGTCTTAAAGTCATTCATACTCATTCAAATTGTCCCATCTTAGTCTTTAGTTACTACATCAGCCCACTTCTCTTAGTAGGAAAGCAGAAGTCTCTGTGTTATTATAGCTGTATCTTTCATGTAGTGGATTAATCCCCACACTCCCACGTAACAGGAACAGACAGAATGAGAGAAACCTAACTATGATTTCAAGTTTGGCAAAGAAAAGCAAACAACTAGAGCTGTGTGAGGTTCATTTTCCTTATTACGATGGAAGAAATTGGTCACAGATTATGCAAAGAACCAATGCAGTTGCTCCAAGATAGGGAGTTGATGGGAACTCTGAATTGTTCTGGCAACATCTGGTACGGAATTACTGCATCATCTTTGAGCGTGTGTGAGAGCAAGGCACATGGTTTGTGTATTTGTCCTCATGCAGGAGCCAGGAAAAGATTAAGTTGGAAAAAATTCTAAAATAATCTTTTGCCATTTTTTTCAGCCCTCACAAACAGATGATTCTTGGGACAAAGGACATTTCCCCCCCACCCCTGAAATTTGCTTCTGCTCTGGTTATTATTAGTGCAAGGACAAAACCTGTTCTTCAAGTTTGTAAAAACCTTACCAAAGAATGCTTGGTAATTGTTTTTTGAAATGGAGAAACCTAAATCCAGAAGTATTGTACCTTCCCTGCGATAAATTATTCTGGGCTCATTTTTGAAATTCCAAAGACCTTAACTTCCCATGATTCAAACAGTACAATAAACATAGCTGAAGCCTTTTCACACACCCAGCATTTTTTTACCTAGTTACCTGATAGTCTGTTTTGGCCATTTTAAACATGTTTTCCCCAATTGTGAAAAATAATAAAGCTTGCTATTCCTTACCTCAGTAGTGTACGTGCCAATCAAAAATTCCAGCTCTTTGCAGCCTATCAAATAATTTCTTTGTTTTCACATATAGTAAATACATTGTTTAATAGCCAAGATTGAGGAAGGTGGAACAATCCAGCCTGCAAATAAAGGGATGGCAGCAAATATTTGCATTATTTCAGACAGACCTGTGAACTGGATTTTCAGCTCCTGTTATGTTAGCTGAAGCCTTTTCACACACCCAGCATTTTTTACCTAGTTACCTGATAGTCTGTTCATTTAAAAAGGTGAACTTTCTGGAGGAAAAACAAATGGAAGTAATAGGAAAGTGTACAAATAAATGTTCCTTCTGGAAAATAACATTATTCTGACAAGAAGGATTGACTTATTTGTATTCATTTATGTCATTTTCATTCCAATTAAACACTTATTATTTTAGGCCATCCAGAGACACATTTTGCTTGAGATGGGTGACAATATAAATATGAAGAATGAATGAATGGATGGATTACTTGTAGAACTATCTCTCCCTGGAAGCATCTATCCAGCCAACTAGGTTAGATAAGAGATGTGTTCCACATCCCTTAAATGTTGCCACCTGGTGGGACCTGAGATGTCTTTTTGGTATCTACCCCAGCCTTTTAGAACAGACTCTCACTTGAGGGATCCATAGCTTTTTAGCCTTCCAGAGATCTGTGAAGATCTGGCTCTTTCCCCAAGAGAAGAGGGGGTAGGGTTGAGATTGTACTGAGAAGATATTTGGTCTTGTGCCTGGAGGGAAAGATGCTTCTGCTTTTAATCACGTTTTTATGGATTGTTTTATGAGATAGCTGACCATATAAACAAAATAAATAAATATAGTAAATACATTGTTTAATAGCCAAGATTGAGGAAGGTGGAACAATCCAGCCTGCAAATAAAGGGATGGCAGCAAATATTTGCATTATTTCAGACAGACCTGTGAACTGGATTTTCAGCTCCTTTTATGTTAGCTGAAGCCTTTTCACACACCCAGCATTTTTTTACCTAGTTACCTGATAGTCTGTTTTGGCCATTTTAAACATGTTTTCCCCAATTGTGAAAAATAATAAAGCTTGCTATTCCTTACCTCAGTAGTGTACGTGCCAATCAAAAATTCCAGCTCTTTGCAGCCTATCAAATAATTTCTTTGAATAATAAATAAATAAATAAATATAGTAAATACATTGTTTAATAGCCAAGATTGAGGAAGGTGGAACAATCCAGCCTGCAAATAAAGGGATGGCAGCAAATATTTGCATTATTTCAGACAGACCTGTGAACTGGATTTTCAGCTCCTGTTATGTTAGCTGAAGCCAAGGAGGAAGTTTTTAGTATATTTATTTTGTGTAGTTTTATACCCTACCACCACCACTACTACCACAAGAAATTCAAGGCAGTCTATGCGGATTTCTTTCTTTCCCATTTTATCCCTAGTTCAACTCTGAGCACTATTATAATGCTGAAAGAATGAGAGGTTCCTTTGGGAGCATCACAGTGAGTTGAAGTGGTGAGTGGGAATTTCTTTTCCCATTCTTTCTCCAACACAATCATCATCCCATCACTCTGCCTGTCAGTTATTTTTAGCCCCTAAAAATAGCTTTCTATGCATTTTGTAAATAAATATATGATTATTGGGTATGTGAATCAATATTCACATATGTTTCCCCATCAGGATAACCATATTATAGATTTCCTCAACATGTATGTCAACAAAGAAAATAAACAGATGGATCATTGAGTAAAGCACAGCATAATTTCTTACTTAAAGTACAAATGACCAAACTTACAATATTTTACTCTGAGGGCAATATGTGGAGATCTAGCTCCCTGGAGAAGGCTGTAATGTTTGGAAAAGTGGAAGGAAAGAGAAGAAGTGAATGTCCAGCAGCAATATGGAACCATTACATGATGAACCATTACATTAGTGATGGAGGAATTATTGCTGGATGTTTCGCAAGACCAGGTTGTGGAGAGAAAATGGAGAAAATGTGTTATTTAATAGTCAACAATAACTTGATGGCACGTAATCACTCACTCAACCAACCAACCAACCAACCAACCAGCATATGACACTAAAAGAGGTGTTTAATTGTAGAGATTTGAAAAGCTTATTTTTAGACAAGTTGCATAGAGTGGGAATGGATGCTCAACATATAAAAGCCTGTTGTTAGAGATGACCAGGCTGAGCCCAAGGGATAGTCAGATGTGTCAACACTCTTGAGCCCACCTTGAATTCTGTTGACTCTTATCTACTGCCAATTTGCTTAGACTGTTAGTAGTTCAGATTCTTATAGAGAGCTTAAGCTTGCAATAAACCCATATATTAATTTGAAATGCCTGGGCTTCTGATTTCCTGAGCGTGACACCTGTTCTGATATATACCAAGGCAGTATTCAGTGTTATTGCCAAAATGATATGTACCATCATTTTGGACGATATTAGATGTACCTTCCAACTAGAATTTATTTTGGGTCAAACACCTCTTTCTCTTGTTCAACCTATCTGTTGCAACTTCCTCAATTAAATATGAACTTATAACAACTTCCCTAACAAGTTACTTTCAAAGTGTACCAGACTTCAACATTAATCAGTCGCAGGGGAATGTTAAAAAAAACACCCCTAAATCAACTAAAAACTGTATTGAAATCCAATACAGTCTCTGTATTGGGGAAAGTTGATTTATAGGAAGAGCTCACAGGCTAAGCATAGCCCTTTATTAGTTTTTTTTAATTATTATTTATTTATTTGTTTGTTTGTTTGTCACAATATCATACATAAGCATAAGCATGAAGCAACAGTAGGATAGGAACAATAGGCACGTTTGTGCTTGTATGCACGCCCCTTAAAGGCCTCTTAGGAAAGGGGTGAGGTCAATAGTAGACAGTTTTTGCTTGAAGCTTTGGGGACTTTGAGAAGAGACCACAGAGTCGGGTAGTGTATTCCAAGCATTAACAACTCTGTTACTGAAGTCATATTTTCTGCAATCAAAATTGGAGCGGTTAACATATGTACGATGCTGTGTTATACTATAACAAGAGCTTGTCTCATTCAACTATGTCATAGCATGAGACATGAGCTGATGCTAGACAAAAACAAAACAAAACACTGCATTTTTTTTCATTCATTGTGATGGAAGCAAATTTGCTTTAGAAATTATTTCAAAGAAGAGAAGTTTATCAAAGCTCTCATGAATAAGTATTGTATTCTTGTACTTATCAAGTTACTGAGTTATGAGATGGCCAAGGGGTCTGGGTGAAGAACCTGTGCTTAATTGTGCAATCATTGTAGGGGCTAGTGATAGATCTGCAGCTGCTCTGACTTCCCACTCTTCAATTAAACCACTTTAATTAATTAAACAAATTAAAGGAAAGATATTATGTGTGAACTGGACATATTTTAATAGCAGTGATTTTGTAACTCCAAGGGGGTGTACTATCCATTAAAAATTGTTGAATTCCTCCATTTCCTGGAGACATTAGAAGAAACAACTCATCCCATTCCTCTATCTAAAAAATTGTAGAATTTGGGAAAGCCATCTCAATCTAGCGCATTAGAGACAGTTTTGACATCAGTCCAAAATCTTAATTTTCATTATTCACCCCAGTTAGAGTCAGAGTTCAGATCTGACTGTTTGCCACTTGGACATCAGCGCTTAGTATTTGAGAAAAAGCAGTGGTCAACAGTAGCCCTTCAGCAGCTGCAGATTAAACAAAAAATCATAATTATGGCGACAGATCGCAAAAAGCCAAAGGTAATCATTGTCGGGATGCCCAGAACACAGCCATAAAATATCTTTGTTTCTTCTTTTGTTTTCACACTCTCTTCTTTAACATTAATAATAAGTAAGGGAATTTATCAAAACGTTTAGCGTATTTTAGTACTTTCAGTCTTTGGACTGGCTTTCAAGTTACTACGTACTTCTTAGATATTCTACAGATGGTTGCGGTCCTTCAGAATTCAGCACTGAATTATAAATACACCTTCATACCAGGGGTGAAATGCTCCCAGTTCAGACTGGGTCAGCCGATCCGGTAGCGATACCCTCTTCGGCCAAAGAGGTTGTAAAAAAATGCTTTTAAAAAGTAAAAAGGGCCGCAGTGTGGCTCAGGCTGTAAGAAGCCTGTTATTAAAACACAGCTGCCTGCAATTACTGCAGGTTCTAGTCCCACCAGGCCCAAGGTTGACTCAGCCTTCCATCCTTTATAAGGTAGGTAAAATGAGGACCCAGATTGTTAGGGGGGGCAATAAGTTGACTTTGTATATAAATATACAAATAGAATGAGACTATTGCCTTACACACTGTAAGCCGCCCTGAATCTTCGGAGAAGGGCGGGATATAAATGTAAATAAATAAAAAAAAGGGCTTTGACTATCCCAGCTGAGCTGCCTGATCGTCAGAGGCTTTTTTTTTTAACTTTTAAAAGCATTTTTTACAACCTCTTCAGCTTTACAACTCATAAGTTGTAAAAAAATGCTTTTAAAAGTAAAAAAAAAGATTGTGCGCCACAGCTGATAACCCCCTCCCCTGCACTGTTATACTTACCCCATGCTTCCTTTTGGCGTGCACTGTGCACGCACACACCTCACATTTGGTGCATGGTGCGCACTACACATGCGCAGCCAGCGAACCGGTAGTAAACTGGTTCAGATTTCACCACTGCTTCATACTCTTTCTGTTAAGTATCTCTTTAATGGAAATGGATAGTGCAAACACAACAGTCTATAGGCACAATGTACATATAAGTGCTTTCGGGGGAAAATGAAAAGGACGTAAGGAAATATTTATTTATTTGTTAGATTATATTCTACCTTTTGTTCAGGAACTTGAGGTGGCACAGAGAGTGGTCTGTTTTCCTATTCTTCCATCCACCAAGACTGTGAATAAGTTGAGCTAAGATAATATGACTTAATTACTGGCTCACTGACCTTCTGCGGCTGAGAGGAAATATAGCCAATTTTTCACTGCTGCCAGTTCAATGCCTTAACTATGCTGCACCATTTAACAATGTGCTCTAAACAGAAACAATCTGTAAACAACATGGGGCTTACTAATGGAGTTATGCAGTACAACTTATTTGGTTTATTAAGTTTAAAATCCACTATATAGATTGACCATACCAATGTAGAAAAAGACAAAGGCAGAGCCTGGGGGCAGAGTCAAGAGAGGAATCAGCCTAGACTAGAGTCATTACATTTTACTATCGAAATAAAATTTCCTATCCCACCAGACTTGAAAATTTAGGTCTGGATAGCCTCAAACTATACCGTCTCCGTTCTGACCTATGCTTAGTTCATATGATTATTTACCAAAACATTCTACCTGTAAATGAGGACTTTAATTTCAACTATAATAACACAAGGGCTATCAATAGATTCAAACTCAATGTAAATCACTCTAATCTTGATTGTAGGAAATATGACTTCTGCAATAGAGTAGTTAATGTCTGGAACACACTACCATGTGATCCCAATTCTTCATGCTTGATGTCCAGTTTAGATTCCATTAATTCTTCAACCTGGTGTTATCAAGACATGTTGGTTTTATTCAGGGGTGAAATCTAAAAATTTTCCCTACTGGTTCTGTGGGTGTGGCTTGGTGGGTGGGTGTGGCCTGTGACTGAGTGGGCGTGGCCCACTCAATGTCACTCACAGTCACGCCCACTCAGTCATAAACCCCCCACCAAGCCACGCCCACAGAAGCCAGTAGGATTTTTTTTTTAATTTCTATTCTGCCTTTTCCCTTTTTGCAAGATGCCTGCAGCTGCAGCCTCTCCACCTGCTTGCCACATGCTCACCCTTCGCCTTGGGTCGGGGGCCGGGGCCCAGGCATGCACCATTCCCTGAGGCCCCAGAATGGACCATTCCCCGACTCCGGCCTTTCCCCGGACCTGCCGCCCACTCGCTGCCCGCTCACCACCTGCTCGCCCTTCGCCTTCGGTCAGGGGCCGGGGCCCAGGGACGCCCCATTCCCCAAGGCCCCGGAGCCATCACCTGCTTGCCACTTGCCTCAACCGGATCGGGGAATGCACCATTCCCCAACACCAGCCTTGCCCGGAGCCGCCACCCGCTCTCTCTTCACCACGCAGCGTGTACTTATCTTCCTCCAGCGGCTGGCTGCCAGGAAAGGCAAGCATCCGAAAATTACCAGAGCCACTTTCCTTCTTGAATATGCTGCCGCCATCGCTGCCTTGTTCCATGCACTGGCTGCACAAGCACACACTGTTCATTTCATTCATTTATCAGCCGCAGGTTGGGTGTTTTTTTCCTTCTTTGTTTCTCCTCCAGTAACTCAGAGAAAATTACATATTTTTTAATTTGAACCGGGTGATTGCAGTGAAGACATTATCTTTATAAGTGAAACATAGGTTTCACCAGAATATGTTAAATATAGAAATAAAGCACCAGCTAAGGCCAGAAAAGTCAATTCATAGTTACTGTAAACATTGTTTCAAGAATTAATTTATTAGGGGATAAATATATTTTGTTTCTGCTATAGTTAATCAACTAGGTATGGGAAACTGACTTTCCTCTAAATTGCATGACAATGGGAATGTCAGTTCAAAGATGATTTGTCAAAACTTTGATTTTATTGACTTTCTAAATCAAATTGGAAAGTGAATTCAAATTGTGAGATTGAATTAGAAGCCTTTAAATTAATTCAAAGAATTTGGTTGCTTTTCATATAGGCAGAATTTTTTTTGAATCAATTAGAAAACCACAATGGAATCAAACTCATTCACTCTTCAGTTTCAATATTCAGAGTGAAGTAGATCAGTATTCCAAATTAATTCAAATATTTGAATAAACCCAAATCACTTTTCTGAACTAAATTGATAATTTATATTGACTGGATTATGAATCATAGAGGACAGGTAGCATATAGATGCAAATTTCCACATCTTCATCTAGAATAGCAATAGTACTACTTGTGTTTCCCCAAAAATAAGCCTGGGTTATGATTTTCTTTTGGGCTCCAAAATAAGCACAAGGGCTTATTTTTTGGGGGAGTCTTATTTTTTCCTATGAATGGCAGGCCTACTTCTTCCTCTTGCTCATGGCAGAGAAGGAGGCCATGTGGCACACCAATGCCATCTCCGTGAGGCGGGGTGGTTGGAGCTGCCCCATGCACCCTGCCCCATGTTACCTCAGGGTTTCTGCAGCCAGGCCACCACGCCCCACGCCCCACCCATGCCCTTACCTCGTGGCAACAGTTCCCATCCAATGTGGCTGCCTGCCTGCAATGCAGCAGGAGGCCAAGTGACACGCCGGTGCCACAGCCAAAAGATGAGGTGGGGTGTGGAGCTTCCCCATGTGCCCTGCATCAGCCCCACAGACAGGCCGTTCATGCCCCAACACCTGCATTGCCTCACAGATTGGCACCAGCACACTCTTGGCCTCCTGCTCTGTTGTGGCCATGAGCAAGCAGAAGAAGTGGGCGGGTGGCCACATGGGCTCCTGCTGCACATGGCTGCTGGTTCTGTGGATGGCCTGGCTGCATGGAACCCTGAGGAAAACCGGTGCTGGGCGTGTCAAGCAGCTCCACCACCCCTGCCTTGCCTCGTAGCCATGGCACCACGAGCAACTAGATGGAATGGACAGGCAGCTGGCTGTGCAGGTGCTTAAGTAGGGCTTATTTAGGGGTAGGGCTTATATTGGGCACACGCATAAAACATGTTAGGTCTTATTTTTTGGACAGGTCTTATTTTTGGGAAAACAGGGTATAGCAGTTTGACTTATATATTGCTCCATTGTGCTTTACAGCACTCTCTGAGTGGTTTACAAATGTGAGCATATTGCCCCCAACAATCTGGGTCCTCATTTTACTGACTTCAGAAGGATGAATCAACCTTGAGCTGGTCAGGATTGAACTCCTGGGAATGAGAGTTAGCTTGCAATATTGCATTCTAATCATTGCACCACCATGGCTCAATACTTTTATTTGGTAAGGCTGCAACTGGGTAGTCAAAAGATAAAGAGGAGAGAGAGGATGGTGATGATGATGATGGTGATGATGATGATGGGAAAGAGGAAAGGAAAATTTCTTCCAAGGAATCCAAAAATGGTTTATTCTATGGTCTAAAACATAATTCAGTTGGTTTAGCCTGGATTAATATCTGAAAACCTCATGTGTATGAACTATAATATACTGTCTATGGACTTAGCTATGATTCATTAATATGGCTTAGTTCATTTTAATCCTTATGAATTAGATTTATAATCATGAAGTACCCAGTCTGTATTTATAGCTAAACTTTGGCCTTATTGAAATTTATTTTTTTATTTATTTATTTATTTATTTATTAAACTTTTATACCGCCCTTCTCCCGAAGGACTCAGGGCGGTGTACAGCCAAGATAAAAAGCAATAAGTATACAAAGTTAAAAATCAATTTAAAATACCTATTCAATAGTGGCCGAATTAAAACCGTCATTTGGAGTGCCAAATCATATGTTCTAATAATATGTATCTTAGAGCAGCAGAATACAGTATTGCTAAATGTTTTGAGGATGGGTGTCATTCTTTATTGAAGAATTTAAATCTATATCATTTTATGGAAAGAATGAGATTTATGCCTTTTCAAATGGGGGACTAGTCTAATTTCTAAATGGTCTTGTTAGTTGCCAATACTGTTTCTATGCAATTATATTCATTAAGTATGGCTCAGTATGGCATTTTGTAGGGAAATACATGCCCATTTATCAAAATAGCAAGCAAAATCAATTAAGACAAAATAACTTCCCTCATCTTAGTGGTTTCCACTGATTTTTGAGGAGGCTGAAAATTTCAGGAGCATCACATTATAAAAGCCTAGAAAATCCATGGTATTTATTAAAACAGGCTTAAAACAAACCTTTCTCTCTTGTTGCTTCCAATCACAGGAGAAAAAAACTTGGTTTAGGTTTAGGTCACTGTTTCTCAACCTCAGCAATATTATGGTTGGAGAATTTTGGGAACTGAAGTCCATACAGTAGCTTGTTTAGGCTATGTCTCACTCCTAATAGTTGAGAACTACACAAACATATTATGAGAGATTTTTTTTAAAACAAAAAAAAAAACTCTATTTCAACCCAAAGTAGCTTAATTAGAAATCAGTTTTAGTACATGAGATCTTTTTGTACTGACCACGGTTTAGATCCAGCGCTTAGTGAACTGGGAATTTGACACCTGGAATGTACCACTCGTACAGAGCAAATGAGGATTACACGTGATGAAATATGATATAAACACACATCACATATTTACACGTGATGAAATACGATATAAACACACCAATTGCCATACTTTCTAGGCCTTCTCCCTCCCCACTCAACAGTCTATGAAAGGAATGCTTTGTAAAAGATTCTTAGTCATGGGGTTCCCACACTCTGAAATAGTTAGTGATCCCTGATAATTTTATTGCTCCGTAAAGCTTTAAAGATTTCCATCCTGCAATCTTCAAGAACAGGAAACAGAAGTGGTGTTCTCCCAATCTCCCATTGTTCGCTAGAATAACAGGATACCTGTTACTTTGTAGGACAATTAAAAATTGCAGAGAATGATCACTCCTTTCTTTCAGATTATCTGAAAGGACTGTCACTCTGGGATGACTATGTATCCAGCTGATTTTTAATCAAGTGCCAAGAGCTTGGCTGATAACGGCTCACAGGACCATGAACAGATCTTGCAAGTTACCTTATCAGCAAAACTTTTACATGATTTAGGTAGGACTTGATTAAAAGTCAGCTGGATACACATCATCAGTTTAAATCCCCAATTGCATCCCAGCAATTGTGCCTTCTTACAATCCATTATATGATCCTCAGGGTATTAATCTTATTTTAAATTTTGCATGTGTTCACAGGTAATTTTCTGCAGCCAGTGTTTTCTTGACATTTCATAGGAAATGGAACTACGGTGCTGTACCCTGGGTTCGCCATTATATGTTGTAACAGGAAATAGCTCAATCTTTTTGCTTTAGCTGGCAGTTAGAAACCACTGGAGCAGTAAAACGATCTTCTAGTGGCTTCCTGATTTTACACATCACACTGAGCTAAATCATTGAGTGGTGGTTTAGCTTAGCCTATACAACCCATTTCCCCCCTCCAGCCCCAAAGAAATGAAGAGAAGTTGTTCTTAATAAAATAAAAATAATTTATTGAAACATCTGCTTCTCAAAACAGAAGATGACTTCACTGAAGCCTGTCCTTAAAGTCAGTACGTTCAACATTGACAGGAGTGTACAACAAATAAACACACACACACACACACACAGAGCACTCATTTGAATTCTAGACCAGGTTTTACTCCAAAATGATACATGCCCAGACTGAATTTGTCCCTAGCCAATTAGCAGATCATCATGCTCTGTACTTTAAATCAATTAAGTAATTGCTTTTATCTCGAAGAAATCATACCGCAATATTGGTATTTGTTGTAACAGTCATGAGGCAATCTGCTACATCTGCACAAAGCTGCATGATCTGCAGGGAACAACCTGCCTAGGGAAGCTGATACAGCGATGATTACATACTGCTGGCTATTTATTTAGAAACAAAAGCCAATTATTCAAAGTATTTGTCAGGTCTCACAAAAGGTCAGCCTGCAAGAACAGTCCTAGAGCTTGTTTATATTTAAATATACACAGAGGGCACTGTTTTTTCTTATGAGCATCAGCATATCCAGGTTGACAAAGCTGGATGATCCACACCAGTCCAATGCTGCCCAAGACATTACAAAAACATATATGGGGAGGAAAATCAGCTTTCCTTAATAACTGGCCAGCAGTTTGTGTGGTTACCTTTAAACATTAATAGGGCAACTTGCTAGTCTGCCCAAGTCAACTATAGTTCCATCAGCTGAATAACTGTAAATTGCCATTTGGGCAGATATCCTTTGCATTCAGTTCATCGGACCCACTGAGCCAGCAAAGACACATGGTCCTCTTTCCTTTATTTGGCAAATTTATTCTTTGGATTTTTCTTCCTCTTCCTGCTTTATGAGTTCATGTCTCCTGAGAGTCTCTGCTGATTGGTGACTTTCTGCACAATTCCTGGTAGAACTCAGATTCTAGGAAGCGAGGGTAGGAATTGTTCTCCATTAAACTATAAACTCTCTTCTGGGCCGCACTGAAGCATGTGTGCGTGGCTTCTTCAATGCTCTGAGCAATACTGTTTTTAGTCTGAAAGTCTATGTTGATCTGTAATACAAGAAGAAATTCATAAGGATACTGGTTTCACGGATAATATGCTCTTCAAAAATGGCTGGGCTACAGGATATTGGATCCTCAAGCTAGGTTCATTCCCCATCATCAAATAATCAGAGGCCAATTGCTATACATCTGTTAGCCAAAGCAAACCTATAGGGAAGAACAGTTGTTTTTAAGCAGTCCTCCCGTTCTGGTGCCCTCCTTCGTGATACTCTCCAAATAGCATAGCATTCTGAGAACTGAGGTCCAACTCATCCAGAAGGCTGTTTTAAAGCAATTTAAGGTGTGAATGATAAAATTTCCTTTCCGCTTGACAAATCCTCCTGCCACGCTAATTATGATTCTCAAGATTTTTTTAAATGTGCATTATGCTTCTACTTGTACAACTATTGGATCTATGCAATGTTTTAATTTTGATCCAGAAAAGGTGCTTCAAAAATTGAACAAGCAACTCCTTAAAACAAATACAACTGTTATTTGTTGTACTAGAGTAACTGTGTCAGTACTTTGATTTTCTGCATTGTCCACACAACTCTGGAAATACATACATGCTAGTATTCACACTTCTGCATATTCTGAAGCACTGTTTCCAAATCCTAAAGCATTGCATAACTCCAATAGCCACGACTGAGAAAACCGTGTATGAGATGTCTTCGAGAATTCAGTGTTTTCTGAAATCTTTTATTATATAGAAGAATTCAGTTTGTCCTTTCCAAATTTCTGTCATGCATCCTAAACCTATAGCAGTGTATTGACACACAAAGTTATAGAATTTGAGAAATAGTAAATGGGTAGCTTTTGAATGACATTCTCAGGCAAGACTATATATAATGGAATAGAAATCTAAAAGGAATTTTATTAGAATTATAATTAACTTTTAAAATTTATTGACCATTATCTGTTAAGCATATTATTCTTTGGAATAATTCTCAGCTCTTTATTAGTGAAACCAAAAGCCCAAGAACATTTCTTTCGTTTAATTGAAGTAATGAAAAAGAGCAGTTTAAGGCAGTCTACTTGCCTCCTTAGGAGCTTCTTTTTCAATGAAGTCACTATAAATCTTCTTAGCTTTGACTGTCAGTTTTTGTGGGGACTTAATTTTCTTGTAATCCTCACAGGCCAGCCAGAAGTCAATGTTCTCTTCACAAAACTCGGATTTCAGGAAAGCTCTGAAAGCTGCCAGACCATCTGCAAAGAAATATGAAAAAGATCAATTCATGCAAAGCATCCCAGGAATGTTGTAGATATAACACACACATTTCTTTCCTTCTCTCATGCTCTTGGATTTTTATGTCTATCCCTCCTCTAAATTGTTTAAGAAAGATGTACCAGAACAAGTCAGAAAAAACATGAGTAAGCTGAAGTAGTTGGCCAATTTTTACAAGTTGAACTATTGTAGATTGCTAAATTTAAACAATTGTGCTCTTTTGTCCACTAAGGTTTTTTTTTTTAAAGAACATTTCTCTTTTGGACTTTGATAGCATGTGTTAACCTTTAAACTGGAGAATATGTTTATGGAAGAGCTATAAACTCTTGGAAGACAGCCACAATGGAAAGAGTGACCCAAGTCCACTTTGCAGCAAATAGGACGCATTTGGAAAGTTTAATAGGACCAAGATTTCTTTTGCGTAACTGACACGCTAACAGAGCTTCTGTATCTTTAATTGAAGTGTGCATTACAATTGTTTAAAAAGAACTACTGTACAATGAGTTTTTATTTATAATAACGGTTGAAAAAAAATCAGCCCTGGAAACTGGTGCCATATCTAGGATCCATTTCAAGAGAAGAATGAGACCTTAAGGATCCTGAGACTTCAAATTTCAACTAAAGTTGGGACCTCTGCATTTCCAACTCTTTAACTACCGATGGGAGTTTTTAAACCTACGAATGTTAACTATAAGGTCAACTAAAAATACAGAACAAAATTGCAGAAATACAACACATAGGCAGTTACTTCACAGAAAGCATCTGGGAATTGTGCCTAAAGGGGGAAAAAAAATTTTTTTATTGCAATCTGGGGCCCAGGCAGTTCAGGACTAAACTAGGAATAAACATTACTAGCAAACTGCAAACATACATCCGAATTCTCAGTAGCTAAGATTCTGGTTCGTTCCCTTCTGGATCACTTTTCCTGAAAACTAACTTTCTAAAATTAGCAAATATGCTCATCTGTTAATTTTTTTAAGGCAACTTACATTTATTAGCTAGAAGTTCATCAAATGCTTCTGACCACAGCTGAGCTTCTTCAGGAGAAGGTCTGTGAGAAAAGATAAAATTGTTTAAGCTTTTTCAAAGGGCATAGATTCTATAAATAATTTGACTACATAAAGATTCAACCATGTGAAATATGAAGTACATACCTGAAACATGTCTTTTGTTGTCCTTTCTTGTTAGCCTTTGCATTGGTAGAATTGGAGGAATTCTGCAGAAAGTAATTCAATCTTGCTTTCCAATCTTTTAGGCTAAAATCAAGGGGGAAAGTATAAATAAGTTCAATTGTCCTTTTACCAAAAATGCCATATAGTTTAAATATGTGGCTAATAACTATAGATGGGGTTCAGCTTGCATTAATTTAACATTAGCAGAGCTTGGTTGTAGCATTGGTTTCCCAGATTGATTTGGAAATTTACTACTACAGCTAGTAATAACTAATGCACATGCACATCTTCATTCCCCAAGACATGAATTATGTGAACCAAGTTATTAACCATATTTAAGAAATATTAAAGAGCAATGCTATGAGTTGCTTGATGCTCACTAGCCCATTCATTTACAAGAAAATTCTTACATATTGTTTGTGGCAGTGAACCAACGAGTGTTCCAGAATACAGGTTCAGTAGTGAATAGTACGTTCTACGGTATATTGCAATATATTAGAGCTATAATTATGCTATAAAGTAGTAGAAAGGCAAGACAGGAAATCCCATTCATTTTTGTTGTTGCAAAGAGACCTAAATGAAAGCAGTTTTATATTCTGGATCTTATCCTTAACTTTCAAAGTAAAAGTGTTTGCACGCTGCAGACTGCCTAATATAGGATCAGTTGCAATTATCACATTCTGCAGAAGCAAATTATTTTTTCTCAGCTTCCAAGGAATTTTCCTTTGCAGGCACTTTTAATTCTCTGCAGAGATTAGTAGTGAATCAAGATCACTCATCTGCAGGACAGTAATACTTCATATAATCAGCAAAAACAAGGAAGAGTTAATCTCACAAGTAGCACTCACCTTTCATTCTAATGGAAAATCTACCTTATTTACTCAAGAGCTGGGCTAGTGGCCAAACTGTATGACTCAACATGATTAAAAAAAAAGGAAATTTAAGAAGCAAAACTGCCTCCGAAGAATTTTAGCCTTTTAAGTGAATTAGAATACTGGCAGACCAGAATTTAGAGGGAGGACTTCCTTTGTTTCATTCTTTCTAAATGCTTCCAAAGCAATTGGATGCACCTTCATACACCCTATTTTTATTCTGTTTCACAGCACCAATGCACAAGAGGAAGTGCTTGTAAGCCTCCATTGTCTTAATGCATCATACAGGCAACACCTATGCATACAACTTGAGAAACGGAGGTGTTGAAAACCCAGAATTAATTTATTGAGATTAGTCATTTTGGGTACAGTAGGCACGTATCCTGCACTTGAAATATTTTTGTAATAAATCAGCTGCTTGGCTTTGCACAATAAGTCGAACCATAAATCAAACAGCCCGAGATCCCACAATGTAAGCCATAAAGAAACGGCGGTTGACGTTATCATGCTGTACAAGGATTAATAAGCGTTCTCAACATTGTCCATCTTCCTTTATTTCCCCAGCAACTTTAGAAATGCGCTCATTCCACCAACGCAGTGCCGTGGAAACCTCTCGGAAGCGCAAAAGCCCTCGCTTAAAGCCTCCAAATTGGCCGGAAGGGGGAAAAAAAAAGTATCTTCCTGAGGCTTTTTCCAAACTAACAAAGCAATTCCTGTTTAACGATGTCAGAGACTATTCAGTTCAATGGTGTCTGATCTATGACCGTAATAAACTGAATTGAATTGACTAAAATATGCTGATTGCAGCATTGTAGCCATATTTCCACCCCCCCCTCTTTTTTTTAGTTTTTGCTTTCGATTTAAATACTCACATGGTTTTTTTCATCTTGCCCTTTTTCTCTTCTTTGCTCTGGCAACGGCTAGCGCTTTTCTCCATTCGGCTGCGGTCGTGCTGGAACGCCAGAAACATTACACTCTGCATGCTCTTCCGCTACACAACGTCTCAACCTAACACCAGACTTTAGCGTCTCTCGTATCCGCGGGTCCCTTATATAGGTGGGAGGCGGGGCTTGGAGCGCCCGCCTTTCGTCCGCTGATTTGCTTTTCCAGACGACAATCAACCAACACCTCCCATATAAGGCGTTTGCCCGCGAGGGGCTCAGAGAAGTGCTGCTCTGACGCAAAAAGTCGTCTTCTATCCATCTTGCTCTGAAAGTACTGGTTGGTCCAAGGCTTCCTTTTCTCCCCTTCCTTTCTTTCGGCAAGAACGGCGTTTTCATTTAATTTTTTTTTAATTTTAAAAATAGAGCTTTTTAAATAACTACATCTTTGGCTGTCAAGGTAAAAATAGGCGTCCGGAAAAACCCTCTGCAAATTAGGAGATGCAAAATCCATTTTTGTTTGTTTCTTTTTTGGGGGGCGGAAGGCTTTTTTGGGGGGTGGGGAGGGAGAGTAGGTGTTTTGTTTTGCAGGCAAGTTAATTGCCAAAAGGCTATTCAAGAGGAAAGGACTTCTAACAGATGTGAACCAGTTTCACCCTGCAGGTTTTTAGTACATGAGGATTAAATCCTCAAACAACAAAGCTTGCT
Source organism: Ahaetulla prasina (assembly GCF_028640845.1). Lineage (NCBI taxonomy): Eukaryota > Metazoa > Chordata > Lepidosauria > Squamata > Colubridae > Ahaetulla > Ahaetulla prasina. The sequence goes on along the minus strand of NC_080541.1, from coordinate 132,175,110 downwards.
GGTTTCATAGGTTTGCATTAGAAAACGAGCATTTGCTACGATCACTACAAGAATTTTCTCAATAAAAATGGGTTTTATAGGTTTAGGCTGTTGGGCTCCTGGGAATAAATCCCAGCGAATTCAATAAAACATTTTTGAGTAGTGAAACAGTATTTTAAGGTGGGGGGATGAGGAGAGAGAGAGATTGAGATTCAGAGTGAGAGATTCAGATTGAGATTCGTGACAAAATTCAGAGGTTATGGGAAATAAGTGTTTTCGTCTTGGTCTAGAACACGCTGTTATGTGTGTGTTATTTTACACAACCCTCGCTTACCCTTCTGGTGTGACCCGAATGCCTGCCAAAAAAGACAGAAGTGATAGATATGGGAAAGTACTTTTCTCTGAGTGTTGATTTTGGAAGTATACCACTCCTGCCCCTGCCCCCCCCCCATATAAACCTAAAACTTATCTAGAGACTGCTTTATTTGATTGGAACAAGTTTAAGGAACAAATGTTCAGCCATATGGCACAAAATAGCCCTAAGCCTGGATCTGAATGGAAACAGTTGTATTTCTTTAAATAGTTTTTTTTTTCCCTTCGTGGTCAAAGTACACTTCTCTGGGTGCTGCTGTTGGAGGAGGAGGAAGAGAATAATTGGATAGACTTCATCAAACACAAATGGCTAGCTAGACTGAAAGAGGATGAATTCATTGATGTGAGCTTTAGCTCATAAAAGCTTATGCTTTTTAATAAAATGGGACAGTGTTTTTTTTTAACGTTGCTATTGGAGTCCCTTTGATTTTATACTAATATTCAAGCTCATAGTTAAATTGAGATTTGCACTGAATGCTTCTAAGGTCATACATCTAACACTGTTTACCTCAATATATAAATAGATATGTTCTTAGAAAATCAGATGAAGTACTGTATCTGATGACAAACAGGTGAAAATTTTAATGTTTGTAAAATTCATTTCTTAGTTTGCTGATTTGGACTAGCCATACTTAGTCCAAATCAGGATTTAGCCCAAATAAACAAATTAAAAATTAGTTTCAGTTGAATGAGTACCCCTCCCTCCCAATATTATCACTATATAAACCTTTCTCTTTCTTTCCAACATTTATGATTCCATAGCTAGTAGACATGTATAGCTTATCCCTCTGGGCTAAATCCTTCGGGATTCCCTTTCAACTTTTGCAAATGGTGAGGTTCCCCCAAGCCTGGTAATGTTTCATGATGATATTCTTTCAGTTATGTAAGTGACACTCAAGCATGAGGTTACTAAACAAGTGCACATATTTTACCCAGAGTATTATCTAATCTTATTCCAGTTTGTTTTCAGTTTGCTTTTAGGTAGATCCTGCTAATTATATCCTTTACATTATTTCATTTAAAATAATCTAAAAAAAAATAAACATCTAAAGAAGATATGCATATCATAAATCTCTCCTAACTCCTTCCTACTCTTCCTCTTCCTACTGATTCTCCGCTCATATATTTGAGATTAGTTTTTGCTATGAAGATTTCTGGCCAGCAGGGTCTGATGTAGTACTTCCACATTACTATTCCATGTTACATTCTATATATATTTCCACAGCTATAATGCTTGTTTGTCTCTTTTCAGAGGGTTAAAAGAAGAATAAATACATAGAAATGTGTGTTGTTGTATTCATTAAAATCAGATTCCTGCTGAAGCACACATTTACTGAAACAGAAAACAATTGTCTATATTATATCTTTTTTAGCAGATATCATCAAAACGGTACATCAGAAGTATCTCCCACTTGGAAAAACTTTGACATTTAATCCATGGGACAAGAGAGAGAAAGATATGATGGAAATAATTGGGTTCCCACATTGTGTTATATGCTTTGTTTGATTTAGATGCTGTATTTAGATGCTGTATGAATACAACACTGGAATTTGGAAGGCATGATTTATTACTTAATACAGTAGATCAGAGGTGTCAAACTCGTACCATCACATGGTTACGTCATGTATTGCGACTTTTTCTCCTTTGCTAAACCAGAAGTGGGCGTGGCCACAGTGTGACGCATCTGGCCCGTGGGCCACGACTTTGATAGTAGATAAAGCCAAAATATCAGCACCATAATGCTTTCTTATTTTCTTTCACGAACACCACACCCTTTTCCCAGGAATAGTAAACTCAGTCTGAACTAGACTTGACTATGAGAGGATAAGAAGAAGACTGTAACTCTTCCCCCAAATATGCCTGCATTAACATTGATAAACCTTGCTTGCAAATGGATTCAGTGTAGTTTACGGAAATCAGTTGTATACAAACTTTGTGTTACATCCAGAACAAATGCCTCTGGGGTGAAGAAAGGGCAAAATCTTTGTGTGGCCTGGAAAGAATTGAGCAACTGCAAAAACAGTTTTTGTTTTGGCATGTAACAAAACCTGGAAGTGACAATAGCCACCTACTTATTAGGAGCAGACAAACCAGTTGGGCTATAAAATAGGAAGAACCTGAAACCTAGCTCTAAGCCTTACTCAAAATAAAACCAGCAAAACTTTCAGAGTCATGTAACAAATGTAAACAGAGTAACTTCGTATTCCAGCTTCCTTTTTATCCTAGTATGACTTTTCTCCAGCTATAGTGCACAATGGTTTTATTGCTCATTAGTTGTTTCTTCACTTTCTAGGTGCCTGATTTGATTTCACTGAAAAATATCTTCTCATTTATAGATTTATGGAGAATGGATTTTTACTTTAAAGCAGGAATGGGCAACCTTGGCTATTTTGTACTGTTGAATGACTATCGTGAAATCACATTCATTATTTGCTTGTTAGATGTATATTTTACTTGTCTTTTGGAAGTTTAACTTTACATGCATAATATTTCCTCTATCTTTTCCCCCCTAGGCTGAATTTAGGCTGGGCTAGGGAATTACAGAGAATTACTAGTTCAGAATCTATCTATGTTTGAATTTAGTTGTAGTTGTGTCTGCTCCTGAACTCATGTTAGGAAATTTTTGTAACCTTTATTTATTTATTTATTTTATTTATTTGTCACAACAGTATATATAAGCATAAGCATGAAATAACTATATGATATATAAGCATATATATAATCATAAGTAAGTAATAACTATATGAAATTGGATACAATCAAAGGGAACATTAGGACAGGAATGGTAGGCACATTGGTGCTCTTATGCACGCCCCTTACAGACCTCTTAGGAATGGGGTGAAGTCAGTAGTAAATAGTTTTTGGTTAAAGCTTTGGGGATTATGGGAAGAGACCACAGAGTCTGGTAGTGCATTCCAGGCATGAATAACTGTTTCTGAAGTCATATTTTCTGCAATCAAGATTGGAGCGGTTCACATTAAGCTAAAATCTGTTGTCTGCTCGTGTATTGTGATTGAAGCTGAAGTAGTCTTCAACAGGAAGGACATTGTAACAGATGATTCTATGTGTTAAACTCAGGTCATGTCGAAGGCGGCAGAGTTCTAAATTTTCTAAACCCAGGGTTTCAAGTCTGGTGGCATAAGGTATTTTGTTGTAATCAGAGGAGTGGAGAACTCCTTCAGTTGAGATCTGCCATAAGCTACAGTTCTGAGAAGCCTATAGCAAAACATTCATAGGTAAAGAACAGAAATATAATTCTATAATATAGGGAGATCAATATTAAGAGGCTATTGATGTACCTGCAAAAATAAGCAAAAATAAAAATAAATACTTGCTGGGATAAAGGTGGAAATTCTCCCCCTACCTTTCACCTGTTTTTGGTTTTTTTTGCACTTACTTTTTCTTTGTACCATTGTATTTTCTTATATTTTATATTAGTTTATTCAATGAAATTTCTAATAAAGTTCTAGAATAAAATAGATTTTTTTATTGGCCAAGTGTGATTGGACACACAAGGAATTTGTCTTGGTGCATATGCTCTCAGTATACATAAAAGAAAAGATACGTTCATCAAGAATCATAAGTACAACACTTAATGATAGTCATAGGGTACAAATAGGAATCAGAAAACACTATCAATATCAATCGTAAAGATACAAGTAACAAAGTTACAGGCATACAGTCATAAGTGGAAGGAGATGGGTGGTGGGAATGATGAGAAGATTAATAGTAGTGCAGACTTAGTAAATAGTTTGACAGTGTTGAGGGAATTGTTTGTTTAGCAGAGTGATGGCGTTCGGGGAAAATCTGTTCTTGTGTCTAGTTGTTCTGGTGTGCAATGCTCTATAGCATTGTTTTGAGGGTAGGAGTTGAAACAGTTTATATCCAGGATGTGAGGGGTCTGTAAATATTTTCACAGCCCTCTTTTTGACTCGTGCAGTATACAGGTCCTCAGTGGAAGGCAGGTTGGTAGCAATTATTTTTTTTGCAGTTCTAATTATCCTCTGAAGTCTGTGTCTGTCTTGTTGGGTTGCAGAACCAAACCAGACAGTTATAGAGGTGCAGATGACAGACTCAATAATTCCTCTGTAGAACTGTATCAGCAGCTCCTTGGCCAGTTTGAGCTTTCTGAGTTGGCAGAGAAAACATTCTTTGTTGTGCTTTTTTGATGATGTTTTTGATGTTAGCTGTCCATTTTAGATCTTGCGATATGGTAGAACCTAGAAATTTGAAGGTCTCTACTGTTGATACTGTGTTGTCTAGTATTATAAGAGGTGGAAGTATGGCAGGGTTTCTCCTAAAGTCTACCACCATTTCTATAGTTTTGAATGTGTTCAGTTCCAGAGTGTTCCGGTCGCACCACAAGGCTAGTTGTTCAAACTTCCATCTGTATGCGGATTCATCATTGTCTCGAATGAGACCAATCACTGTTGTGTCATCTGCGAACTTCAGCAGTTTAACAGATGGATCACTAGAGATGCAGTCATTGGTATACAGAGAGAAGAGAAGTGGAGAGAGCACAGAGCCTTGGGGGTGCCCTGTGCTAATTGTACAGGTATCTGATGTGATTCTGCTTAGTTTCATCTGCTGCTTCCTGTTAGTTAGGAAGTTTATGATCCACTTACAAGTGTGTTCAGGTATTTATTTTATTTTATATATTTTATTTTATAGTATTTTATTATTCATAGAAAAGAGAGGTTATTGCCGTTCCTAACTTCCTTGATGCAAGTTGTAAATATCGAAGTAACCTGTTGTAATAATCGTTTAGGGTCTATTTATCTTTGCCCTGTGCTCTTGTTCCAGCCCTTTGAACAGAGCTGGGTGGCTAAATCTGCCCCTAACTTTAATTTTCTTCAGTGCCCTGAGCTGTATCACATAAAGACCTTATGGGACATAAAACATCAGTAAGTTCCTTTACTTTGTTTAATGATCAACCTAAAAAGACAAAAATGGTAAAGCATAGGGCAGGCAGTTGAAGAACCAATACAAAGAAGAGAATATGAGATCCATTAAAAAGATGACTCCATTCCATTACCTACCATTGCTTGAAATGCTGCATACAGATAAACGGAGTCCACTGACAGAGGTGAGAGCAGTGCATTCTATATCTGAGTTGTCTAGTTTACCTTCTAGATACATCAAACTTCAGTTTCTAACTAAAGCAAAAGTATAGATAGATACAGACTACAACCCTTCTTTATATACAATTTGAAGTTCATGAGATAGCATTTCCTTCCTTACAGATAGGACAGTACTGTGTTACCTTAGTGGCACACATTTTACCATAAACCATGGTAACAAAAGAATGGTTATTTTTTTTAAAAAAAACCGATGTAAACAAGAATAATAAATAAATAATGATAATAAAAATGTCCCCATTGACTTGTTCATCCATTTTTGGAAGCATTTCATTACAAAGAGGGTTTATCACTGCAGAAGAACATTTCAGAAGTTCACGAATGGAGATAAATTTGAAATTCATAAAGATTCCCTTTGAGACTCCTCACATGATAACGATGAATGGAAAATTAGGACATTTCCTCTCTGTGCTTGGCACTCCTTGGTGAGTGGAAACTCTCACAATGTCTCCAATGTTTCCCTTATCTTTTTTTTATTATTATTGCAAGCCTTTTTATTGCTTTATTTCAATTAACCATAATATTGGCAGTGCTAAGAAAAGAAACTCTTGCCATCTTTTTATAGCCACAAGAGGAAGGAAAAAGCAAATACATGTTCAAGACTGCCCTAAAAATAAGAATATAAATACATTTTTGCTATGGGTCTGCCTGAACTATAAAATTAGTGGATTATGAAGCATGATCTATGCTATAGTTTTCTCTCCATGTGTGCATTTTTAACCTAAAATGATATTGCAATTGCACATCTGTAGTTGTAATAAATAAATAACTGCAGCTTGTTTTGGATTATGAACATCCTCATGTTATTGGAATGGGTTGCTGCAGTTACATATTGTTTTAAAGCAGTAGGTGGGGGAAGATTACAGTTTAATAAAACAAGGCGCTTGCCTTTACAAACAGCACGACGACTTAGAACAATCTTTTCACACCAAGATCTCATCTCTAGGTGTCTAAAAATGATGTAATTTAACCGAATTACATTCTATGGATATCTAAGGTCATATTCTCACATCCCACTGATTTCGTCTTAAAGGTGCTTCACTGACACTTTTTTAAGGATGTGCACGATCCAGATTTCTTCTCATTTCCAGCCCATACCTTTGGTTAGCTCTGAATTTTTCTCATCCAACGTGGAAGGGTATCCTATCTTCTGACACAAGTTTTGCTATGTGGGTGATTTGAGTGGCTTTGGAGGCGGTTAACACAAGAATTGGAATCTTCCCAACTACTACTAGTTACTTTCAGCTGCTGTGGATGTAACCCAGGGGTGAAATCCAGCAGGTTCTGACAGGTTCTGGAGAACCGGTAAGCGGAAATTTTGAATAGTTCGGAGAACCGGCAAATGCCACCTCTGGCTGGCCCCAGAGTGGGGTGGGAATGGAGATTTTGCAATATCCTTCCCCCAGGAGTGGGGAGGGACTGGGGATTTTGCAGTCTCCTTCCCCTGGAGTGGGGTGGGAATGGAGATTTTGCAGTATCCTTCCCCTGTCATGCCCACCAAGCCACGCCCACCAAGCTGCACCATGCCCACGAAGCCATGCCCACAGAACTGGTAGTAAAAAATTTGAATTTCAACCCTGACATAACCCCCTTCTTTTATGACTACTGACTCCTCTCTTGCATGTTTAGGTTTGGGCTAGTGAACCTATGTACCACTAAGAAGAACACCACTACTATCTCTTGAAAAAATAAAAGACCAGGACATAATTAAACCACCTACCTGTCAAAGAGGACCTGATCTACCACATAGAGCACTTGCTGCTGCTTTAGTGACTGGAGAAATTCTGATTTAGAATCAGAACCTCTAAAGCAGTGGTGGGTTTTTTCTCTCTCTTAAAGCTGATATCTTTAAGATGTATAGACTTTTAATTCATAATGCTGGCTGGAGAATTCTGGGCATTGAAGTCTACACATCTTAAATTTGCAAAGTTTGAAAAAAACTGCTCCATAGCAAAGGCCCATTAGAGTGACATTCTGTATATAAAGTGGTAGAGCAGAGTGACATTAAACAAGCATTTCTCGCAGGGGTGTGAAACTAGCAGCCCATGGGATGGTTACGTCACACACAGGCCACGCCCACCCCTGCTCCGCAAATGGGAAAAACATCACAAAATGTCACCTGACGGCAATGTGGTGAGTTTGACACCTGTGTCTTAAAGAATCATTTGGAAGCTTTTTCCCAATACAAATCTATAAAGGGCCGTGGTGGCTCAGACTGTAAGATAGCCTGTTATTAAAACACAGCAGCCTGCAATTACTGCAGGCTCGAATCCCACCAGGCCCAAGGTTGACTCAGCCTTCCATCCTTTATAAGGTAGGTAAAATGAGGACCCAGATTGTTGGGGGGGGGCAATAAGTTGACTTTGTAAATATACAAATAGAATGAGACTATTGCCTTACATACTGTAAGCCTCCCTGAGTCTTCGGAGAAGGGCAGGATATAAATGTAAATTAAAAAAAAAATCTAACAGTCAAAGTATGTCCTTCTCCATCAAGTCTACGTTTTAGCAATGGTTTGGTGGATGGTTACCCAACCAGCAAGAAAATCCACCAATCATTGCACCACAAATTACCCTGCTACAAAACGTAAGGACTGTGACAGAGTAAAGTCTAGCTCTCTGGACTGTGCATTCATTGTGCCAGAGTTTTTTTGTGCTCCCTCACAAACTGAAGGAGAGCAGAGCAAACTAGCTCTCCGGATGTGCTCTAAGAGAAATCCTGTTGAACTTTGTGCAGGTTTTATTACCTGTGCAAAATTGCCCTTTGAGATTTTCATCCTGTGGCATTTATTGGGAGTCCACCCTATTGATTTCAGGCTTTAAATAGGCACCGATAACAAACTTCTATTAATAGCTAAGCATGTCTAAAACTTCTAGCCCTGTATCATTTGTGGAGCACTTTTTGAGGAGTGAGATGTGTGGTTAATTAAAAGTTTCATGTTCAATGGTAATTACTCCCAAGTAAATGTTTAGAAATAGCAACCAAGGGGTCATGTTTCTTAAGGTAATGCATAAGAAAGCATGCACTTTTTTCCACAGAGTGGTTCACCATCTAAAAGCCTGCATGTTTGTTTGTACTATTTTGATCAGTTTGGTTAATTTGTAGAGATAGGTGCCTTATTTACATTATTTGGGGGTTTATCTTTTTTAATGCCTGCTTTGATAGTATTCTTTCACAGAACAGGCACACACAGCTACATATTAGCAGTGTGTTTAAAAATGAAGTAAATCATACGCGCCCTAAGCTTACCTCAGATCACCCTCTGCTGGTTGCACTTGCAAAAATGCATATGTATCAAAAACACTTATCATACACATATAATCTATTCCTTACAGTTTTAAAAACTGCCTTTTCCTTTTTCACGGTGGGCGTTTTACCTGTTATATTAAGCACATCAACAGATCTATCTCAGAATTTTTTCTTGGAATCGGGGATTGTAATAAGGTAATATGTATAAAACAGATAAAGGCTTTATGTAAAGTTCAACATATGCCTGGCCCAGATAAGCAGATAAGGAACTGTTTTGGCATATTAAGCCATTCATTTTATCTAGATCAGTGTTGCTTTTTTTTTTTTTTTTTTTTTTTATTAAAAGAGTTTTAAAAAAAACAAAAACATTTTCCCCCTTTTTTCCCCCTCCCTCCCAAAAAAAAAAACAAAACAAAACACCCCCCTCCCTCCCCCACCCCCGGCTTCCCGGGTCAATCACAAGGTAAAGTCCAATCCAAATAACCACATCCAAAGCTTTTCGTCTCCCAACCCCCTCCCCATTACATAAAATAACTTTCTAATTATTCAAAGGCAATCTGATATTTCTTAATCTGATATCTGTTTTGTAGATAATCAATCCATTTTTTCCATTCAATTAAATATCTTTCCTGCGTATTGTCTTTTAAAAACGCTGAGATTTTAGCCATCTCAGCCAAGTTAATAACTTTCAATATCCATTCTTCTATTGTAGGTATCTCTTCTTTCTTCCAGTATTGTCCAATCAACAGTCTTGCTGCTGTTATTAAGTTCAAAATCAGTTTAGTCTCAATCCCTGTACAATCCATTATAATTCCCAAAAGGAAAAATTGTGGCAGGAACTTTATCTTCTTCTTCAGTACATTTTGAATAATCCACCAAATTCTTATCCAAAAGACCTTAATTTTCTTGCAAGTCCACCAAATATGAAAATATGTAGCATCATCACAATCACACCTCCAACATTTCGCTTGGATATTAGGATACATACATGATAATTTTTTGGGATCTAAATGCCATCTATAAAACATCTTATAAAAATTTTCCCTTAAATTCTGTGCTTGTGTAAACTTAACATTTCTAACCCAAATTTTCTCCCATGTTTCCAACATTATTGGTTCCTGAATATTCTGTGCCCATTTTATCATACAATCCTTTACCAAATCCTTTTCCGAATCTATTTCAAGCAACACATGATCAGTGTTGCTTTTGTATGCTACGCAAACATGGAGCTCTCCAGATACATTGGAGTGCAACTGTAGAACCCAGTTTGAATTGTTTATGCTGGTGGGAGTTTTTGGAATAGGCTCAATTCAGAACTCTGGGTTGGGGAAGACTGATCTGTACTAACTGGGAAAAGATCTCCAGGATTTCAGATTACTGCTAATCCCAGTACTCTTGGGAGAAGCTGTCCCTTGAATTTATATTGCTTGTATAAGCTCAATGGCAGCATCAGTTCAGTAGCACAACTAGAGCTTCCTCCATTTTTTCCATGGCTTGGAACATGTTCATAGATAAATGAACAATCAATAGAAGCACTGAGACTCAGTGTTAAATTACCTTGATAATGCTTTTGTTGACTCAGTTGAGATGATACAAGTAAACCTCAGGATCCTGTGTGACCTTAACCCATTTCTTCTTGTTTTTTCAGCCCCCATCATCTGGGATACCGACTAACATATAACTGCCACAAAATTAGCCTTGATTCTTTTCTTCCAATCAACTAAAAAAATAGTTCTTGCCTGCTATGTTTTTGGACCCACCCAAGGACAGCTCAAAGCATATTATTACCTGGAACGAAATACATGAAGACATGAAGATGACTACCACCATCTGAATTTCATTGGACTACAATCTATTCTTCTACACTGGAAACAGGACTAGGCTTTCCCCTTGTGGCTGGCTAGCAGATGCTGTGGATCAGCCTATGAAACAAAAACTTGACACATGTAGATGAATGGTCAAGCAGGAGAAAGCCTTTATTAAATTGCCCTGTTGGAAACAGATTATAAACATTCTAGGTCAGGCATGTCCAATCTGCTGCCCATGGGCCACATACTGTATGGCCATGAACAACTAATAATGTGGTCCTATAAGATAAAACATAAAAAAGAAAAGTTTATTTATATATATTAAATATGTCATAGATTTTATATGCAGCTCAAGACAATTCCTCTTAACACAATGTTTATTTATTTATTTTATAACACTGATGATTCAGTTACAATCAAGATTAAAGCGGTTGACATTAATTTTAAATCTATTGGTTGCTCTTGTATTATTGCAATTAAAGCTGAAGTAGTCTTTAACAGGAAGGACATTACAATAGATGATTCTATGAGTTAATCATCTATTGTAATGCCTAGATGTGCCTAGATGTGCCTAGATGTGGCCTAGGCAAGCCAAAAGCAAATCCATAACCATGCTCTAGTCTAGGTGGTTGGGGATTTGCTGTAAAGATTAATTTTTTCCACTAGTCTAGTGGAAGCACCATTGATGTAAAAAATAGCCGAATTACTAATGGATACTGCTTTTGAGATCCAGGCTGGAGATTATAAAATTTTTCTGTTGATTAAGTGAGATCTCAAAATGGTCTGATTCCAGCCCTTAAAGAATAGCTGTTACTGTTTTCTTAACTCTCTCTTGTTGGTCTCTGTTTCTAATAATACCATGAAATAACTTGGGAAGAGAAAGTTAGGAATAGAAAGGGTAGGATTTAATGTGGAAGTTGATACTGCAGCTGATACTTTTCTTGTGGCAATGAAGTCTAGGCGTCATTCTTTGTTTCATAGATTTTATGGATACAGAACCAGGTTTTTGCCTCCCTGGGGAAGGATTGATATGAAACACATAGAGACAGGAATTGTAAGCTGGAAAATATCTGAAGAATTTGAGACTGGTCAGTAAGCAATTGATAGGTGCTCAGCACTTCCTCTCCTTGTTTTCAAAATGTCCTTTCCTACTTCATCATTTTAATTGCATCTGAGGTAATCTGACACACTCATAGTGAAGCTTTGTTGGTATGTTTTTTCCTCCCACCCAGGAGATGTCCTAGGTTTTTTTCCACATTGTGTAGCTTTTTGTCCCCAGTCTAGAATCATCTAAATGTGTTTGGGTAACATTTTGCACAATTCCCATTCTTAGGCTGTGATGAGGACAAATAGTTTAGACAGCTTTAAGCTAGCTATGTAGATATGGGTATTCACAATCTGAATAGCAAATTATACTGATTTGTAATAATGAGTAACATGTAAGCTTTTTATCCCAATTAGTTTCTAGCAGCAGTACTCCCAGAACTTTACCATAAATTGAGTTATCTCATTTCAGTGGATTATTATTATTTTTAAAATAGAATTGGAAGGTGCCTAAGCATCGAATCCCTTGCAGACTTTAGGATTTATTATAGCATCCCTGATAGAAAAATCCTCCAATATAGGGAGGAACTCACTCCATGCAATAATCTGTTTCATTGGTTGACATCTCTTATTGTCAGGAATTTCTTCCTAATATCAAATCTGTACCTACATCCTTGAAGTTTCATCCTATTCTAGCCTTAACCTAGTGAGACTAGTGAGAATAAATCCAACCCCCCCCCCCCGTTTCCTATATGACAGTCCTTCAGATATTTGAAAATAGCTATCATGTCCCCTCTCAACCTTTTCTTCTATGCTCTTGTGATTCAAAAAGAAACAAAAATATGTTTCTCTATTATAGCCAGTTGAATTCTCTATTATAACAATTGAAAAATTTGTTTTTCCACATTTAGCTGTAAGTGAGAATGAAAGAAGTAAAATACAGTATATCATCAGTGGCTATTCAGCACTGTTTCTCCCTTGGCTAAGATTCTTTTGTAGAAACACTTCTCACAAATTCTCTTCAACCATTTGTTTTGTTTTGTTATCCCATTATGCTAATTAAATGCCTGCTGTTGCAGTCACACATTGTTGATCAAGGCTGAGATGTTTGTAATGAATAACTGGACACTGAGGTAAGCCTTTGGGGAAAAAAAATAACCCTCTTATCAGTCTTCTTTTGGTAGATGGATATTTTTTATCTCAAGGAAATTTTATTTTGGGCAATAAAATCTCAGGGTAAATTAAGTCAGTTTGGGTTAAAGAGAATGTTGGACTGCAATCCAGGAGAGCTTTGGGAGATGTTAAATTATGCTAAGTCTTTTTTTATCCAAATATACTCAATAAATTGTACTTCCGATTAATTTAGTTGGGCGGTGAGCCAAAACAATTAAATGTTCATTTGTGTGTGTGTGTATCCTTGATTCTCATTTAGAGACCAAATGTATATGATATATAATATATGGCATAGAAAGAACTTCATTGCTGGTTGATATCAAAGTTATTTATTTGTCGAGTATATGTAACTTTTTGACTTCTATTTTATGTTTTGATTTCTCCCATTGTCTTTTACACCATTACCTGTGTAGGTTTACTTGTGCTCCAAAAGTAACATTAAGATACCTCAAAAAAGCTAGTTAGTATGTTTCTGTGTCCATATAAACAAGTTAAGGTTGCATACTTATTTGTTCTAGAGAAGTGTTAAATAATGGGTATTCATGGAACAGTTGGTAGATTGGTTTGTTTCCACACTGTCCCTTGGTTCTGCTGTCTTGTGACATTTGGCCTGCTTTGTTTTAATTTTTTGCAGACAATTTTTTTTAAATAAAATTAAGGGTATATAAGAGAACAGCCTGTTTCCTAAGCATGCTGGGTACTGTTCCGGATTGTTATGTAATTGCTGGCTTTGTTTCTTCTTTTCTGCCTCCGAAAGGGGAATTGAAACAAGGTCCCTGAAAGCATTTTGTTTTTTAAAGGACAGGACATTCTCTTCTGATTTACACCTTTTGTCAATAGAGGAAACAAACCAGCTCAATGGGAACAAGTGTATTTTTAACCAGTGAGTTTTCTTAACAAACGTTCCGAGTAGAGTAAATATCATCTGGAAAAGCTATGAGAAGGACCTTCTCTTGTTGAAAGCTGAATTAGACTGTCCATAGAAGATCACAGTGATTCAGGTTAAACTGGTTTTGTTTTAAAGCAGTTAAGAATCTGCTTTATGATAGAAAGTATGACTTCCAACGGTGGAGAGAATTGCTTGCATTTTACCAGATTTTTTTCAATTCCTCCGCAAAGCAACTCCAAGTACAAGGAAAGCTAGGGAACATAATCAGATGACATACTAGGAAAGAAGAATTAACATGTGCGGTTGAAAACTGGTTGATAAAAAAGAATTTGCACTGTGCTTTCTTGTGTAGGAATTTAGCACCCACCCCCCTCCTAGAAGAATGAAATATTTTAGAAAATATTTAAAAGGCAGAATATATTTCCCTGGATGAGAAATGGAGAAACATGTTTTAAAAGACAAAGCAGCTTCCTGACTCCCCCCCCCACCTTTGTCAATGGGCCATTAAAGCCTCAGCTAAGCTCACTCATTTCCCCCCACCTTTGACAACCATCATCTGCATCATAATAGAACCCATCTAGCAACTGAAACTCACCACATGGCACCTGGGAAGATTACATCAGCCAGCAAGGCTAGCTAAGACCCCCACCCCCTGGGAGTCTGACAGCCAATCAGGGTACTCTTCCTGTGCCCCAGAAAGTTCAAAGCTCAGAAAAAGCATAAAGCCAGGGAGGACACAGGATCTCAGCCCTTTTCTGTTCAGGAACTCAAGCCATGTGATCCTGACCACCATTAAACCATCTTTCCAAGCAGTCTCCATGTTTCCAGTGTCTTTGTCCCAACTTGGAACTGAACCCAGATGGATATTTCTTCCAACACTTGTGACTAGTTCAATTTGTATCTATAAAATATACGGAAGCCTAATACAAATGTTGGAAAGGTGGATAGTTGGTGGGTTGACATTCCACACTGCAACACAGCAAACCTCACTTGTCCAATCTAGTAGCTGGTTTCTTATGTATATTTCTGCCATCTCTCCTCTATCTGTGTCTATCTCTGTCTCCTTTGCAGTGATCTCTTGGAGCCTGCCTTATAATCTATAGCCAATAGAGTGGAAAACCTAAATTTAAGGAATCTTCCACATACTGTAGATCAGAAGTCACCAACCTTTCAAACCTCAGGGACCACTAAATTCATAATTTTAAATCCCGCAGACCACTAATATAATTTTTTTAGAAAGATAAATAGTATTTAGTGCAATATAAGAAATGCAAGTAATTTTTCTACGGACCACCAATATTTTCTCGCGGACCACCAGTGGTCGATGGACCACCAGTTGGTGACCACTGCTGTAGATGGCACAGAGTACTACCAGTCAGAAGCCTTACATGCTTGAAAAACTATTGATCCATGTAAACATTGATTAGATTTTACCAGCAGTAGATTGGGAGGTCTGAAGTCAACTGCTAATTTGTAGTGGGGGGAAAAAAAGATTTTCATCAAGAGCCATTCATATTCTCTTACTTTATATTGCAGTTGTAACTGGAATAACTGCTTTTTAAGAAGCCTTTCTCATACATGACAGGATTTGTGAGACAGCTTCTTTCAAGCAGTAAGATGAGCTTGTTTCTCAAGAAATGAAGGTTGCATCAAGGTTGCCCACCCACCCCGCCAGTACAGGGTCATATCACTGGAGGTTCTTTTCTACATAGCACTTCCATGTGGTTACTCTAGGTAACCGAGAAAGATGACTGTTCCCAAAACATTTTGCTGAATATCAGAAAGTACTCGGTCCTTAGATGTTGAAGTGGTCTGTGAACTTCCTATGCCATTCTGAGAACCCACAGATTCAGAAGTTTTCTAGAACAATTTGTTCTAAAAATCCAAGAGGCATGTGAATACTGCTGGAATCAACTCCAGCAGCATCTCCAAGAGCATGCATTGCTTTTGTTCTATTTTCCACGAACACTTCATTCCACCCTTTATTGTTTGGCAACCTGGATTGCCCTCCCTCTCGCACCACCCGCCTAAAAACAACAACAGAAGAATTTTGGCATTTGCAAATGTCAAGCGAGGTGGCATCATTGATGTAACAGTGAGCTGGAAGAAGCCAACTTCTGAGCAGAATGGAACTGAAAAGCATAGAAATCTTGGTTTCTGTACCCTGTAGTATTTGTATTTATTGGTTTGTCAAACATGTACAAGATAGCGGGTATAAATATAAACATGGATATGAATGAAAGAAATGTATACAAATAAATGGGGACAGTAGAACAGGGATGGTAGGCACGCTGGTGCACTTATGCATGCCCCAGACCTCTTAGGAATGGGGTGAGGTCCACGGTAGACTGTTTAAGATTGAAGCTGTGCCATATAGTTATCTCATTTTCTTAAATGTTAATAAGTAAATAATATTGTTTCAGGGCAGTTACATTCTGGGTAATTAGGTTTACAGGATGCACATGTAATATATGATTTATTAGCCTTTTCTCAATCATCTATTAGTGTATTTTATCCATGGTTTCTGTATATCATTGTAACTGGTGCCTAAAATCAAATTGTGTTCATATCATATGTCATAGAAAGAACACCATATATCTAGGAATGTGCAAAATGGGACACTCCTGGAATCGAACATTGCAAAGAACTCTAGCGTACATTGTTTCTGCTCTGGACAATACTAATCTGAGGATATTTAGTAGTTTCCTGAAATAGAAGAAATTTGTGGTGTCTGAATCACTTCTAGTTTGGAGGATTAACCTCTGTAAAACCATTGGACAACCCCTGGAACTGATCCATTGGAGAGCTGAGATGCTTAGGAATTCCGGGAATATTACATTTTGCACGTACCCAGTGACACCACTGTTATGGGTATGAATGTTTGTAGATTACTAGCAAAATATACTTCATTATGGTAGGTTTGATGTATTGGATGAGAGGTCAGGTGTTTCAAAGATTGTTGGCAGGAGTGGCATGCTCATTTGAGTCACTGAATTACCCTTTAGATCTTACTAATGAAAGGCTTATTTGTATCAGAGATAAAAGGAGAACATAAAACACTGCCTTTACAATACTCTCAGATAAAAAAACTTCATCATTTACCTAGAGAGGAGTACATTTCATCTTTGCCAACGCATTTGAGATAGTTTACTGCAGGGGTAGGAAATCTCCAGCAGTGGTTGATGTATACAGAACATGCATGCCTGGGGTGAATTCAGCTATATTTCTCAATCTGTATTTTGATTTGGTGCCACTTGATCAGAGGTGAAGGGCACCAGGTTAGAAACTGGGAGACCATGAGTTCTAGTCCTACCGTAGGTACAAACTCAACTGGATGTCCTTGCGCTAGTCACACTCTCAGCCCTGGAAAGAAGGCAAAGGCAAGTTTTTAAAATCTGCAGGGATCAGCCAGGCAGTCTTTAGGACTCAACCCTGACTCAAAAGACACACAAACATGAACAAAGGGTTTGGGGGAAATTAAGGACAAAATGAACATCTTAAAATTTAGCAGATTTGAAGAAACTTTTTCTTGAGGGGTCCTTGGTGCTTTCTGAGCTTGGTTGTTTTCTTACAGATGTCCTGATGTCATAGGCCAGCACTGATGATATAGCTAGTTTTGGTAATGAAACATCTACAAGAAAACAACCAAGCTCAGAGAGCACCAGCGACCTCTCATTTCAACCCTGAGCTAAAAATATTCTCCTTTATAGATATTTTTTCTTAGCTTAGGGAAGTTTTCATGAAGCAAAATAAATACTATAATGCCATTTTGCCTGTTGAAAAGCCTCCAACTTTCCCAAAAAGGAAAAAAAAAACATTTTGGTCTTGCCCTCTCTACAGTCCTGCAGTAAAAATATTGTCAACCACATCCCAAAGAAAATATCTTATCCCATACAGTTTTCAAAAGAAAAAGTTGCTCACCCTTTTTGCTCTTTTTTTTAATGATAGAATACAATCCAGGAAATATTGTGCTGAAAGAAATGGATGAAAGATGGACTTTCATAATGTTACATAATATAAAGTTATTTAATAGATGTGCAGGCCAGAGAGGAAAGGCAAAATGGCAGCTAGTTGCTGCCACAACACTATAATTACTAGGTCTTTATTGGTTGTCATTTCATGTTCCTTGTCAAATCCACAAATGTACACAACTCTCTTTGCTTTCTCTCCTTGTCCTGACCTCTGCATTTTGGGAAAAATCTTGGGCAGAAATTTTAATAAGATCTTATATGATTGTATTCATAGTTGATTTCACTTTGTTTTTCCTCAGCCAACATTTCATATCCTGATGGCATTCAGAGGCTCTGGAGAATCTGACCTTGAACATTTAAGAAAGGAAAATATAGCTGAGTATGGTCATCTTACTGATGACAGCTTAGCCCACATTATCCTTTATCCATTAATGTTACCCGGGAAAACAAGATAGGACTTTGGAAAAGCCTAGAGAAGTCTTCCAATGTCATGTTCTGGAAACACCTGGAGAGACAGGAGGAGAACCCAAGGTCTTTCAAGCTGATGAGAGTCTGAAGAATATTAACATAATTACATTCCAACATCAATCATCCTTCAGAGAGATCAATACATTCTGTATTTTCTGTCCTTGTTCTAAAGACAGAGGGGAAAAAAAGGATCCAGGCAATCTGTTTCATCTTATCTTTTGTCTGAAATGGTATAGGGAAGGGGTCTACAAACTTGGCTCTTTAAGACTTGTGGACTTCAACTCCCAAAGTCCCTCAGCCTGCAAAGCTGGCTGAGGAACTCTGGGAGTTGAAGTCCACGAGTCTTAAAAGAGTCAAGTTTGCAGAACCCTGGTATAGGGCAAGGGTGTCAAATTCATGTCATCATGTGACACATCAGGACTTTTTTCCCCTTCACTAAACTGGGGTGGGCGTGGCCAGTGTGTGACGCATCCAGTCCATGGGCCGTCAGTTTGACAGTCCTGGCAGAGAGTTGCACTACAAGATCTCCAGGGTCCCTTCCAACTCTGATATTCTGTTATGCTGCCTTGCAAGATCAGATAAATCAGACAGTTTTGCCCCAGAAATCCCAAGAAGAAAGCCTAAAACTTTCTGCAGGCAAAGAAATTTTAAAATTTTCTGCACCAGGACATAACTGCTAAATTTTATAAAGATCTGGTTTCTGGAACAAATGTAAAATGCTACAAGATGCAGATCCACATTATGTATTTTAAGTACAAGATTTTTATATATTGTGATTGAATAAGCAAGCAAAAAAAAAAAAATCTAAATAGAAGTGAAATCCGGTTTAATTCAGGTGATTGTCTTGGCAGTTACCTGAATTAAACAGGATTTATGTGTAAACATATACAAATGCACACAATCTTGACTCCCAGTTCAAAGGAGCGAAGGGTAAATAAGGACACATTCTGAGGAGAGTTGTAATCATTTACAATCTTAAAAGGCAACACTGAGAACAAAGCTTCTCTTGAGAATTACTCCCCGTCCTCCACGAGCACATTGATGCTTGAATAGATTTAGCAACTGTATTCAGATAAATTATGTTCGTGAATAAGAATGTAATTGCTGAGTTTTCTTGTGATTCTGTCTGTTAGTCTTAAAAAGGTAAGACTATGTGCTAGTCGTTGCCGACTCTAGGGGGTGGTGTTCATCTCCATTACAAAGCCGAAGAGCCAGCACTGTCCGAAGACGTCTCTGTGGTCATGTGGCCGGCATGACTGAATGCCAAAGGCGCACAGAACACTGTTACCTTCCCACCTTCCCTGCTCTTATGCACGCCCCTTACAGACCTCTTAGGAATGGGGTGAGGTCAATAGTAGATAGTCTTTGGTTAAAGCTTTGGGGATTTTGGGAAGAGACCACAGAGTTAGGTAGTGCATTCCAGGCATTAACAACTCTGTTACTGAAGTCATATTTTCAACAATCAAGATTGGAGCAGTTCACATTAAGTTTAAATCTATTGTGTGCTCGTGTATTGTTGCGACTGAAGCTGAAGTAGCCCATATCTTGAAATAGCTCTGGAATAAACACATATTAATGAATGATCTTCATGTTCTAGGCAGAAAACAGAAAAATTCTTGGATTCTGGATTCTGGAATCCTGTAAGCTATTGTTAGAATCCTGAGAAGTCCAAAGTAGAGAACATGATTACTTAGCATGATTGCTGGCATAAATACAAGCTCAATTTTCACCAGTGAACAACACAATAATTGGACACAACTAAAGCACAGGGATTAATTTTCCGAATTATGAGCAATATCTCCAACTGCATGATGATTGGATTCCAACATGAAACATCCTCTGAGGGGTTGAAAATAGTTTTCTTGGCAACAATATGGAAGTAGTTTTCCTTTGCTTTTCTTCTGGGAAATACATATTTTAAAGAAAACTTCGGTTTCTTCAAAATCTTTCACTAAGAACTAACCCAGTTTGTCTATGGTGTCACTTATACCCTCTAATTTTATACTCTTGTTGTGCTACCAAAAGTGAACCTACAGTATATTTTTTGGATAGCTCTAGACTAGCATGGGGATATTTGATGAGAGTTCCCACAGGGGCCCAGCTGTTGCTTAAATCAAACCCAGTTTTCTCAGCCAGCTGTTATTTTAGAAAAGCCACCCACATTGTAGCTAATACCATGAATGGTGCTTTGTTTAAATTGGCCATAGTTTCATCTTAAAAATGGACTAAATCCACCTCATCAAAGGAAGTTGATTGCAAATCTAAACTATATATCAGGATGAGTCTGTAAAATGTTAAGACTTCATGTACTTTTAACTTTTGCTGCAACAGGCACATAACTATCTCTCTTGGAAATTATTCATTTAGAAATAATAACACTGTGTAAAAGTGTGACAAGAGAAAATAAATCCCTACTCTCAGTTATTTTAGATTTCATCATACTTCATCTTCAGTATGGAAATTGACAAGGATAATGGCATCTGAGAGTCAATAATCTAGAAGGCAGAATGATTACTCAGTGTATGCTAATAAATGCTGATTGACTTTTCCATTTATTTATTTGTTTATTTATTTATTTGCCTACAACTTGATAAACTTTCTTTAATGGCTATCAAGGATTTCTTGAAGAAATGAATCTGAATAGCAACCTTTTTCACATTTGAACATTGGCTCATATACATATTTAATAAATACTATTATTACTTAACTTAAGTAAGATTACTTAAGAATAGGTTTTATTTGTTATTGTTATTAAAAGAATAACAAATTAAATTCTAGCACTGCCTTGAGAAAATCCATAATGTATTGTAAGTGAGAAACATAGGACAATATGCTTAGATTGTTGTTGTTGTTAGTTGCGAAGTCGTGTCTGACCCATTGCGATCCCATGGACAATTTTCCTCCAGGCTTTCCTGTCCTCTACCATCCCCCGGAGACCATTTAAGCTCATGCCGACTGCTTCAGTGTCTCCATCCAGCTACCTAATTCTCTGACATCCCCTTCTTCTTTTGCCCTCAATCTTTCCCAGCATTAGGCTCTTCTCCTTTCAGTTTCATCTTCAAGATCTGGCCTTCTAAAGAGCAATCAGGGTTGATCTTCTCTAGGACTGACTGGTTTGTTTGCCTCGCAGTCCAAGAAACTCGCAGGAGTCTTCTCCAGCACCAGAGTTCAAAGGCCTCAATTCTTTGATGCTCAGCCTTCTTTATGATCCAGCTTTCACAGCCATAGATTGCAATTGGGAAAACCATAGCCTTGATTATATGCACTTTTGTTGGCAGGGTGATAGTCTCTGCTTTTTAGTATGCTGTCTGTCATAGCTTTCCACTCCCCCCCACCCCTGGGATCAAACATCTTTAATTTTTTGGCTGCAGTTGCCATGTGCGGTGATCTTGGAGCCCAGGAAAATAAAATCTGTCACTACCTCCATTTCTTCCCCATCTATTTGCCAGGATGGGCTGGGAGCCATTTTCTTGATTTTCTTAATGTTGAGTTTCAAGCCAACTTTTGCACTCTCCTCCTTCACCCTCATGAGAAGGCTCTTTAGTTCTTCTTCACTTTCTCCCGTTAGAGTGGTAGCATCTGCACATCTGATGTTGTTGATATTTCTCCTGGCAATCTTAATTCCAACTTGTGATTCATCTAGCCCCGCCTCTCTCATGATGTGCTCTGCATATAAGTTAAATATTTAGGGTAACAGTATACAGCCTTGCCAAACTCCTTTCTCAATTTTGAACCAATCAGTGGTTCCGTGTCCAGTTCTCACTGTTGCTTCTTGATCCGCATATAGGTTTCTCAAGAGACAAATAAAATAGTCTGGTACTCCCATCTTTTTGAGAACTTGTCACAATTTGTTGTGATCCACACAAAGATTTTGGGGCTATAAAGGTAATTTAGGTATAAAGATAATAATCTAGTTTTCTAGGTTGCAAGTACTTAATAGTTAAGAAAAGTTAGATAACCAAAGTAAGCTATCTTAAAAAAGACCTGTGATCTGTTATAAACAGCTGAATGGAAGTTTATGTTGGATAGCAATTATTTGCATTTAGAACTCCATTCACATATTACACTAAACCAGGATTTTTAAACTCTGCTTTGTTAAACTTTGCTATCATCTCTAAGATAAATTACATAGGTCAGCAAGCACAAACCACATTATGGTTCAACCTTAATGTGTGAGGTAGATGTATGTGTGATTGTGTCAAACTTAAGTTTTTATTTTAAATTGGATTAATTCGGAAACTAATTGAAGATATTCTGTTTTCTGGTGTTGGAAACTACATTGATCATAATGTGTTAAACATGGCCAAATAATGAGTCAAAGGACAAATTTAATCTGTCTGGGATGAAATACTTCCTGTTTGTGATTTCATGGTTTTACCTTAGTAATCCAGATGTAAACAATTGCTAGACCAAAGGATAATCTTTTTTCCTGTAACTGCCAAATACTGTACAATGTTTTGCTGTTATCTATTACAAGTGAGATTTAATTCTTATTTGGGGTTGAACCAGGGGTGAAATGCTCCCAGTTTGGACTGGATCACCCAATCCGGTAGCGATGGCGGCAGGTGATTCAGAGAACCAGTAGCAAAAATACCTGACCCCCCCGCCCATGCCCACCCAATGCCCGGTCGCCCACTTCCCCACTTGCCGCTTGTTTTAAAAAATGCTTTTAAAAGGTTAAAAAAGAGGCTCTGACAATCACAGTTGAGCCGTGCGATCATCAGAGCCTTTTTTCTTTTACTTTTAAAAGCATTTTTTTTACAACCTATTGGCTAAATAGGTTGCAAAAAAAATGCTTTTAAAAAAGTAAAAAAATGTCATCTCCATCCTATTGATCCTATTGACTTTGATTGAAGAGAGTTCAGATAATCTCCTCTCCTATATGTTTGACTTCTTACCAGCACCTCAATAACCTTCCATTTTTAGGTCAATAACACCTCTGGATCCAAAGAGATTCTTTCTAGGAAAGGGAAAACATAACATTTGGGTTACTTGCTTTCCTAACTGGAGCATGACTTAGGACAGTGATGGCTAACCTGTTTGCTATCGCGTGCCAGGAGTGGAGGTGGGGATGGTCACACACGTGCATGCCCACACCTATAATTCTATGCACCATGCCCCCACACATATGCGTGTGACCCCCCCCCCCACATGCTCTCCATGCTCCTGGCACACAATGGCATGGTAGGCTTGTTTTTTGCTCTCCCCAACCTCCAGAGGCTTTCTAAGAGCTTGGGGATGGTGAAAACAGCCTTCCCCACCCTCCAGAGGCCGAAAACAGCCTGTTTTTCAACTTCCAGTGGGACAGGAAGGCCTGTTTTTTGCTTTCCCCAACCTCCAGAGCCTTTCTAGGAGTCTCGGGAGGGCAAAAATGGCCTTCCCCCATCCCTTTCCCCATCCTCTAGAGGCAGGAAACAGCCTGTTTCCCTACTTCTGGTGGGCCCAGAAGGCCCCAAAATCAGCTGGCTGGCACATACATGTGCGCCGGAGCTGAGCTCGTGTGCCCACCAATATGGCTATGCGTACCACCTGTGGCATGTGTGCCATAGGTTCACCATCATGGACTTAGAGTTTGTCTCTTTCTCCCCTTATTTTTAAGATTTAATTCTGACACCCTCTATCCTTTTAGGTTGTTTTCCTATGTTACCCATTTCCTTTTCCCCCCCCTTATTTCTTCCAAATTTTGTCTCTCTGGATCAAGCCTATTTTCATGAGAGTCCCTAGGTCTATTCTTGCCCTTCCTCTGTGTTTTTCTTGGCTCTCAGCCTACAGGTTGGTACTTACAACTATATGCCTTTTATACTTTTTCTAAACTCCCAAGTTTTGTTTCTTCTTTTCACCTCTCTAGGGTGAATTCTCCCCTCCTTTTGGAGTCCCCAATTCCAATCTCTTTGCAGGCTCCATTCCATCCACTAAGAAGCCACACATCTTGTGATATAGATTATAGTATCTTATTTCTGTACAGCTTTGCAACTAAGGCCCCTTTCCTATGCCCTGCTAATTTAAGGATCCTGAATACTCAAGTTTACAGATTACAGGTTAACAGAGTTGGAAGGGATTTTGTAGGTCATCTAGTCCAATTCCCTGCCCAAGCAGACCCTACACCATTTTTGACAGATGGCGGTCCAGCCACTTCTTGAAAGCTTCCAGTGATGAAGCTACCACAACTTCTGGAAGCAAGCTGTTCCATTGGTTGTTCTGTCAGAAAATTTCTCCT
Source organism: Ahaetulla prasina (assembly GCF_028640845.1). Taxonomy (NCBI): domain Eukaryota; kingdom Metazoa; phylum Chordata; class Lepidosauria; order Squamata; family Colubridae; genus Ahaetulla; species Ahaetulla prasina. The sequence continues at coordinate 132,150,801 of NC_080541.1, read as the reverse complement.
CATTTCCAGGTTGAATATCTCCTTGTTCAGTTTCCATCCATTACTCCTTGTCTGGCCTTGTCAGGTGCTTTGGAAAATAGCTTGACCCCCCTCCTCTCTGTGGCAGCCCTCAAATATTAGAACATTGCTATCATGTCTCCCCTGGTCCTTCTCTTCACTAGGTTAGCAATGCTCAGTTCTTGCAACCATTCATTGTATGTTTTAGCCTCCAGTCCCCTAATCATCTTGGTTGCTGTTGTATTCTCAGAACAACAATGAGGAGGCGATGCAGGGTAACAATTAACAACCATTTATTAACTGACAGAAACCTTCAACCATGACTCGCTTCCGATACTTGGATAACGAGTTAACAAGCAACAACAACAGCGCTGACAGCTCTTTTATATAGGAGCTGTCAGCGTCTCAGCCAATCAGCGTGCTACTGTGTCCCGCCAGTTTGCTGCCTTGCCGGCAGACCAATCAGCTGTGCGCCCCATATCACATGGCCGCCGGCTGTCCATAGCACTCCTTCCCTCCTGGATCGCGCAAGCGTAATCGGCCAAGTATGCCGGGCGGTGTCGGCTCCTCCCTGACCTGCGCGGTGCAGCATTTTCAATTTGGGATGGTGGACCTTTCAGCGGAGTTTCTGTAACTGCTGGAGGCGGATCGGCTGCTACTGCAGGAAACTCGCTTACAGCCTGTTGACCCTGACATGGGGGTAAGTCTGTGGCCTCGCTTGTACTGGAAGACCCCCCTGTGCTAGGAATGTCCTCAACTTCCTCCTCATTGCCTACCATCACAGGTGTCAGTGGGGTAGCTATCTCATTGGGGGTTTCTCCCACCGAGGGTAAACGGCGTTTCCGTATTTGATCAATGTGCCGCCGCCAAATACGCCCATCGTCCAATTGCACACGGTATGAATGAGGCCCAGTTACCTCAACTACCTGACCTGGCAGCCATCGGGGGTCCCCACCAAAATTTAGGGCATAAATCCATTCCCCTGATTGGAATATCCTAGCCCCTCCCATGGAGTCCGGGGGTTTCTCTGTCGAGTAGTCAGGATGCAATCGATCAAGAGTAGTTCTCAACCGCCGGCCCATCAGTAGCTCGGCCGCGCTACGGTTAGTTATTGGGTTAGGTGTTGAGTGCTGTGATAGGAGATACGTGGCAAGTTTTGTATGCCAGTCCCCAGGCCCTAACTTTACCAGGACCTCTTTGGCCGATCGGACGGTTCGTTCAGCCAGGCCATTGCTGGCCGGATGGAACGGGGCCGACAGCGCATGGCGAATGCCATGCCTCGCGAGGAAGGTCTGGAAGTGTGCTGATGTTAATTGCGGACCGTTGTCTGACACCAACACATCAGGCAGGCCATGAGTAGCGAACACCTTCCTCAATGTCTTTACAACCACCTCAGCAGTGGTCAAGTCATGGATGCAACCTCGACCCACTTAGAATATGCATCCACTACCACCATGAATGTATGGCCCTGGAAAGGGCCGGCGAAATCCAAGTGGATACGGGACCAAGGAGCCCTAGGGGTTTCCCATTCCCTAACGGCCGCTGTGGGTGGAGCTGCCATATTCTCTTGGCATCGCTGACAGCTCGCTACCCAGTCTGCAATAGCTTCATCTAACTTTGGCCACCACACGTAGCTGCGGGCCAAAGCTTTCATTCGGCTATGCCGGGGTGACCCTCATGCAACGTGTGCAACACCACCTCCTGTAACTCCTTAGGTATTATGACCCTGGAGCCCCACAACAGGCAGCCTCGCAAGATAGAGATCTCGTGCTGCTTGAGCCCGTAATGTTGAAATTCGGGCTCTAGCTTTCCCTGGGGCCAACCCCTTTTCACCCAGTCACAGATCTGGCGGAGAGTACTATCCCTGGAGGTGAGCCTAGCCACATCTGCAGCAGTAACAGCTGCCAGCCGGTCATCTATAAGAAGGATGGAGGACGCAGGAGCGGGGTCCTCAACCTCAACAGGCAGGGGACACCGGCTCAGAGCATCGGCATGACCCATAGCTTTGCCAGCCCGATGAACCAGTCTGTACTTGTAAGCAGCCAGGAAAACAACCCAACGAGTCATTCTGGGAGACAGGATACTCGGAGTCTGGCGATCGCTGGCCAGGATGCCCAACAACGGCTTGTGGTCGGTGATCAAGTCAAACGAGCGGCCATACAAATAGTCATGGAAACGTTTCACGCCCGCCACAGCCGCCAAAGCTTCCTTGTCAATGTGACCGTAGTTCCGTTCCGTAGATGAAAGAGTTCTGGAAAAATAGGCAATGGGGGCTTCTGAACCATTAGGCAGCCTATGGCTCAAGACAGCCCCCACCCCGTATGGAGAAGCGTCACAGGCCAATGTGAGTGGTAAGTTGGCGTCGTATTGCACCAATACCTGGGTGGACAACAGTAAGTCCTTAACAGCATGAAATGCCCTGGCCTCCTTCTGTCCCCAGGCCCACGGCATATGGGATCTCAGGAGTCGGTGGAGCGGCTCTGCAACGGTAGATTTGTGGGGCAAAAATATGTTATAAAAGTTCAGTATGCCCAAGAAAGCTTGTAGCTCCGTTTTATTCTTCGGTGTAGGGGCCTCCTTGATGGCACGCACCTTCGACGGTGATGGGTGCAGACCATTGGCGTCCACCAGGAACCCGAGGAATTCGACCTGTCGTACGCCTAGCTTGCATTTGTGCAGTTTAAGCTTTAGTCCCTTCTGCCGGAAACGAGACAATACAATACGAAGGCGGTTAACAAGCTCTGCTTCGGACATGGCTGACACGAATATGTCATCAAAATATGGTATCACTCCCGGCAAGCCATGTAAAAGCCTCTCCATGAGGCTCTGAAAGATGCCGGGGCGACGACACGCCCGAATTGGAGCCGGCGACACTTGAATGCTCCCTGTGTGTGACGATGGCCTGTGCTCCCGCAGTTGCATCGCCCACCTCCAACTGCTGATATGCTTGAGCCATGTCGAGCTTTGCGAAGATCGAACCACGGCCCAAGGAATGAAGAAGGTGCTGGACCACCGGAACTGGATAGGGGTTCGCCTGGAGAGCCCGATTGATTGTCGCCTTATAATCTGCACAGATTCGAATAGAGCCGTCCGATTTAATCGGAATCACTATGGGTGTCTCCCACCTAGCCTGCTCTACGGGTTCTAAAATTCCCTGCTCTATCAGTTTATCGATCTCCTTGTCCACCTTGGGACGGAGGCGAAGGAACCAGCGTGGCTAAAGGCGTCTAGGGGCTATGCTAGGGTCCATATTAAATGATATAGGAGTCCCGGTATATTTTCCTAGCTTGTCATTGAATACGTCAGCAAATTCAGTAACCAGATCTGAGAATGGATCTGGCGTAGTGCCGTGTATTCCAGTTACTGCCAATCCCAGAGCCTCGAACCACTCTAGGCCTAGCAGGCTGGGCAGCGAGCCATTGACCACAACTAACTTAAGGCGCCACTGAAATTTCTGTATTGTACCCTAAATCTTCCGCAACCTAAAATGGGAATATGATTCCCTGGTAATCGCAGTCTGAGCCTGCAGGACAACAATCTGCTCTTCACTATCGAAGGCACTAACCTCCTAAGTGTATCCCATGATATGATTGACACAGATGATCCTGTGTCAATCTCCATTTTACAAATCTTGCCCTCGATTAACACTGAGAGAAACAACTTCTTTTTCAAACTGGAGCTAGCCTGATCAACTATTTCCTCAGGCCAGCTGCGCACAATTGTAAAACAGTCCTCTTCCACCTGTTCCATTCTATTCTGTGGCCTGTAACCTCGAGTGTTAGGCCTCGCTGGGTTACCATTTACAGGGAGTATGGCTCTACAGACCCTTGCTAAATGCCCTTCTTACCGCACCGCCTGCAATCAACATTTTTAAACGGCAGGCAGAGCGGTTGTGGTTTCCTCCACACTCCACACGGACCCTGAGTCTTCTTTCCCTCAGGTTCCCTATTATTTTTGGTCTGGGAGGCTTTAAGGCGGCTGATCTCCCATTCCCCTTCACTTGCTTGGTCCAATTCTACTTCCTCCTGGTGAACAGCGGATGGTTTATCCGTTGTTGCTGAATTAAAAGGCTTCCTAATTTCTGTAGCTGACTGATTAGATAATTCAGAGGCTCTAGCCTCATCTATGGCCGTTTGCAATGTTATATCAGTTCTAGCGAGCAGACGGCGTTGAAGTCGAATGTCCCTGACTCCACAAATCAACTGATCCAGCAATATCTCCTCCAGCTCCTTAAACTCACAATACAGGGCGGCTTGTCTTAGAGCAGCTGTGTATTGTGCAATGGTCTCCTCCTTCTGATATCTAAATCTAAATGCATGGCGTCTAGCAACTCTAGATGGCAGTGGGGCATAGTGACCCTTCAAAACAGCTAACAGGGTCTCCCAAGCCACATCCTGGACTGATTGAGGTGCCAAAAGAGCTCGTGCATTCTCAAACATATCATGTCCACAGACACTCAGGAATACAGCTAACTTCCTGTCCCCGGGTAGCCCCTTATAATCATTAGCAGATAGGAAACAAGCAAAACGGTCTAAGAAGGAATCCCAGGTTTCCTTTGTCTGATCAAAGGGTGTGAAGGTTGATAACGTTGCCATGCTTGGTTAGGCACTATTCTGCAGCTTTAACTGACCCGTCTTTGTCTTCGCTGTGGATCTGCTCAGCTGATAGTTCTTAACGACTCTGTGAATGACTCTGTTAGCCCTGCCGCCTCAGGCACATCCCATCCTCCGTCGCCAGTGTTGTATTCTCAGAACAACAATGAGGAGGCGATGCAGGGTAACAATTAACAACCATTTATTAACTGACAGAAACCTTCAACCGTGACTCGCTTCCGATACTTGGATAACGAGTTAACAAGCAACAACAACAGCGCTGACAGCTCTTTTATATAGGAGCTGTCAGCGTCTCAGCCAATCAGCGTGCTACTGTGTCCCGCCAGTTTGCTGCCTTGCCGGCAGACCAATCAGCTGTGCGCCCCATATCACATGGCCGCCGGCTGTCCATAGCAGTTGCTTATTCTCTACCTAAGTTATTCCTTACCACCTTAGTTAATCCTTTGCTTCTCATGGCAAAGCCCTACCAGTTTCACCAGAGTTTCATGCATTTCCTCTACTTCACCAAGGCTGCCTGCATTGTAGAGAAATCACTAATTTAACACCAATATAGTTGGCTTCCTCAGATATGGGTGGAAGAAAAGAAGCAGAGAGTCATATGAAAATTGTAGAACAAAGAGGTTGCTGAGGTGTGCTTGTTATTACCTAACAACTTAATCAGATCTGGACCTGCTTAACCCTTTTAAAAAAATGACCCTTACTTTGTGTGTGAACTAGTAGGTCAGTTACAATTCAGTGTTTTGTGTACATACAGAATTCATTCAGGAAGCAGGTATACTATTGTTGTGCCAACTCAGCTGAAGAGTAAACAGACCATGCCTTTTTCATGTTTAGTAGTAGTCTTAGAGAAAAAGCTTTATTTACCAATTTTTATTTTACTTTAGCTTACTTACTCTAAAATGTATGTGTGTGTGTGGGGGGGGAAGAAATATCTTGCTGTAAATACTTCTAAGTATCTAGCATCAGCTATGCATTTTAATGAAAACCAGTGTGCTTGACACATTAAAAATAAATAAACATTTCAGCATTTAGTCTTTGGATACTGGGCTAGCAAGTCTCCCACTTTCTAACCCAGTACCCTAAAGTTCAAGTCCTGCCTTATTCTATGAGACGGGTAACTTTGAGGCCATCTCTCACTCTGAGATAAACCCACCTCACAGGGTGGTTATTGTTGTGGGGAAAACAGGAAGAGGAAGGTGTTTTGGGCATGTTTGGGGCCTTGAGTTATTTGTAAAAATAATAAAGGTGGTGTTTATATATATATTAATGTGTATATACACACACATACAGTATATAAATGAATTTTCATTGATGCTTTGGTTTTATTCTCTTTTGTAATAATAATAAGATCATACTGACAATATACCATGATAGCTTTTTACAATGTGTATGTTACTGATGGTATGATCGGTGTGTGTTCATGACTGATCATACACATCCTTTTTATTCTGTTCATTTCTTCTTGTTTGGAGCTCTGACTCTCAAAATCATGTCTTTTTGACACAGCTGTGGATTGAACTAGTGGTGTTGCTTCTGTTAGTTGAAGCAGTTGCTTTGGGTCCAGCAGTGTGTCACTAGGATGACAAACTGCAAACTTGATCCAAGTTATCTTTCTGGATCAAGTGCAGCGTGCATAAATGGCAATTTCATGGCATTTGGAGAGGCAGGAAATTAAACTTCCACATCTGACTGGTGACTTTCTCCCAGGACACTGGCTGGCTGCTGTTAGAAGCAGACTGTCGGGCCAGATGGATTGTAGCCCGATCCAGAGAGGCAATTTTTTTTCCCATTCTTTAAAAATACGTTATATAAAACATGTTTATTTTCAGATAAACAAAGACTAGGATACACATATTAGTTAATCACTTAAATCATAACAAAGAAACATTTGGCAGCATTAAGTGGAAAGAATAAAATGGTATGGAAAAGCTGCAGCAATGTATTAACTTAAAGACAGTATATTTTTCTCTATTTTCCTTATGTTCAGACCGGGAATACCATTGCATAAGTAACCTGAAAGCAGGAAAGATAGCTGCAAGCTTCCAGACATGCAGAAAATGAAAAGTTGCATGGATGCATGAAAGTAGTAGGGCATGTCAAAGAAGGCATGGCTGGTAGAAAAAATGAGGAGGAATATTCCAGATTGTAACATTCTTTGACCTTCCAGCATTCCTCACTGTTGGCTGGGGCTTCTTGGATTTGTACTTCAGCTACATCTGATGGGCTGCACCAGTGGTAGGTTTCAAATTTTTTTACTACTGGTTCTGTGGGTGTGGCTTGGTGGGTGTGGCATGGCTTGGTGGGCGTGGCAGGGGAAAGATACTGTAAAATCTCCATTCCCACCCCACTCCAGGGGAAGGTTTCTGAAAAAATCCCCATTTCCTCCTGATCAGCTGGGACTTGGGAGGCAGAGAATAGAGGGGGGCAGAGCCAGTCAGAATTTTTACTACCAGTTCTCCAAACTACTCAAAATTTCCACTACCGGTTCTCCAGTGGGCTGCACATTTCCACTTCTTGTAGCACAGCTTCTCCCTAATCTCTCATCATCACTCCTAATATTTAATTTCACTTCAGTGTGATCAGATAACTAGATCACAAGAGTGGTGCAATGTGAGATCAACTCCACCCCATTATGCCACGAGGCTGTCATCAAGGCTTCACATACTGAGCCAATTAACTTCGTTATCTCAGTTCATCTTCTGAATTGTAGGGAAAATACGGCACAGAACGTTGCTTTGTGTTTTCTCTAGGGGCAGCGTGGGTTGTTCCCTACTTAGTGGAAACTTCTATTTTGCCTCAGCCCTGACCTGATGGATTCTCCTTCCCTCTAAAGTAAATGTATTGTGGTGCTTTGTCACTGTTCCCTCATTACTTTCTAGTTTTTCTAAGGGACAGGTTTGCTTTCTCCTGAAGTCATGGGTGTGTGGTTGTTGGTTGTTTACTTTTTTAATCACTGTACAGAGCAAACACAATGAGAGGAGAACAAGAAAGAAGGCAGGGAACTGGTTAGCCTATCAGCATTTATACTCTTTTGCTGGTTATCTGGAATAGGAGAATTGGTCATTTTGCAAATGGGCATTTATGCAATGAGTAGTTATGCATATTTATTTATACATTATTCATTTAAGCATATTTATACAAAAATATGGGCATTTATGCAATAAATGCAATGGGCACAAATGCATAGACAAAAGTAGGCTTGATAGCTGCAATCATGGAAACCTCCCATTGATAAAGAGTAGTTTTGTCACTTATACCAACAATGTTGCATATCAACAAAAGGCTTCTAGTTAATCTTTTCAGGGAACATAAAACATTATAGTTCCATGCAAAGCTATCATGTTCTTTAGTGATTTGAACCCTATTAGCAGAGACTAATGTGTATCTTTGCATAGAGTATATTGCATCCCCTAAGCATCTTTCTTTCTTTTTTATTTTTTTTAAATTTTTTAGACAAACATACATAAAAACATCTTCAATACAAATACAAACAGTGTGTCGGTTGGTGATTACAAATCTTTTGTGCAATTTCACCAAAAATTCATATCTTTTAATTTATCTAATTTCACATTTTACCAATTTAATATATATTGAATTGTTTTGGTCCATTAATCGTTTGTTTTAACTATAAGTATTTCTTCCCTCACTTTGTACAAAATGTTCTAAATTTTAAATTAATTTTATTACATTATTTATTTCACCATCTTGAATCAAACCGATGATATTACATTATATTTTATATAGTTCAACAATTCTTGCATTATAAAAACCTCTTATCAAACTTCATTAACATATTTTTTATCTAACCATTGATAAAATAAGTCCCATATCTTGTAATATTGTTTATCGTCCTGTTCCCTAATTTCAAATGTCAATTTGCTCATTTCAGCACATTCCATTATTTTCTTAATAACTTCATCTCGTGTTGGTATTTTCTCATTTTTCCACTTTTCCAATTTCTAGCAAACACAATCCTAGCCCCTGTAAGTTTCAGGTATGATCCCCAATAAAAAAACCTCTGGCTTAAAACCTATGTGTTTTTTTATCATTTTTTCCAACCACGTGTGGATTTTAGTCCAATATCTTTTAGCTTCTACACACGTCCACCACATATGATAATATGAACCCGATATCTGATGACATTTCCAGCATTTTTCAGATTTGTTCTTGAACATGCTGGCCTCTTTCTATAAGCCCTACTTGCTTCTTAGCCATTACACCTATTTTCCATTGACTATAAGCTAAAATTTTGTATGCATCCTTTGTAATTTTTCCATTTTTTCCCACCTGGGAGGGTGTGAAGTTGTATTTTCAATACCTTAGTTTTGAGAAGTCCTCAACTCTCCTATGCTCCTTTTGACTTGAAGAGTTCTGTTTATGGAATTTCACTTTGTCCTTCTCAAAGCTTAAGCAAAAAATTTTTCTGCTGAGATTTCCCCCCCCCCCCTTACGATTCATTTGAATGAGACGCAGATGCAGCCCGTTTCAGCTGCATGAAGAAGTGGGGTTCATGCATGAAATGAATTGTTATACAAACAGAATGTCCTGTTTTCATGTCCTCAAAAAGTTTACTTCTTTCTCCAGGGCCTATGAACTGAACGCTTGAGGATAGCTGACACATTTTGCCTAACACTACAGAATATGCCTTGGAATCTTATTGACCTTTAAGCTGTATGCCAGAGCTCCATTTGAAAGAATAAGTGAAACCGGGACAAAATAAAATTAATAATAATAATAATTTAATTTATATTTAGATGTAATAAAAAGTAATTATTTTTACTATATAAAGTAAAAGTAATTTTTTTACTGTGAGAATTCCTCCAATATTTAATAATATTCTTTTTCACGTTTGAAATATCAATTTGAATGAAATATTTTGGTGTATTTTGGTGGAGGAAAGGAGAAAATAAATAAATAAATAATTTTCTTTCTTTACTTCATCTTTTTTTTTATGGATTGCGACTGAACACCAGTTGAATTTTTTTGGGGGGGCGTGGGGGGGAGGGCTATAATATTCATTCAAAATGTTGTCTTTCTTTCTGCATTGGCTACTAAGTATTACATTTCAAATTTGACAATTTTTTCATTATTTATTTATTAAATAAATACCAACTCACACATATGGTAGATGACTCTGGGTAGTTTATAACATTTAAAAATCCACTAGATGGAAAACTCAAAAACTCACCTCCCAATGGCAGCAAGAACACAATCAAATCAATAAGTTGATTTGGTCCGTCTCCATTTGTGGTTCCCAAATCCCCTGAGAGAACCACAATTATAGGACCTTTCGGAAAAGCAACAAATTTGGGGCCAACTGTACCTCCAGGGGAATGATGCTCCATAGAGAAGGGCCATCACCAAGAAGGCTCTTTTTGTGGCCCCAGCAAGTGTACATCCTTAACCAGTGGGATCTGTAATATACCCTGCCTTCCTGTCCTCATGGGCTGGATAGATGCAATAGTGGAAAAGTGGTCCTTCAAATAGCCTGGCCCAAACCATTTGGGATTTAAAGATGACAACCAACACCTTGAATTGTACCTGAAGTCAGACAGGAGCATATGTGTGGAGGATGAGAGAAAAAAAGCTTTCAGCCCTTTGGGGAATGACTAAAAAAGATTGTTATACTTGGCTTAGAGAAAAGAGGACAAAACTCTCTAGACCAGGGGTCTCCAACTTTGGTCCCTTTAAGACCTGTGGACTTCAACTCCCAGAGTTCCTCAGCCAGCTTCGCTGGCTGAGGGACTCTGGGAGTTGAAGTCCACAAGTCTTAAAGGGACCAAGGTTGGAGACCCCTGCTCTAGACTGTCATGCCAAAGATGAATCAAACGTATTAACTGTTGTTGCTAAAGGCAGAACTACCTCAAGAGTAAGGAGATGGAGTCATAACATATCTGGGAAAATATTTTTATGAAACAGATCATCTTTCTCATGGGAGATGTTTAAACACATCTGTAAGGGATGCCGTATTTGCATTATATATTGACTAGGTAACTTCTGCATATTTGATTCTAGAAGCAAAGTATAATAGTCGAGTAACACCATGTTTCCACAAAAATAAGACCCGGCCTTATATTTTTTGGAACCCTGAAAACCCTTATTGAAAAATAAGTGCTTGGCCTTATTGCCATGCGCCCAAAAGCCCGATTGGGCTTATTATCAGGGGATGTCTTATTTTGGGGAAAAGAGGATATTTGTTGCACTGCATTTTCCTTGAGTGGAATTCTAGTCCACTTTCCTGGAAGAATGTTTATTAACTCAAGGCAGGAAATTTGGGAAGATAAGACATTCATGTTCAAAATAATATATCTGCCAGATATTCTGCAAAATACAGAATAGAAAGGGAATGTATGAGATCTGATTCAAAATAGATCAGTAAAGAAAGAATATGGTCATTGTTTCAGCTAGAGCTTTGTTTCTAGGTATACAATCCTGTGAAAGAACACTGAAGCAAGATTTTACTTGAGTAATTTGTTGACAAAGTTTGCACAGACACAACATCCTATAAAATAATTTATTTTTGCTAATCTCCCACTAATTCTGCAACCTGTACATAAAAAAAACCAAAACACATTTCATCTGAGCTGTGTGTAAAGTTTGCCAATGTTTTATAAACTCAGGCAAAAGCACATTCCTATATCTGATCTTTTTTTAAACTGTCAGATGTTGAAATAATCTTTTCCTGGAGATCAAACAAAAAAATGTCTTCCCTTTCCAGTTACATTAAGTGTCTTATTTTCATCAAATGTAGTTTTTCATCATCTACTTCAAATTAAGATTTTTTTTAATCAAAACAATTACTCAAGGAAACTCCAGATATTCCTATTCCAGCAAATGATGTCCAGATTTAAAAAAAAAATAAACCCAGAAAGCTGACATCTTGCTCCCATCATAGCCTTATTTCAAAATGAGATTAAGACCTTTGAGAGGAAAAAACAGTAACGCAGATTGGTTTTTTTATAGCATTGAAATAATGAGAAATATATGACTTTTTTTTTCAGAATTGGGGGAAGACATTCTAAAGGATTTCTAAATATGTAAGCACCACACATCCTCCCCAATAATTTGTTAATTGGAAACATGAGCAACAGCTTTCTAAAGATTTACCAGAAGGAACAACCAGTGACTCATTCTACTGCTTATACACGACAAGCAGGAGATGAACTGTCTAGGTGGGTGGGTGGCTAAGTTGCACGATTCATTTTTGGCATGCTGAATGTTGAGGCGTGCTGCTCCTTACTGTGGCTATATGCTTCACACCACAGTAGAATAGTCTTTTCCCCTCCTATTATGTTTGATCTCCAGAGCAGGGGTCTCCAACCTTGGTCCCTTTAAGACTTGTGGACTTCAACTCCCAGAGTTCCTCAGCCAGCTTTGCTGGCTGAGGGACTCTGGGAGTTGAAGTCCACAAGTCTTAAAGAGACCAAGGTTGGAGACCCCTGTTCCAGAGAATGAGAGATATTTATGAATAAATTAGAAAAGCCTTCTTCATATTAGGCGCTGAAGAGGAACTGATATTGGGGCTTGTGTTTTTTAACATGCATCTCAAACATTATTTAAATTCTTAAACACGAGGCAGACAGTTGCCCTTTTAAAAAAAGTACCTATTTCCAGACTAGGTTAGCTTCACAAATTAATATATTGCTCCCATGGGATTTTTTTAAAAAATGTGCGACGCGAATGGCTTATTCACATTTTAAAAAGGATACACTACTTATTAGTGAAACGTTCAAAATGAGACTCATTTTGTTGCTAATTCACAGCAAGGGGTAAATGAGTGCTCTTTTGGGGGGGATGTTCCTGAAATGGCTGACCCACCAGGCTGGAGATTTGTATAGATCACCCAGAGGTCATTCTAGTTTGGACTTCTTAGGTTGCCCAATGTAAAGGATACCTTTATAGGTCTCCCCGTTCCAACCCATGAAAGTCCATAAAATTGCTGCAATGAATAGAATGTTGGTCTTGACAGAGAGGTATAGATCAGATTCCTTGCTCAATTCAACCAATGTTCTATCTGTCATCCATCTAACCCATCTAATTTACCTTGCCGTCTGTATAGGTAAAACTAACAGCATCCTGGAGGAAGAACTGGATGCAATGACACCTGCTCATTTGATGGGCTTTCTCTCTCTCTCTCTCTTTCTCTCTCTTTCTTTCTTTCTTTCTTTCTTTCTTTCTTTCTTTCTTTCTTTCTTTCTCTCTCTCTCTCTCTCTCTCTCTCTCTCTCTCTCTCTCTCTCTCTCTCTCTCTCTCTCTCTCATCTCAGAATGTTTCTAATGGAGATTTTGAGTATTTGTTGTTAGTTGCGAAGTCATGTCTGACCCATCACAATCCCATGGACAACATTCCTCCAGGCCTTCCTGTCCTCTACCATCCTCTGGAGTCCATTTAAGCTCACACCTACTGCTTCAGTGACTCCATCCAGCCACCTCATTCTCTGTTGTCCTCTTCTTCTTTTGCCCTCAATCTTTCCCAGCATTAGGCTCTTCTCCAGTGAGTCCTTTCTTCTCATTAGGTGGCCAAAGTATTTTGAGTATATCTTATACTATTTCTGAACTCACATGATTTTGCATGAGAATGATGTAATCTTGTTATAACAGCAAGCACCCTGCTGCTAATCTCCGCAGCATAATTAAAGTGTAACTTTAACATTTTATTCTGTTTTAACTCTTCATGCTTATAAGTTTTCTCTCCTTGTATTTAAAACCTTGTTTTAAATTGTATATGAAACCTTTGCAAACATTCTGAATCTCCTCAATTGTGCATAATGCAAAACATCTAGAAGTAACATAAACCTTTGTGTATGGGCAAAACTGAACAAAATTATATAGCGTTCCAAAAGCACGCATCTGCACATAACCCTTTTAGCATCATGATAAACTAAAGTGGGAAAACCTGTTCTATTTAGATAGTAGTACCACCCAGCCAATATTTACAAAGTCCTACTGCCCTGGAAAAGATGCTACATTGCTGTCATGAGACTTGAATGGTGCTGAAAGATAAGTGGTAATTTCAGGTATATCAAATTATATTCCAACATGATAAATATCTAATGTAAACAGGTTCTCATGAGGAGAACATCTGCCCTCATGGGTTTGAGTCATGTGATGTTAAGAGCTGATAGAAATGCTGTTATCAGCTGAATTGACTTACACAAACCAGAATGAACCAACCAAAACACTAATGTGTATGTTTATCTTACCTTAGGGGAAAAAGTGAACTAATTTGAGTAATGTGTTTTTTTTTTTCATTATAACCATCTGATATATAACTAGATGGCAATCTGTCAAAACAGGTAGACACATTAGTGGCCCAAGGTTGGTGGGTCTCTTCCTACTGCCTGGACAGTTAATTTGCTTGTTGTATTTCACTGTTTGACCAAATGTCAGATTAGGCAGGATGCCTAGTCATGTCTTGTGACTATGTTGTACAAGATGATAGGGTTTGCCTATGAGAGAAAGCACATACCTGAAGATAACAATTCAAAGGGATGCAATTGTATCCCAGAATCTCAGTGGGAGGTTAATTTTTATGGTTGGGCAATGCTTTGGAAGAGGTGCTTTGGAACAAAATACAGTGATCACAGCATCCTCCCTCTGTGGATGATTAAACAGACATGTCTTTTCCCCACATGATCATGGGAAAAAGAAGCAGATGCTTTCACGACTTGCAGACAGATGTGATGCTCATGTCTCTATGTGTTCTGAACCATCTCTTCCAAAGCATTTCAGAAATACTTCGCATCCTGAATAATTTATCCCTGTGACTAATTTGGCAGAAGGGAAGAGGGAGATAGAGAGAGATAGACAGACAGAAAGACAGACAGATAGATAGATAATAGAGAGATAGAGGGATACACACACACAGAGAGAGAGAGAGAGAGAGAGAGAGAGAGAGAGAGAGAGAGAGAGAGATCATTAGTGGCTGTTATGGCTGATTGAGGATTTCATCCTTGCTTTACTTAGTCCAGCTCTTTCATCTTAACAACTATATTCTTCTGAATCTTCTATTTATCTTCAAGAGTCAAAGGTGGGCAGATACTTACTGGCATCCCTAAAGGCAATGTGATTGCATAGTCCAAAATGCTGAACAAACGTGGACACAAAATTGATTTTTTAACAATGGCAATAAAACATTACGGAAATGTTATATTTCTATGTCTTTTACTCTAATATGTTTTGCTTCATTTTAATTTGCTTCTGTAGTGTTAAGAAGAAAAGCCTTATCTCATTGTTCCTCACAGCATTCATACCAATATAGGACAGAAGAGGTCTGTCTCCACATTTTCTTCCTACTTATTGATTCTTAAATTTCTCTACCTGCTTTTCTATTCCAATGCATCCTCACCATTTTTGGATCTTCCCCCCATCAATGATGAAATTAATACTGTCATATGATGCTCAGCTAATATCAACTTTTACCTGACCACAAGTGTACTTGCTTCACTTCAGGACATGTGACCAGCAAGGAGGAGGGAGGGACCATAGAATAAAGCAGTTGCAGCAATCTGAGCCACTCTCCTACTAATTCTTCCTTTGGGGAATGTTTTAGTTTTTCTCCATACAGTACAGAAAAACATTCTCCAATGTTTTTCTCCATACAGTAACTCCAGGCCAAACCCATCCCATTTTCAAACTTCTTTTATGGAGTCATAGAGCTGGAAGGAACCATAAAAGTTGGGTAATTCAATGCCCTGCTCTGTTCAGGTTGCATCAAACATATCTGATTGAAAGAGTCTAACAAAGAAAACTCACTGTTTATGTGACAGCCTATGAGACTAGCTAATAGCAGCTGCAGTCCAGATGTTTTTCCTGATGTCTTGCTTGAATCTCATTCCATGTAGTATTAACCAGCTATCCCATTCCTTCTTTCATGAGGCAATTTTCAGATATTTGTAGACTGCTATCATGCCTTTTCCAAATCATCTTTTCTATAAGATAAGCATACCAAGATCATTTAGTTGTTCCTCATACAGCTTTGTTTCCAGATGCTTCACGATCTTACACATCTTCCTTCAGCCAGGGCCAGTAGCTCCAGGACTACTGAAAAAAAAGTTGTTTATTTATTGCAAATATAGAAAGGCTCTTGCAAATCAAATCCAACAAGAAGAGGACGTTTGAAAAGAACGCACCATTTCTGGGAAGAACAACACCCAGAATCAGAAATAATGTTTAGATCAATGTTGATTACAATATGAAATAAAGCATTAACAGAATTAGAATTGAAATTTAGCTCAGTGGCCATTTACTGAGCTCAAAGTTAAAACTGAAATGACGTCTTTCTTTGTAATTTAAGCCTATTTTATATAGAATAGTTAAAAAATGCTTCCCAATTCCAATCTTCAGATTTTGAATTGTTCATAGGTGTCTGCAGAAAAATGAATTTATGTGAAATGATGAAAGATGTGCAATGGCATGCAGTGCAAATCTGGAAGTTATGCTTTTGTGTCTTGGCATCTGATGCATGTGAATTTGCACTTTTTGTGTCATGAGATATTATGTCTCCTACCGTACCCCTGTGCTTCCTTGCAGAGACCTGTGGATCATACAAACAGCTCCTCAACCCTACACATATTTTCTGTAGATAGACACGACGTTCCAGAGAAAGATTGAGACTGGATCATTCCTCCTTCTTCCTCTTTTCCTTTTTCTCTCTATCCTTCTTCCCCCATGCATGGATTTAAAAGTTCAGTGCTTTTTTCCCCTGTCTCCCATTGAAATGATAGTCTCCATTTCATTTTTGCATTTTGGTAAAAATAATAGATAAACTACATAGTTTAGATATCAAGCTGAGGACATAATACATTTTATACCTAGCTACATGCATATAAGATGTGATGGCACAGTGGTTCGAATGCAGTACTGCAGGCTACTTCTGCTGCCTGCCGGCTGCCTGCAGTTTGGCAGTTCGATTCTCACTGATTCAAGGTTGACTAGGCCTTCCATCCTTGTGAGCTCAGTAAAATGAGGACCCAGATTGTTGGGGGAAATATGCCTTCTCTGTAAATTGCTTAGAGAGGACTGTAAAGCTTTGGGAAGAGGTATATAAGTCTAAGTGTTATTGCTATAACAAATTAATCTCCATTAATTAATCTCCATGCATGAGTTAGTCTCCTGGCAATAGACATAGATATATTCACATATTTGCTTAGTAATAATAGCGAATTGATTAGCCACTGACTTCCTAGATTGTATGGTTTTCTTGTAGTGGTGGTGGTCTTCCCAGTTGGCCAATAGTTGGCCTATAGTTTAAGCAGATCTGATCCAGCTTAGCTTTTGTTAAGACTGGATTACATGTCAGGTAGGATCAGGTAGATGCTGCCATCTGGCTGGGCATTTGGGAGGAGATGAAGATAATGAATCTTATGAAATTATAATCCTCCACCTTTTTTTTTTTTTTTGACAGGATGGAAATATCTTTGCGTAGGCAATACATAAATAGTATGTGGAAGTAGTCCCTTGTGTTCTAGTACACAATAATGTGTTGCAAATATTGACAGTTTAGCTGGATAGGTTACATAAACCAGTGTATATGGATGACTCATGTACTTGGCCAACAATAAAGTACACTGTGAGTGCCACATCATAATATTAAGTTATTTGCTCCTTAATCCACAGGTCTAATGAAGCTAAATAATTGGAGGTAAGCCAAAATTATACATTGGGAACATTAAACCCACTTCATTCATTAGCTATTAACTTAGCAAGAACATAATTTGGCATTTGGTACAAAATGAGGAATCCAAACCTGTTTGAATTTAACCCTTTCAGTAAACTAAATTATTATAAATACTGTGTTCCTTTCTTGGGAATTAAATGAAACTGCCATTTTTTTTTGAAATTGATAGGATTAATAGCCAGATTTCTGTAGAATCATACTCCCCTGAAGAAATAAACTATCCCTTCAGAGGATACTTTTATTTATTTTTATTTTTATTTATTTTTATTTTGTCACACAGTATATATAAGCATAAGCATGAAATAATTATACAATATATAAGCATATATATGAGTATGAGTATGTAATAACTATATTAATTGGATATAACTAAAGGAAACAGTAGGACAGGAACGGTAGGCACGTTGGTGCTTTTATGCACGCCCCTTACAGACTTCTTAGGAATGGGGTGAGGTCAATAGTAGATAGTTTTTGGTTGAAGTTTTTGGGATTTTGGGAAGAGACCACAGAGTCAGGTAGTATATTCCAAGCATTAACAACTCTGTTACGGAAGTCATATTTTGTGTGATCAAGATTGGAGCGGTTCACATTAAGCTTAAATCTATTGTGTGCTTGTGTATTGTTGCAATTGAAGCTGAAATAGTCTTCGACAGGAAGGACATTGTAATAGATGATTCTATACGGATCTCTATTAGTATGTCTAGACATTATTTTTCCTGATCATCTTGCCAGGTAAAGCGTAAGAATGTTTTTCAGATTACTCACGAAAGTTTTGAACAGTTCAAGTTAACTGTTTAAACTGTTGCCCAAAGGATGAAAATATATTGCAGGCCCTATGCTGGGTCCAAAAGACGTGATAAACCCTAACCCAAGATTAATGAAATACAATTGCAGGAAGTCCTTGATTCACAACAGTTAAGACCATTTGAAGTTCCAACGGCACTGGGGAAAAAGTGACTTAGGACCATTTTTCACATTTTTGACCATTGCAACTCCCCTATGGTCACGTGATTTACATTTGGAGTCTTGACAACTGGTTCATATTATGGTGACTGCTGTATCCCGGGGTTGTGTGATCACCTTTTTCTGACAAGCAAAGTCAATGGAAAAGCCAGGTTCACTTAACAATGTGTTACTAATTTAATAGCTGCAATGATTCACTTAACAAATGTGGCAAGAAAAGACGTAAACTGAACAAATTTCTCACTTAGCGACATACATTTTGGGCTTAATTGTGGTTGTAAGTCGAGGGCTACCTGTAATATGCTCACAGAACACAGAAAGGCCAAACCAACAGACTGTATGTAATAGTTTACACATTACATATACAGTGCAAACTTTTTTACCGTGATCATTTGAAGATTCTAGGGCTAGGCAATGATGCTATATTGAGTCATCATAGAAATTTCAGAGTAGCTGAACTTCTATTTTTACTGTTGCTTGCCATAAATTAGTAAGCATGTTGGGTGAAATTTTACATTGGACTACATACACCATTTCACACAGAGGTTTGGTTTATTTATAGTTTTTGTTGCCAAACTATTGACTTTGTTTAGACTCATAGTGATCAGCACTCTCAAATCCACTGTTGCACTTGTTCATTATGCTGCATTGAATTGGTATCCATCCAGTGGTAGAATTCAAGTAATTTAACAACCGGTTCTCTGCCTCAATGATTTCTTCCAACAACCAGTTTGCCAAACTGCTCAGAAAGTTAACCGGTGTTCTCCCGAAGTGGTGCGAACTGGCTGAATCCCACCACTGTATACATCTTATTTCAATATCAATTTTCTAGTACTAATAATTTCATATGCATTTTATAAACTTAATTCCATTGGCTAAAAGCAGAACATAAAAATATAAAAAACATAATATAAAAAAACCAAAACATAAAAACATAAAAAAGCAAAACACAAAAACATAAAAAAGTGAAGTATTTATACCACTTTATAATACCTTGATAAGGCCATACTTACTACATCCAATTTTGGTCACCTCCACATAAAAAAATATGTTGAAACTCTAGAAAGAGTGCAGAGAAGAGCAACAAAGATGATTAGGGGACTGAAGGCTAAAACATGAAGAACAGTTGCAGGAACTCTGTATGCCTAGTTTAATGAAAAGAAGGACTAGGGGAGACATGCTACAGAAGTCCAGTATCTAAGGGATTGCCATAAAGAAGAGTGGGTCAACTTATTCTTCAAAGCACCTGAAGGCAGAACAAGAAGTAATGGATGGAAACTTATCAAGGACAGAAGCAACCTAGAACTAAGGAGAAATTTCCTGACAGAATAATTAATCAGTGGAATGACCTGCCTCCAGAAGTTGTGAATGCTCCAACACTGGAGGTTTTTAAGAAGAGATTGGACAGCTGTTTGTCTGATATGGTACATATTTTTTTTTGCCTGAGCAAGGAGTTGGACTAGAAGACTTCTAAGTTTCCTTCCAACTCTATTAAAAAGTTTCTTCTGCCAGTTTATTTATTAACAAATGGGCAAGTAAGGGAGAGAAGAAAAGTACCCAGTTTTACTATAGCTCTAAAGAAATATCAGTCTACTACACATTTGTTACCATTTGTTATATTTCCAAGAATTTATTCTGGTCAATGATAAAATTCACTCAGAATCACTTTGAGAGTAAGAGGGATGGTAACTAAATTTAAATAAAATAAAAATTAAATGAAATAATAAATAAATAAAAGTTTAAATAAATAAAAATTAAATAAAATCCACATTATTTTAATGCTTGTTTCCAATAGCATTTTAACAAGCTGTGGCAATGTCAAAATGATGATGTGTACAGTAATTTATCTTGCAGAGACTGCAATCATATCCCTATGTCATGACAACTAGTGTATGCATGTAAATCAAGGCATTGCACATTATATATGTCGTTCTTTCCAGAGATATGTCCTAGCTACACACGAAAGCAGAAAAAGTTGAATAAAGTGATGAAACATCTGCACAGGACATTTAGAGTTAATAATTTGCTTTTTCAGGGGCTGTGGATAACTTATATTTCTCCATCCCAATGGCACAGTGATATATCCCTATGGAAACTCAATTATATCATCTGATGAACCAGATAATGTTTATTTGCTTGTTTCCACTTTGGCCTCTTCTTCTGAGGTAATACGTGCTCAGTCTCCAGGTGACTTAGTTGCTGATCACTTTGATAAAGCTCAGTGACCATTCTTTGTGTTTGAATTGTTTTAACTTAGCCTTCTATCTTTGTTGTTTTTGTTCAACACAATTAGTTTCTTATTTTATGCTTCCGGCTGGTATATAAAATCAAGAGTTCTTGTGCTTACTGGCTTCAGAATACAGCTTTTACCAACATAACATGGGGATTATGATCACAAGGTTTGGACTCTTAAAATCTTAACTTCTGGGCTACACATTTCAATATGTTCTTTCTGAATATTTGGATTTAAGGATCTGTAAAAGTTTTGATTTTCATTGATTGTGTAATTAACAGTCCACAGGCAAAGTGTTAAAATGCTTGGGCCTTGTGTTCAAAGCCCTGCCATGTTCTGGTGATAAAAGCTGTACTATAAAATCAGTTGCTTGCATATTGAATTTAGGTAGAATGAAAGTAGACATCTCATTTTATACAGATTTTATGATAATGGCTATTAACTTGCTTTAGTCAATGAAAGGCAATGTTCTCATTTTGTTTATCTTATTCATTGCTAACCACCTTTTTTTTTAAAAAACCCGAACTTGCACTTTTACAACACATCTGATATTTTATACGTCTTCTTTCTACTCTACCCAGTTACCTAGGTAAGAAGTATAACTTTCTGTGCTTTCTTTGGGTCAACATGTTCTTACTCAGCTGGAAAGAGAAATTGATTTTTCCTATGGCATCAGCTGTGGCATTAGCTTACTCATGTTCCTTTATTAAGCTGAAACCGATCATGCACATGAGCACACTGTAATCATATGTAACAGAGGGGTTACAAATGAGAAACATTATGCATTGTAGTATTGGATCTGGACTGATTTTGTTTGTTTGTTTGTTTGTTTATGTGCCTTCACATCATTGTTGAGCTCCCCCCCCCCTGCAGTTTTCTTGCCAAGGTCTTTCAGAAGCATGGTTTGCCTCCTTCCTAAGGCTGAGAGAGAGTGACTGGCTCAAGATCAGCCAGCTGGCATTGTATCACATGCTCACCTGGTCTCTAGCCTGCTGCTTTAACCATTACCGCAAACTTTGATGGACCTATATGTGGAGGAAAACTATTTTATGAAGGTTATAAGCCCCCACTTTGAGATTTCCTCAGGATTCTCCATTCCTGATCTGGCTGTGTGACATGAAGAGTTTTCCCAACCTTTTGCCACTGATCATTTATAAAAAGAAATGTATCGTCCTGCATAGATAATAATATTTTCTCTATTTTAATCAACATCCTTTTTATACAGTGATTTGTATTTTGGCTGTATGGTTATTTGTGCCATATCAGGACAACAGTTAGTGACCTGTACTATTGTAGTAGGGAAATTACTACAGTGTCTCTAACAAAATATAAGGCCTTTGGCTTTAGGCTCATTACTTTCTGAGTAGTTTTTAAGTTGAGAGTTCTTTTTAAATCACATTGGCAAAATGCATATTCTATAGAAGCAGAAGCAGTGAACCTTTCTCCTTTTTTTGTAATTTTTTTTTAAATTTACCATGTAAAACATAAAAAATTCAATATCTGTATAAACAGTGTGCTGTCTGAGTACAACTGAGCTTGAGATATAGTATTGATAATAGTAAAAATAATATTCTTAACTTCAATAATGATTGCATGATAATAGTAATATTTACTTATCCATTTTAATAAATCTTCATTGTAATTGTTCCTTCTCTTATTCTTTTAGGTTTCTAACTTCTGTTTCTACTGATTAGCCATTGATAAAACAAATCCCATGTTAAAAAATATTCAGTTTCTTCTTTCACCTTAATTTCAAGTGTTAATCTATCCATTTCCACACATTTTAATATATTTTTATTACAATTCCATCCGTAGGAATCTCCTCATTTTTCCATTGTTCTGCAAACACAATTCTGGCTGTTGTTAATACTTGTAAAATTAGATGTGTATTCCATTTATTATATTTTTCTGGTAAAATACCCAACTAAAATATTTCTGGCTTTAGATTTATATGTTGCTTTACTATTTTTCCTAATCATGTGTGTATTTTTGTCCAATATTTTTTTGCCTTTGGGCATGTCCATCACATATCATAATACGAGCCCGGTATCTGATTACATTTCCAGCACAGAATAGATAAAACTATTCAGATCTGCTGCCCATTTTAAATACTGGAACATAAGTGTGTCACTCTGTTTAGACATTTACAGGTTTGTATTACTGAAGACATGCCTGGATTCCTATCCATAGTAGCTCTTTTCAGCTGTCACAATTAATAGCAGCACTTTGATTGGAGTTGGTTCAACGTAATGGAAAGGGCAATTAAGCCTAATGTTCAAGTGCTTTTCCTGACAGTGCAAGGGAACAGTATTCCTGTTGTGACAGGTGTGATGAGCTTCTCTTAGGATGAACAATGTGACCTGAACAAGGTGGTGCCATTTATTTTCTAATAAGCAAAGGAGAGACTATTTAGAAAGAATCAGACCTTTCATATTTCCATCCCAAATGTCATAACTGTATAATCTGGAGTAAGCAACAGCATTCTTAACTCTTTAGCCATCTTCTGAGAACTGAATCTGGAAGACTCAACACGTTGCAAACAGAGCTTGTGGTTAGCAGAATGCAAAATGGGTGCCATGTGCTCCATTTCTAAACAGACTTGCTTGGAAGATTAAACCCCATTTAACCCAGGCGGACCTACTTCCCAGTAAACATGCTTAGGACTGGATTGGATCAAATAAGTTAAACAAAGTACGAATGTTATGATTCACACTCAGACTTAATGGTGGTGTTTCCTGTAATTTCATGAAGTTTAATTCCCTTCCCTCTATGTCCACTCTTCATAGCCTACGCAACTGTACATTGATGCTATCGATGCTAAAGAATTTACAGAACCATCTGAGTGCCGGACATCCATGTTATTGTTAATACTCCTATATGAACAATGACAGCTGCTCAGTATCCTGAAGAACATCATTCAGTCTCTGCATCTGAGAGTTATTCTGGGCAATTCCACAAAATGACAGGCAATTTGTTGCAATGCTTGGTGGGATGAGATTGTGAATTCAGGGCTTATATCTGCCCAATTTTCTGGCCACAAGTTTGGCTTCCAAACTTCAGTCCCAGACTGCAAGAAATAATCAGTTGGGACATTAAGATCCTTATGTATCAGTATACTCCAGTTAAAGACAAGCAATTCTATCCACCATCTCTTTTCTCTCCGATCCAATAGGTCTTTCCAGATTTGGAGACAGGAATTACTTATCCCTGCCTTCAAGCAGTGTTACATGCATCGCATTTTAACTGGAAGTGTGAGGAGATAAACACAAGTCCAAGACTTCTTCTCAGATTTCATCCTCACTTTGGGGGCTTTAAGTACACTAGTTTTGCAGCATTACAATTACTGCCTGCAATTTTATACTAGACTGGGTGCCCAGTGATACATCACTTCCATGTGTTCTTATGCAACTGATGTATTGGATATTCATTCATCCTTTATATCTGAAGTGTTCTGATTCTGGTCAATATATTGGTTGGATACAGGCTACAATTTGCTGCCTTGCAAGGTGGCTTTTATATCAGTACTAGGATACAAGAATGATGTACTAGAATATAAGAATGATGATAGCTTCTTAATACTTTCTTAATACGATCGATTTTGATGCAATCCACAGTTGTTCATGGGAAAATGGATGTGAAAAAGAAAAGATTTTTTTGAAGAGAGAGAGAGAGAGAGAGAGAGAGAGAGAGAGAGAGAGAGAGAGAGGGAGAGGAGAGAGAGTGGGGCAGAGGGAGAGAGAGATTTAAAAAATAGAAAGTAGAGTGACTGGAGATGAAATCATATGAGCTCTGTATGAAAAAGTATCAATTAAGTGTCTGGAAAATGAACATAAAGAAGTGTAAGCTGTTCACAATGAACTGAAATAATTATGTGCCACAGGGAATATAAAATATCACTGAGATATATAAAAAGGATTACTTGACGGAATGATGGAGCAAAAGAATGTGCAGAAGAGAAAAAAATGTACATAGGAGAATAAATAATTGCTATATTGGTAATAGGTGCTCTGTTGCGAAGTATGAATGTCTCTTGAGAGAACCAAAAATATCTGTGTTTTCAAGTGTGCTTCTGCCCACAATATTATGCGTAAGTGAGAATTAGGTATGTCAGCATAAATGTTTAGCACAGTGGGAATAGGGCACTGAAATGTGTGGAGTAAAAGTAGACGTGAGAGGATTAAGAATGAATCTGTGCTAAATCAATGTAGACTGGATGCAAAATAAAATAACCAGTGAGAAAGGAGTTAGAACAGCTATGTAGCCACTCAGTTCCAACAACATGATTCTGGGCAGCATACAAAAATTGCTAGATAAAATAGAAAAGAGGAACAGCACACACAGCTAAAGCAAAACAAAAAATAAATATATAATGGGCATATGCTATGTTGGATAGATGCTACCTGATAAATTAATTGCTCTATGGGTAGTATATATAGCAGTGGTTCTCAACCTTTATAGTGCTGCGACCCCTTTAATACAATTTCCCATGATGTGGCAACCCCAACCGTAAAATTATTTTCATTTTGAATTTATCCCGCCTGAAGCCGTATTGGCTAGCGATCTGAACTGCTTGCGATTGCCTTGAGGACGGAGGCATAAAAGCGGAGACTCCTCCCCTATTAAGTTTATCCCGCCTGAAGCCAGATTAGGCTAGCGATTGGGAGTGATTGCAGCTGGCTTGAGAGGGAGACATCAGAGCAAAGATTTCTCTCTTTTTTAATTCATCACCCCTGAAGCCGAATTCGGCTAGCGATTTGAAGAGCCTGCAGCTGGCTTGTGGAGTCAACCATTGGAGCGCGATTCTTCGACTCGCAAGTATACTTCCCATATTTCTGATGGTCTTAGGCGACCCCTGGCAAATCGTCATTCGACCCCCGACGGGGTCCCGACCCACAGGTTGAGAACTGCTGATATATAGGGAAACAGAATATATGCTTCTACAATGCATCAAATGCCAGCCAGATGATTTGTAAACCTGGCTGTCCATGTGCAGTTCTGATTTTCTTTTCTTAATAATTCTTTATCTGGATTTGAACCTTCTTTTAAAGGCCTTTTAAAGGCCTCTATAAATTAGTCTCCTGAGACTCATGGGCTTTCCTGATGTGTGGGTTTATATAAGCTTTATAAAATATATTCCACTGAGTAGGATTTTAGATACTGCTTATCCTAATTGTCAAAGTGTTCCATCTCTGAATTAGCTGAGTGCATTGTGTTCCTTCCTGGTGCCCTTTCCATGTTCTGCAAATGAAAATCAACTATAAAATTTCATTGCCATCAATCCTACGTGTACACACATACACAAGAAAAAAATATCACATAATTGTATAGCTGTAAAAGAAAAAAACAGTTTAATTCAACCAAATAACATTTAATTGGAAGGAGAAAACTCCTTTCTTATCCAATTGAGCTATGAATTTGGTGGGCAGGTAAACCAGACTTGGTAGGAAAATTAAAATTGCTAGGATTTTCACAATTCTAATAAACCTCAGGCAGACAGCAAACAGACCTCTCACCAAATTAATTTAGTTGCACATTCTTCTCCACATGACCCAATAATCAGATATGTGAGGCAATTGCTGTCACAACTCATTAAACTAACTAGTGTCCAACTTCTAGCTAAGATTTATTGAACTGCTTTTATCCTGGATTCCTAGCTGAAATGTGAAATTCTGTGTAAAATAAATCCTATTTAACATCAACCCATAATCACCGCCACTTTGTTTCCATGGTTATTTTGATTTGTCAAAGTTGTTTGGTGTTAAGAACTAACAACTTTGTCCTTAACAAAGGATACTGGCAGATCAGGTCCTTTCAGTATTGGTAGAGAATGAAAATGATCTACCATTTTCTCCAGCTGAATATTGAGGTGTTGGTCTGCTACTATAGCATTAGCAACACTGAGATTTCTAGAGAAAGGAATAGATCAGGATTTCTGAAATGCTAGCTGTAAAAGTTCTGATGGGTGGCTGAATCCTCTGCTCAAGCCATCATTGAAACTTGCCTTTTCCAATAGCCACAGCCCATGTAAGGAACAGTTTTTCCTGTCAGTTGGAATAGACACAGCATCTTCATTTCTTCCACAATATTTGTTAACCTTACAAATTATCTTGTATGGGAAGCCACCCCCCCTCTCCTAGCAGAATGAAATATTTTGGGAAGTATTAAAAGGCAGAACATTATATTTCCCAAAAGGAGAAATGGAGAAACGTGCTCTTGGAGACAGAAATCAGCCCTCAGTTTCCTTAACAGTCCTCAGCAGATGTCAGCACTTAAGAGATAAAGAGCTTATTGAAAGAAGCCAAGTATTTAGGTAGCTCTATTCATAGGCAAAGCAAATACTGCAGGCAGAAATCCATTCAAGACAGGATATTTTGAAATTCCATGCAGCAAGGTCTGAACAAAGGTAGAATTAGCCCTCAGCCACAATAGGAATTGCCCAACACCCTTTCAGTTGCACCATCCCTAGCAAACTTCAATTAAACTTGGGAGCTAAGATAAATATCTAGGATTTGTACTTTGCCTATAGAGCCAGCTATGACCCCTACATAACCCCTACATGGCCCCATGGGAGTCTGACAACAGCCACTAGAATACATGTTCTTTCACAGGAACAGAAAGCTCAAGTGCAAAGCTTAAAGAAGGTATAAAAATCCCTCACTCTCAACTCCATTTTGTCAGCTGCATCAGAACCATTTGCTTGGTGGTTCTGTTCATCATTAAACCTTCTTTCCAATCATCCTCCATGTTTCCAGTTCTGGCTTGAAACTGAACTAGATGGATATTTCTTCCCACTCTTGTTAGTTACCTTGCTAGTATAGATGGAACAAATGTAAACTAGCATAATTTGTGCTGCCTTGCAGACTGGAGTGAACACTGTTAAACTGACTATATGAATTGTCTTTTGACAATATAAGGAATTGTTAAATATTCACATTACATTTAATTAATAATACTCTGGGGAAAACAGCTTTGTGGCTTTTTGTTGAATTTTAGTTTTATGAGGAAACTCATTTATCCCTTTACCAACAGATCTTTTATAACAGATTTCATGTTTCAGATGGAATCTTTTTGCTTCATAAATATTACGCTCAGATTGTATTCTTCTTTTCTAGTGAAACGAGTGAATTTTAATCCTCTTGCAGTAACTGAGAAGATACAGCCTGTAGCTTAGCAAATACACACACACACACACACACACACACACACACACACACACACATATGTAGGTCTTTGGTTATTCGGGTTTTCTCTTGCGTAAAATTGGAAGTGTCTTGGCGACGTTTCGACAAAGTCTCATTCGTCATCTTCAGGCTTCAGCTTCGTGCTTCTGGGAGCAATGTGTGATTGCAGCTGTTTCTTCCTTTTTAACTGCTAGTGAGGGTTTGAACTGATTGGGTGGGAGCTTGGCTGTGCTCTGATTGGCTGGGGTTTTTTTTGTGCTCTGATTGGCTGGGTGTGTGTCCTGTTTGGGTGGGGGCTTGGTTGTGCTCAGATTAGTCTGAGTTGCAGGGGGATTTGAGCTGGTGAGCTGCATTGCTGTTGTTTGGCTTCGTGTTCGTGGTCATGCTACATCTTCATAGTGGGTGTCAGTCTGCTGCATGTATGGATTGGAGAGGTTTGAAATGGCTAATGTTGCAGCTGTGGTCTGGCTTCTGGTCCATGGTCGTGCTTCATGATCAGTGTGGGTTTGGGTCTGCTTTCTGGGTGGATGTGTGGTGGTGACATCTTGTGTGGACCTTGTGAGTGTGGGTCTGGTGTCATTCCTCATGTTAGGGACTCGTTTGTCAATAAGGGCGGGTTTCCAAATGGCTGGTAGGTGGGAGGTATCATCTTGTTTGTTCATGCTGTGTGGGCATTTTTCTATCTCGATGGCTTCTCTGATTATTCTGTTGTTAAAGTGTTCAGTTTTGGCGATAGTTCTGATCTTTTTAAAGTCAATATCGTGTCCTGTGGCTTTAAGGTGTTGGACCAGGGAAGAAGTTGGTTCCTCTTTTTTGACTGAGTTCTTGTGTTCTTCAATGCGTGCACTTATTCTTCTGTTGGTTTGTCCAATGTATGTGGTGGGGCAGGCGGTGCATGGGATTTCATATACTCCTTGATTTTCTAACTCAATTTTGTCTTTGGGGTTTCTTAGGATGGTGGATATTTTTCGGAAATATATATATAAAGGTTTTGTTTGACTGTTTATTTGTTATCTGTCACCAGAAGCCCCAATATCACTTGTTATTCTAAGATATCTATTCTGTCAACAGTTCCCTAGGAGTAAGCTGAATTCAGGGGTATAGGATTGTGCTGTAAGAATCTTATTTTATTTTATGATTGTCCATTGGAAGCAAGTGACATAAGAAATGGTCATTTGTGTTTCCAAAAGTGGGAGAAGTAAACAGTGCATCTTTCTTCAAAGGCTAAACATAATCTAATACCAGCAATACCTGATTCAGGTATGTAATTCCAATAATCTCACAATTCTGATTTTTTGGGGGGAATGATCTTGTAATTTATCCATTGATGACAAATCATCAAATTAACAGAACAACAAAATAACAGAATTGAAAGGGACCTTGGATATTTTCTAGTCCAATTGCCTGCTCAGGCAGGAAATCCTATACCATTTCAACAAATGGTTGTCCAATTTCTTCTTAAAAGTTCCAGTGTTGGAGTATCCACAATTTCTGGAGGCAAGTCATTCCACTGATTAATTGTTCAGGAAATTTCTCCTTAGTTCTAGGTTGGTTCTCTCCTTGATTAGTTTACATCTATTGTTTCTTGACCTGCCCTCAGGTGCTCTAGAAAATAGGTTGACCCTCTCTTCTTTGTGGCAGCCCCTTAAGTATCGGAACACTGTTATCATGTCATCTCTAGTCCTTCTTTTCATTAAATTATCAAATTCCTGCAACTGTTCTTCATATGTTTTAGCCTCCAGTCCATTAATAATTTCTGTTGTTCTTCACTACATTTTTTCTCGAGGGGGAATATCTTTTTTATATTGTGGTGGCCAAAACTGGATGCAATATTCCAAGTGTGGTTTTACCAAGCCATCATAAAGTGGCATTAACACTTCACCTGATCTTGATTCTATCCCTCCATTAATGTAGTCTAGGACTGTGTTGGCTTTTTTGGCAGTTGCAGTACACTGCTGGCTCATATTTAAATGATTGCCCACTAGGACTCCAAGATGCCCCTAGCAGTAGGAATATTATATTATTCTGTGTCTATATCACTGTTCCATCAATCAATTGGGAAAATAAAGGTTGTGAGGAATAACAACCAAGGACCAGGGAAGTTTATTATTGCTATAATGTGCAATGGTCAATTGGAATAGATTTGCCTACCATGATATGACGTGCAGTCTGCAAATCAGACGGCACTAGTTCAGTGGAGGCAGGATTGCATTCTGTATTCTTATCCTCAAAACATGGTAAAGAAGCTTGAGCAAGCTGGTCATTTGGGTCAGCCCTCCCTCTCCTCCGTCTTATCCCATAGAACAAATAACTAACATGTGTGCACAAATGGTAATAAACTCATTATTAAGCCATATCTTGCTTTACATGAATATATGTTTGATGGCCCACTACTTCAAGCGCAGACAAGCATTATCTCCTGGCTTCCCCAATTTTTAAAAATCATGCAACCCCTACTATTTTGCATAAGAGGTGATCAGAAGAGTAATTGTACAGATTAATGTAAAGGTAAACACATGAAAAACAACTCTAGGGCATCTCCAAGGGAGGCTGCAGCAGGCTTCACAAGTTGAGGGTCTTTTTATAGTGTCTGAACAATAAATAGAACGATATCATGAATTAAACTTTTATTTCAAAGCAATAAAGTTAATAGTCTTAGGGTTCTCCACACAGTATTGCCATTGACTGAATCACTAATTTAAGTGACAAGTGGATAGAAAACAATGGTGGTACAAATTTCATTTATATAGAGTCCAATGAAAAGAATCTATGTATATTCTACTATCTTTCCCCTACAATGTTAAGTTATTATTGAACTCTTACAACTCTTATTTGGTCTCTTACATTTCCCAAAAAAAGTTTTGCCATCCACCCCTCACGTAAGAGCTGTGACTGTCAACTATTCTAGATAACGTATTAGTATAACATCTGATCATCTCATTCTATCATGTTGGAGATCAGGGCTGCACATTATTTCTTTGAGTCCTGTCAAGTTATGATCCTAGAAGTGGGCATGGTCAGATTGAAAAGTGGATGAAAAAAGGTAGGCAGAATTCATTAATTTTGTTGTGCAATTGTTTAGTCACTTTGCAGTCTGTCATTTCTTCAGAACTGTGTTTAGTAACTGCTGGTCTGAGTTTTTATAAGCACCTGCTTGAGTTATCAGTGATAGAATTTAGCCACCTTGCCTTCTGTCTACCTCTCCAATCAGATTTGTTTATTTATTCAGTTTACATGCCCATCTCAGAATTGGGGATGGTAACATTGAGCAGCTAACAGCCGTGGAAAACACCATAAAATAGTAACAACAATAGATCACCAGTAGTTGAGATAAAAACAACCACAACAAATCAACGTTACCGTTGCACAGGCTCTGCCAAGCATCTGGATCCTTAAGCTTAGAGACAAAACTCTGCCTCTAAGACATTGTGAAAAGCCAGCAAAGTCATATCCAGTATAATTATTGGAGAGATCATGTTCCAAAGGGTGGCCCCCATGAGAAGAGAAGACTTTCTTTCTGGGGTCTACCAGATGGCACTCCCCACTACTATACAGTATATATTTTTTTAAATAGCAATTTTATTAAATACAGTCCCTAATACTGTAGGTCTACCAAACCTAATGCGACAGGGTAGGCATAATTGAGGAGAAATGATCACTCAAATAAGATAATAAATAAAAGAATGTTATTGTTAATAAAATTTATTATTAATATGTTAATAATATCCAACTTTTATTGGATTATTCACTTGCATTTTATTAAATATAAATATTGTAAGAAAAAATAATTTAAATATCTTTTGAATGATCACCCCTTTCACTTAAATTCACACATTATTTAGGTTCACTTACTCACCTATATTTGTATTAACTTCACTGTTAACTTTCAGTGTGTGTGTTCAATGTCTGCTTGTATCCTTTGAAAAACATAGGTTTGAATTACAGCTACCTTTCTATATCAATTAAGTTGAAACACTTTAATTTGATAACCTTGTATTTCTAAACCACCCAATAACTACAGTTCTTTTATTTTGGGGTGTGTGTGTGAATGAAACTTCTAAAAATATACTATTTAAAATAAAAGTGAATTTTAAAAGGTAATGATACCAGCATTATATAGATTTTTAATACAATACTATAAATATAGCTTGCCCTTGATATATTGTTATGAATTTCACTATACAGTACTGTATCTTGTTTGCTGTGGCTTTTACATAGTGTAGGGTGAATGCCAGCATCAGCTGTAGTCTTCCTTGAATTGTTTAAAAGACACTTAATAGCTTAATAGCTGGGTGACTGGCTGAATGTTGATAGAGTTTCTGGCTACTGATGCTGTAGCTTGCATAAGGCAGGAAGTGCCACAGAGCAGTATTAGATCAAGAAGCTGCTAAGACTTAGAAGTTCTGATCTGAGTAAGAGTACTTGGTTAATTCAACCACATCAGCCTCTAACACTGTGATGGTTCCATTATTCAGACAATACTAAAGCTTTGGTTGATGCCCTTGCATTTTACAGTTCCATGTACGTTCCCATGCCAACTTAAAACAAGAAAATAATAGTCATGTCAAAATATTTATATTTTCTAAGTGCATTCATTTAGTGCGTTCTTCTCTAAACTGAGGGACATGATGTTGAGTGCAACTCAGAGAGCATTAAATTAGGAAAGATGTTGGGAATGTGGGAATTGCAATGCAATATATTACAAAAGTGCCATGCTTGCTTTTATCTGATTTTGAAACTCAAAATAAAGCTCTCACTTTTCCTCTTTGAGACAGAGTGTTGATTGTTGCTGGGCTGAAAGAGTGAAGATAAGGCTTTGGTAGATTTCTGAGCTAAGAAACCTGGGATATGAGTCTCTTTCCATATGAAGATATACAATTTTCTGAGCCTCATCAAAACAACACTGAGTTGGTTCCTGAATCTTCAAGGTTATACCTTCTCTCACTGGACTATCAATATTAATCTGAAAAACAAAACAAAAAACAAACAAACAAGGAATAATCAGAAGACAAGAGATTAGACAGAGTAAGATGCCGAAGAATATACAAAAAAGTGGCATCAAGAAAGATGGAAATCTTGACAATGTCACAAAATTTATTAATCTGGGTATAGCTACCCAACTTGTCAATAACTTGTGTATGGTTAAAAGCATAAAAACAGAGAAACCAACAGAAAAACACATAAAACACCACAATGCACAATAACTCTGTGGCTCAGACTGTGGGCCTCTGTGGCTCAGACTGCTAATGCAGTCTGTTATTAACAGCAGCTGCTTGCAATTACTGCAGGTTCAAGCCCCACCAGGCCCAAGGTTGACTCAGCCTTCCATCCTTTATAAGGTAGGTAAAATGAGGACCCAGATTGTTGGGGGCAATAAGTTGACTTTGTATATAAATATACAAATAGAATGAAGACTATTGCTAACATAGTGTAACCTGCCCTGAGTCTTCGGAGAAGGGCGGGATATAAATGCAAATAAAAAAAAAACTGAAGCCAAATCAAATGTATTCCAATTAAAAAAATCATATCAGGATAGACTTAGAACTAAAGGTCAGGCCTACTGCTTTACCGAAGACCAACAAATATTAGACAGAGTATGATAGAAGCTATGATGCTGGCTAAAGTGACACAAATAGGTGTCATAGAAGATCACTGGGTGACTTGCAGTCAGTTATTCACAGCCCAAATTCCCTCACAAGTTTGTTGTTGTAAGAAAAAAATAAATTCTTGCCATGGATACTATATTCATTGTACTTTTATTTGTAATATATTCAGTGGTTGGATTCAGCCAGTTCACACCTATTTGGGAAAACCGATTGTTAACTTTCTAAGCAGTTTGGAGAAGTGGTTGCCCCCACTTTACAGGGCTAATCCTGTAAGGAAGACAGAAAGGAAACATTCTGGCATTGTTTCTAGCCTAATCTTTATTGTCCTGCTTACAGAAATTGCCTCTCTGGTTAACCTTTATTACATTGTAACAGCTAAGGTGAAGCACACTTTGACCTGAGTGACGTTGAGTTGGCCATGCCCACATGGTCACATGACCACCGAGCTGGGTCATTAGGGCAGAAAACCAGTTGTTAAATTATTTGAATCCCACCACTGAATATATTTATTTATAAAAGTGGCCTTCTAGAGATATATCTCCTGCTAGCAGCCTACTTGTGTAGTCTTACATTGAGATTTAATGAGGTATTCCTCATCAGTAAAGAAATAACATTCTAATTCATCATACAAGCTATTGGTAAGTCCCAAAGGTGCTTTTTTTTCAAGAGGCAGATAGACTTTCTGGTCCAGTTGCCTCTTGAAAAAAAAAGGGACAACCATGATCTGAATGACTGAGAATCTCAACAGACAAAAGCTATTGATAAGATGTCAATCTGCAATATAAATTGTCCACTTGAAGAAATTATTTAAAATTAATTAATTATTTCAACATCTGTGAGAGCATTCACACATTCTTTGGAAACTGAGAAATTATACTGTATTCCTCCCCAATTTATTAATTTACTTCTTTTGGAGCCTGGGGTTGGATGAATTCCTTAAAAAGTTTCTGTGCCTCTGATAATCTTTTCCTCTGAGATAAAATCTTCTTATATTTTTCACAAGCCAACCAGAATTCCATGTTCTCATCACTATATTCAGTCTTCAGGTAGGACTTGTAGACAATTGGCCCATCTGAAAATAATATGTCAAATATTGATTTGCAAACTATACTAGTAATTACAAAAGTAATTATGATAACAGTTATGTTTTATTCTCTGTATAAGGTATGTTATGAAGAATCATTTTCTGAGGCATTGAGATTATAACAGGAAGTGAAAATTACCTCAGCAGATAATTTTGTTTTCCCTTCCATTTACCATAATACCCTGTTTTCCCCAAAATAAGACATCCCCTAATAATAAGCCGAATTGGCAGGAGTGAAATGTTCCTGGTTCGGACTGGATCACTTGATCCGGTAGCGATGGCAGCGGGTGGTTTGGAGAACCGGTAGCAAAAATCCCTGCCCCCCCCCCCGCCCCAGCTGAGCCGCGCAATCATCAGAGGGTTTTTTTTTACTTTTAAAAGCATTTTTTCTTCGGCCGAAAAATTGCTTTTAAAAGTAAAAAAAAAAGCCTCTGATGATTGCGCAGCTCAGCTGGGATCGTCAGAACCCTTTAAAAGTTTTTTTTCCTATGGCGATCTCAGCTGAGTTGCCTGATCATCACAGGCTTTTAAAATCATTTTTTGCAACCTCTTACAACAGCCCCTGCCCATGCCCACGCAATCTCTCGGTCCCCACTTGCCTCCTTGCTGCTTCTTTAGAGCTCACTAAGCCTTGCTTTGGCTGCTGCAATCAATTGCATCAGCTAGCAACTGAATCTGCCTGCCTGCAATCCATCTCATTGGTGAGCAACTCAATCTGCCTGCCTTCAATTGGGTAAGTAATTGGGGGGAAGGGAAGCTTTAAAAAATAGTTATATAATATAATAATATTTATTTTATTTTATTTTATTTTATTTTATTTTATTTTATTTTATTTTATTTTATTTGCATTTATATCCCGCCCTTCTCCGAAGACTCAGGGCGGGTTACACTATGTTAGCAATAGTCTTCATTCTATTTGTATATTTATATACAAAGTCAACTTATTGCCCCCAACAATCTGGGTCCTCATTTTACCTACCTTATAAAGGATGGAAGGCTGAGTCAACCTTGGGCCTGGTGGGGCTTGAACCTGCAGTAATTGCAAGCAGCTGCTGTTAATAACAGACTGTCTTACCAGTCTGAGCCACAGAGGCCCTTATATAATATAAAAACAGAGTTGGAAGGGACCTTGGAGGTCTTCTAGTCTAACCCCCTGCCCAGGGAGGAAACTACATCATTTCAGACAAATGGCTATCCAACATTTTCTTAAAAATTTCTAGTGTTGGAGCATTCACAACTTCTGCAGGCAAGTTGTTCCACTTATTGATTGTTCTAACTGTCAGGAAATTTCTTCTTAGTTCTAAGTTGCTTCTCTCCTTGATTAGTTTTCACCCATTGCTTCTTGTTCTACCCTCAGGTGCTTTGGAGAATAGTTTGACTCCCTCTTCTTTGTGGCAACCCCTGAGATATTGGAACACTGCTATCATGTCTCCCCTAGTCCTTCTTTTCATTAAAAGTTGACTTTGTGTATAATATACAAATGGATGAGACTATTGCTTAACACAATGTAAGCCGCCCTGAGTCTTCGGAGAAGGGCAGGATATAAATTCAAATAAAATAAAAATAAAAATAAATAATAAATAAATAAAACTAGACATACCCAGTTCCTGCAACAGTTCTTCATATGTTTTAGTCTCCAGTCCCCTAATCATCTTTGTTGCTCTTCTCTGCACTCTTTCTAGAGTCTCAACATCTTTTTTACATCGTGGTTTAATTGGGTTTTTTAAAGGATTTTTTTTAGACAGCAATTTAAAGATAAGGAAGTTTTAAATTTAGCTGCTTTTATTTTTATATTTTATAAATATATATATTAAATATATATATTAAAATAAAATGAAATGAAATATTTGTGCAGCTTTCTGAGATTTGGTGTGTTTCTGTAATGTTTCCCTCTAACTACATAAACACACAAAATCTCACAAAGTTATATGAGGCATTTTTTTTGTGTGTGTGTGAGTCGTGTTGTGTTGTGTGTGTGTAAAGTGTGAAATTTGGTTTTTGAGCTTTTTGTGGTTGTGTGAGGTTCCTGCTTGTTGCAGGGGCCATTTTGGGTGAAGTACAGCTGCTTTTACATTGTGTGTGAGTCAGTTGTGTTGTATGTGTGTAAAGTGTGAAAGTTGGTTTTTGGTACCTCTTATTGTTTTGTGCACTTTGTTTATTATTTTTATTATTTATTGTTATTGGCACGCCCACCCAGACATCTGACCACCAAGCCACGCCCACCAATTAAGCCAAACCCACAGGGAAAATTTATAGATTTCACCCCTGCCAATCGGTCTTTTGAGTACATGGCAATAACACCAAGAGCTTATTTCAGGGTTCAAAAAAATATAAGACAGAGTCTTATTGTCGGGAAAACATGGTATATAGTTAAAGGTAACAGCATTCTGTGCACCTTTGGCGTTTAGTCATGCTGGCCACATGACCACGGAGACCTCTTTGGACAGCGCTGGCTCTTCAGCTTTGAGCTCCACCCCCTAGAGTCAGGAACGACTAGCACATATATGTGAGGGGAATTTTACCTTTATAGTTAAGGGAATATTCAGGGGAATATTTTTCATTTTTCTTAGTATTCTCATTCTCAAGGATATGGCCAGTTATATAGATCTATCTATATGTTTATAGATAAGAATGTGTACCTACATTCTTATATTAGGCTTAATATATCTCTATCATCTCTATCTCCCAATCTCAATCTTGATCTCTATTTATCTCTATATATCTCTGATTCAATTTCTAATTATCTGGGTAACTGATGTATTGTTACTACAAAATAAAATGTTTATTTATTTTCTTGTCTCCCACCTTTGTTATCTTTACCATAACTTAAGGTGGCAAACATATCCAACATACCTTCCTCTTCCTATTTTCCCTACAACAACAACCCTGGGAGGTGAATTAGACTGAGAGACAGAGTGTGTCCCAAGGTCACCAAGATGGTTTTCATGGGTAAAGTCACACTCTCTCATTTTCTCCCTTGGTACCTTAAATCTTACTTGCATCGCCTCCCCCACCCAACCTTCTGCTTAGCAGTAACATCCCCCATAGGTATTTTGACTTCAGCAGAGGAAATTCTTTTTAAAAAGAAACCTGGTTTTTGATAAAATGCTTGTCTGAAAAATCCAAAGGACGTAAGCAAATGAGCCAATGTGCCCCAAAGCAGGGCTGAGTAGTCTCCTCTCCAGGGTAAGGATAGAAAAAATAAGCAAAAGGTTGTGAATATTATTTCTAAATATAGATCATATTCTTGAAACACAGCCACTGCTGAGATTCTTTGTTATTGCTTCTTAAGTTGCTTCAATAAATATTGAAGAAGTTCTTGGATACCTTGTGAGCTTGGCTAAGTGGTTTGGTCCTGTCTGTGATATGAAGTCTGACACTGCCAATGCCTGTCAAGGGCCTTCCCAGCCTCTGTTTTTAGCTGGAGAATGAGTTAGAGAGCAGTAAAAAGTGTGAAAGTGAGGAAAGAGATAAATTCAGAGTGAATGGGTGATAGAGTAGGTGATGGAGCATGGGGGAAACTGATTAGCACAGAATGAGCAAGAGAGTGAGACGGAACATGACAGAAGAACAAGTAAAAGAGAAATAAGTGAGAGAGCATGCAAGTGATGGAGTGAAAGAGGGAGAGTGTGAAAGAGTTAATCATCGATAATTTGTGGGGTGGATGGACGATCCAGTACTTGATTCTTGTGATTGGTGGATGTGTGGGGTCCTCTCAGTAAAGCAGAACAGGCAGAAATCCCCCACTCATCCTGAAAATCAAGTTCTGGCAGATGGTTCAACTGCTGGTATAGTTCACCTCATTCCCACACAATGCATTATGGAGAGCAATTGGTGGATGTTTTTCAGCAAATTTGCATTTTGTTGAGTTTGAGAAATATACCGTGCATGGAGTGACCTAAATTCTGTAAAAATCAGGGCAGATTTTTGTTTAACTGACATTCCTTTTTGAAAAGTTTGCAGTTTCTCTTTTTGACCTGGAAGAAATGTTATTTGCTATAACAAGATCATTTTCTGTGGGGAACACTTGCATCTTAGACAGATTGGTTATGATAGCGTATTACAAAGTGAGAAGAGGAGTAATCTGAAATAGCAGCATTCCATCAGTAAGAATTTCCCAGTGACAAATGATTACTTTAGGTTGCCATAAATCATCTTGAAACTTCTGATACCCATTCATTTGATCAGCTGGTAAGTTTCTACTTTATCTTCAGCCAAACCATAGGAAAAGAAGGCATTTTAGGTCTTCCACTCCTGCTTTACTGAGACCTTCCCAATCTGATTTGAAAAGATGGCTAAACTCACCATTCTAGGCATTTGTCAGAACTTGTCTCCTTGCTCAGCCCAGCCCAGCCCAACCTGCCACGCTTTAGAGACAATGATCATTGCCTGGGAAATCCATCAATTGATGCATTTTAATTTGCCCTGCAGGAAACCATCAGGATAGCATTATTTCCCAACCTTGTTAATAAGGTGGAGTTGACATCAGTTATATAGATTTATGAAGATTTATGTTGGTATACTTCCTGTTGCCTCATGGACTGGAAGTTGGTATGCTACATTGACTATTTGAATATATCCCGTGCCATAAATGCCCTTGACTTATTCCCATTCCATCTTACTGTTCTGATTAATAATCATGTATTTACTCACATTTAGTAGCCATAAGCTTTTCGAAAGACTGAGACCACTGAAGTACTTCTTCCAGGCTTATTCTTTGAGAAGCAAGGGCAGGGAGAGAAAACACAAAGTTAGAGCAGCCAATATTCACATTTTCACAATGAGCTTTAATAAAATCTAAAGCTAGAGATATTGGAGATCTATCCTTGTACTTTGCTGAGCATCCCCAAATACTGCCTGAATTTGTTTCCCGGCATTTTTAAGCTAAGGATAGAGAAAAAAGCAATGCTACCTTTAATGAATATTTCCCATGGCAGAGAATACATCTGCATTTTCTGTATTTAGACAATTTAAATAATGACTTAAAATAATTACAATAGCTGTAATATTACTGCATGTGGGCCTGCCTATCAAAAAAAGATAGGGCAGCAAATCCGAGTTTCAGAAATCTGGATAAAAACTAGATAGCAACAAGCAGGTAGAGAACATTTTAATCTTTTTGCTCCTCAGAGATGAATCCATAAGGAAGCAGTTGGTATGACTGGGTGATTACATGATGGAACCTCCAGTTCTAGTATTGAGGCAGAATATTATTTGTATTTTGTTTTAGAAGT
This sequence comes from Ahaetulla prasina, assembly GCF_028640845.1. NCBI lineage: Eukaryota > Metazoa > Chordata > Lepidosauria > Squamata > Colubridae > Ahaetulla > Ahaetulla prasina. Next base: position 132,111,212 of record NC_080541.1, on the reverse strand, counting down.
AGCCTTGAAAATCTTTTTATTCTTAAGATACTATGTCTATAAGGGAACGTGGTGGCTCAGTCGCTAAGACGCTGAGCTTGTCAATCAAAAGATCGGCAGTTCAGTGGTTCGAATCCCTAGTGCCACGTAACGGGGGTGAGCTCCTGTTACTTGTCCCAGATTCTGCCATTCTAGGAGTTCAAAAGGACGTAAAAAATTCAAGTAGAAAAATAGGGACCACCTTTGGTGGGAAGGTAACAGCATTCTGTCCACCTTCGGCATCTAGTCATGCCGGCCACATGACCACAGAGACATCTTTGGACAGCACTGGCTCTTTGGCTTTGAAACGGAGATGAGCACTGCCCCCTAGAGTTGGGAACAACTAGCCCATATGTGCAAGGGGAACCTTTACCTTTTAGTATGTCTATGTGTACAATTATTGAATGAATGAATGACATCATCAGTAAAAGTGGACATGCTTAATAGAAAGTAAGTGCCACTGAACTTACTGCAGCATTAGGACCTATTTTATTTAAGCCTCTTTGTTCAGAATTTGAAATATTCATGTTTCAAATTCTCTGATGTAATTACAATATTTTTTGTAGTGAAAATCATACTTGCTTTTGAACTATGTATCTAGTCATTCTTGCTCAATGGGTACACTGGGAAATATACCAATTGGTATATACTGTACCAAATATACCAATAAGCAATCTAATCAAGGTTTAAAAATAGACCCAGAGAGTTGATCGGCACCTGTTCCTAGGCAAGTAGGATTGCAGACATTATATTAGAAATTACTGTATATCAGAAAGAAACTACTGAAAGGAAGAGTAGTACAAAAAAAAGCAAAATGTAGCAATTTAAATTATAATGTTATATTACATTACAGAGTACTATGAAGTAATCTATTTTTGTAATTATTGAAATGGATAGGTCACTATGGATTCCCACTGTTCATAATTGGGAAGTGAAGCAACTGATTTTCTGGCATTAAAGAAATGGAAGAGATTAGCTCTCTTAGACTGCTTGTGCCGGGATACAAAACAGAAGCATTTGTTTTCATCTGCTTCTTTGACCTGTTATCACCTCCCAAACACTCACAAAAACAACTTCATTATTTTGAACTTTAGTAGTAATCCATTCTTGATTAAAAGTGAAATTGGCTTCCGAAAATTAAGGCCAAATAAAAGATTCATAAACCAGCTTGGCTGTATGTAGGATTTTATAGGCTTGCTAATTTATAATCTCTTTCACTATTTTTATTGGACAACATGAATAGATATGTATGCACATATGTATTATGCTAGTAGTACTCCTGGGCCTATAATCATTTATTAACAATCAAATGAGGCAATGTTTGGTGACGACGAAATCTAGGTTATGTTTGTTTAGCACCCAGATACCCTATTTAGGACCATCAAAATGGCAATAAAAAGTGTGCAGCTTTTTAATTGTCCAGAATTCATCAGGCAAAACATTAACCAAAGAGAAGAAAGTGTAAACTCTTAGGTCAACTGGTTCAAGTCATGTGGTTTATAGTACAAAGTCCCAGGGATTCCTATATTTATCATATGACCAAAAACACTCCTCCCCCACACAAAATAACAGATGGCCTTTATGGTTTATAGCTGGTAGAGGAATAATTATTTTCATTATCCTTACATTTCCAATCTAGATTATACTAATAAGAAAAACAAATGTCTGCATTTTTAAAATTCCACCTTAGACTATATTTTGAACTACTGAGTAGTATCAGCAGGGCAGATATTGCAGTCACAACTGTACAGTCAAAACCCTACCTCATTTATGTGTGTGAATAGTAATAGTAGTAGTAGTAGTAGAAGAAGAAGAAGAAGAAGAAATGGTATCCTATTTGCTCAATGGAACTTTCCTTCCCTATATACCAGAGGTGGGTTTCAGCAGGTTCTGACCAGTTCTGGAGAACCGGTAGCAGAAATTTTGAGTTGTTCGGAGAACCGGTAGTAAAAATTCTGACTGGCCCCGCCCCCATCTATTCTCTGCCTCCCAAGTCCCAGCTGATTGGGAGGAAATGGAGATTTTACAATATCCTTCCCCTGCCAGGCCCACCAAGCACCGCCCACCAAGCTATGCCATGCCCACCAAGCCACACCCATAGAACCGGTAGTAAAAAAATTTGAAACCCACCACTGCTACATACCCAGTTTCTCCCCAAATCTATTGGATTCCCAAACACTCCAAAGCAAATTAAAGTGAAAGCACAGAGTCACAGTTGAATGGAGTTGAGGAAGTAATTTATGAAAAGTTGCCATTCTATCAGTGGACATACACAACTGGATTCAACTTGAATATCAGCAGCCCAGAGATGAAATGCTCCCAGTTCAGACCGGATCGTCTGATCCGGTAGCAATGGTGGAGGGTGGTTCGGAGAACCGGTAGCAAAAATCCTGCCAATGCCCAGCTGAGCTGCCCATGCCCAGCTGAGTTGTGCAATCATCAGAGGCTGAAAAAATGCTTTTAAAAGTAAAAAAAAAAAAGCCTCTGATGATCATGTGGCTCAGCTGGGATAATCAGAACCTTGTAAAAGCATTTTTCTGCAACCTTTTCGGCCAAAGACATTGTAAAAAATGCTTTTACAAGGTTCTGACGATCAGGCAACTCTGCTGGGATTGTCAGAAGCCTTTATTTATTTATTTATTTATTTATTTATTTATTTATTTATTTATCAAATTTTTATACCGCCCTTCTCCCGAAGGACTCAGGGCGGTGTACAGCCTAAATAAAACACAATATATATACACAATTAAAATCAAAAGTTAAAATAAAACATATTACAAAAAGGCCAATGTTTAAAAATTTAAATTTTAAATTTTAAAAATTTAAAACCCCACAACAATAAAACCCAATTAAAATGTTAAAAAACCATTATGCCAGTCCAGCTTGAATAAATAAGTATGTTTTTAGCTCACGGCGAAAGGTCTGAAGATCAGGCACTTGGCGTAGGCCAGGGGGAAGTTCATTCCAGAGCGTCGCTGCTCCCACAGAGAAGGCCCTAATCCTGGGGGCCGCCAGCCAACATTGTTTGGCGGACAGCACCCTGAGGAGACCTTCTCTGTGAGAGCGTACCGGTCGGTGGGAGGCATAAGGTAACAGCAGGCGGTCTCGTAAGTACCCGGGTCCTAAGCCATGGAGCGCTTTAAAGGTGGTAACCAAAATCTTGAAGCGCACCCGAAAGACCACAGGAAGCCAGTGCAGACTGCAGAGCAGTGATGTTACATGGGAGCCACGAGCGGCTCCCGTTACTACTCGCACAGCCGCATTCTGGACTAACTGTAGCCTCCGGGTGCACCTCAAGGGCAGCCCCATGTAGAGAGCATTGCAATAATCCAACCGAGACGTGACCAGAGCGTGAGTAACTGTGCATAAGGCATCCCGGTCAACTGGCGGACCAAGCGAACTTGGTAAAAAGCCCTCCTGGAGACGGCCGCCAGATGTTCATCAAAGGACAGCCGTCCATCCAAGAGGACGCCCAAGTTGCGAACCACCTCCTTTGGGGCCACTAACTTGCCCCCAACAGTCAGCTGCGGGTGCAGCTGACTGTACCGGGGTGCCGGCATCCACAGCCACTCCGTCTTGGAGGGATTGAGCTTGAGTCTGTTTCTCCCCATCCAGACCCGTACGGCTTCCAGGCACCGGGAAAGCACTTCGATAGCTTCATTGGGGTGGTCTGGGGTGGAAAAGTACAGCTGAGTATCATCAGCGTACAGATGATAACTCACCCCGAAACCACTGATGACCTCACCCAGCGGTTTCATATAGATGTTGAACAGGGTAGGCGAGAGAATCGACCCCTGAGGCACCCCACAAGTGAGGCGTCTCGCAGACGACCTCTGCCCCCCTGTCAACACTGTCTGCATCGTCAGAGAGATAGAAGAAGACCCACCGATAAACGGTGCCTCCCACTCCCAATCCCTCCAACCGGCGCAGCAGGATACCATGGTCGATGGTATCAAAAGCCGCTGAGAGATCTAATAGGACCAAGGCAGAGGAGCAACCCCTATCCCTGGCCCTCCAGAGGTCATCTACCAACGTGACCAAAGCCGTCTCTGTGCTATAACCGGGTCGGAAGCCGGACTGAACGGGTCTAGATAGACAGCTTCATCCAGGTGCCGAGGAGCTGCCATGCAACCATTTCTACAACCTTCGCCACAAAGCGAAGGTTGAGACTGCCGTAATTCCCAAAATAGCTGGGTCCAGGAAGGCTTCTTAAGGAGGGTCTCACCACCGCCTCTTTCAAGGCGGCGGAGAAAACCCTTCCAACAAAGAAGCATTTATAATCCCCTGAGCCAGCCTCGTGTCACTTCCTGAGCAGCCAGCACTAACCAGGAAGGGCACGGATCCAGTAAACATGTAGTTGCATGTAACCTCCCCAGCAACCTGTCCACGCCTCGGAGCCACAGAATCAAACTCATCCCAAATAACCTCAACAAGACTCGCCTCCGTCATCTCGGTTGGATCATTGCAATCTTGGTCCAAACTATCCCAAGCTGAACAATTTTATCGTATAGATAACCGTTAAACTCCTCAGCACGCCCTGCAAAGGGTCATCCCAACCTCCTGATGAAGGAGGGAACGGGTCACCCAAACAAGGCGGCCGGGCGGTTATCTGCCGATGCAATGAGGGTGGAAACGTAAGAACATTTCGCCTCCCTCATTGCCACTAGGTAGGTCTTAGTGAAAGACCTCACTAGTGTCCGATCAGCCTCGGAACGGCTAGACCTCCAAGTGCTCTCTAGGCGTCTTCTCCGGCGTTTCATCTCTCTCAGCTCCTCGGGAAACCAAGGAGCCAAATGAGATCTACGCCGGGTCAGGGGCCCGAAAGGCACGACACGGTGCAAAGCCCCAGCCGCGGCCCGTTCCCAGGCCGCAACTAGTTCTTCAGTCGTGCCGTGGGCCAGATCCTCAGGAAACGGCCCAAGCTCCGTCCGGAACCTCTCCGGGTCCATCAGGTGCCTGGGACGGAACCAACGCATTGGCTCCGTCTCCCTGCGGTGGTGGGCGGCGGTCCGAAAGTCTAGGCGAAGGAGAAAATGATCTTTAAAAGCATTTTTTCTATAACCTCTTCAGCCGAAGAGGCTGTAGAAAAAATGCTTTTAAAAGTAAAAAAAAAAGTTGGCCACACCCACCCAGTCACATTAGCACCACCACCACCAAGCCCCGCCCACAGAACCGGTAATAACAAATTTTACATTTCACCCCTGCAGCAACCTTTTCATAACTGCTGAGTGATGTCACTGAATTCTCTGTGTGAGGCAACAGATCATCAGCTAACGATGAACTCAGCCTACTTTCATCTATTGCTTTTTACTTGGCAACTCTAGGATTACTGCAGAAACTTGTAAAAAGAGTATCCAAATATTGTAGTTCCATACCTAACTGACTGTAGTTTTACCCTGCCCGTGGTCTGGAGGCAGAAAAGATATAAGCAATAAGTTAATTAGAACTATTAAACAGAGCTATGAGCTCAACATCTGATGGCCAAAATAGAGACCCCAAGAGACTTATTTGACCAGGAGACTGAAAATTTCCTGTGGTTCTCTATTTATGGGTTGTCTATTCTCAAAAGATTTAGGTTCCAGAAGAACCTAACCCCAATTAAAACTCTGAGACAGACATTTTCTCAAAGTTCCCATTTATTAAGTAAGTATACTGGCACATCTGAGAAAACCCGAATCTGAGAGTTCCGGATTTTCCCTCAGTAAATCAAAACCCCAAATCCAGCCCCTGCATCCATCAGTCGGTCACATTGTCCAATCACAATCCGTCCCAACTTGAGACACCACTTCAACCACTCCTCTTCCAGATGCAGGCATACCATGTCCTTGACCAAAAAGAAGAATGCTATTACTCTACTAAATCCCCCCTCTTACTTTCCCACACACAAGACTGTGGCAGTGTGGAAGCTTCCGGTGTTAATATGGCTTCCAAAACTGACATTAGGCTTTATTCACACTTATACATATAAATCTTTTTATATTCTTCCATGAAGATTGTTAGGCTGAAAAAATATTCAAAGTCAATAATGAGCTTCATGGCTAAAATATTGGTCCTAATTCTCTTTTGTTCTAGCTGTTGTAATCACCACGCCATCCTGGCTCTCTGCAAGGAAAACTTTATCAATGGCATTTATTTAAATTTTCTCTATTTAAAACAAAAAAGACCTGCTTACCTCTAAACCACACTTTGAATTATGAATAGACCCCCATATAGAATTTGACCCAAAGTTTCCTCCTCCTATTGTTATCGCTTCCAACGTTATATATAAATGGAGGTAGGATAAGTAACATGTGAAGCTCACTCTCAAAAAACTGAAAATTCCTGGTTTCTTTCTTTACCCTTTGTTCTGTAAATAAGACTTCTGGTAGATTGATTTGTACTTACTTGGAAATGACTCTGTTTGTGCCATCTCTGAACAAACTGCAAAGCCAACAGATGCTGCGATTCATAATCCTGGATGAAGAAAACAAATATATTTAAGCATTCTGTTCAAGGGATATTGGTAAGATGCAGGAAAGATCATAATGCTTATGCATTGATGCAATTTTAGGTCATCTTCCAGACAAAATAAACCAGTTTTCATCTTATCCAGGCTTACCTTGAGCTCTTTACATATGGGGTTGAGTTAAGATCCCTAGGCCTAAGGGCCTTCTCTGTGGGAGCTCCGACCCTGTGGAACGAACTTCCCCTCGGACTTCGACAATTACCTGACCTTAAGACCTTTTGCCGCGAACTTAAAACTTATTTATTTCGTATGGCTGGACTAGCCTGATTTTTATTTTTATTGGATGGGTTTTTAAAATTTTGTTATTTTACGGGGGAGTACGTTTTTTAACATTTTTGGGCATTTGAATTAGTTTTTTAAGGGATGTTTTTAATTACTGTGTGTATTTATATTTTATCTGCCTGTTCACTGCCCTGAGTCCTTCGGGAGAAGGGCGGTATACAAATTAAAATATTATTATTATTATTATTATTATTATTATTATTATCATTAGCTATCTTTCAATTCTTGCAAGATTATACCCTTTTTCCTTTGTTTTCTCATATGCCTGGGTCAGTTTCCCAGAATATCTTTATGATGAAAGCTTTCTAAATTCCCATAACCTCTCTGTTCCTTGAAGCCTCAGGCTCAAATCTCAAATATCCATACATAACTGCATCTAAGCTGAAGATCTAGCATGTCTCTATCTAACATAAATCAATTCCCTACTTTTTCTTTTGTTTTTCTCAGTTGAATTTTAGATTGTAAATTCCTTAATGCCAGTTCACTTTTAGTGCATCTGCATCATGAAACACCATGCATATTGTTGATATCATTATCATCATCATCATCATCCACAAAGTATCTTTTCTTATTGTGTTGCACTCCTGTTCCCACATTTCTGGTAATTAAGATATGCTAAATATAATAGAACTTTTGGAAATACACTGAGATGGATTGTTCTTTTCTTTTGTTTTTCTCAGTTGAATTTTAGATTGTAAATTCCTTAATACCAGTTCACTTTTAGTGCATCTGCATCATGGAACACCATGCATATTGTTGATATCATCATCATCATCATCATCATCATCATCATCATCATCATCATCATCATCCACAAAGTATCTTTTCTTATTGTGTTGCACTCCTGTTCCCACATTTCTGGTAATTAAGATATGCTAAATATAATAGAACTTTTGGAAATACACTGAGATGGATTGTTCTTTTTCTTTGTGGAAAAGCAATTCAAGGGGAAAGCAGCATCTTTGCTGCCCCTGTGTGGACTCCTCTGACAATGCTTTCCTATGTCCTCTGATAATGTTTACTACAAGCACATACAGTTAGAGGATCTATGCAGACTAAGCTGAGGTGTGAAGAACTAATATACAGTAGTCAGTAATCTGCTCTTTAGATGTGATTGGGTATACAGCTGTACTATCCATCTGTGGTTTCTAAATTATTGGAATCATACTCCTTAAACCAAAATGTCTCATTTCCAGAACTAGTTTTATGACTAGTTAGAGTAGAATAGCTGCAACTGGGTGTTCTGAAAGAGAGCAAATTTTCAATTATTTAACTCACTATTATACATTTATGAAGAAGGAGAAGAGAGCGACAGTGGCACATATATAATAATATAATATAATATAACTATATATGTATATGTATATATACATATATACTATATCTGTAACACACACACACACACACACACACACATATATATATATATATATATATATATATGTTACAGATATAGTATATATATATATATATACAGATATAGTATATGTATAGTATAGTATAGTATATATATATATATATATATATATATATATATATATATATATATATTTATATATATAACTATATATGTATATGTATATATACATATATACTATATCTGTAACATATATGTACATATATACTATATCTGTAATGTAACTATATCTGTAGCTGGGGTATAGGATGAGGGTGGAGGTTCGTTCTCCAAGCTTGTGGGTTGGTTTCTGAATGTTTTGTTACCAGGCTAGATAACAACTTCAGGAGAAGAGATTATGAAATGGTTTACTTCATACCAAAATAAATTGCTTGGCATTGGGATCCTGCTTTTTTTAAAAAAAACTTGGCTGTTAATGGAAGTCAATTGTTACTTGATGTCAGACTTCAAACTGTAATAGACACATCAAGTTCAGTAATTCTTTCAGATTTCAGGAAAGCGGTTAACTACTATGATCTTTCTTTCTTTTACTATCAGCAAATTCATAAATGAAATAAATACACATAGACTATTTATTCTGAAAGTTCAGAACCCTGGAATGCACTATTCAGGGCTTCTAACCACATTCAATAACCATGTCTGTATATTTGTTTGTTTGTTTTCATTTGACATAAATGCACTAGCTTTCATTGAATCTAAAATGAGAAGTTTTTCAGTCTAACCGATATCTTCATCAACTCTTCTTCTCAGTTCCTCAAAAATGAGCAACAGGCTTTACAAAGTTGTGAAGCAATTGGTCAGACGAAAGACTTTATGCTTTTTGACAAGTATAACATCTCTTAATAAAATCATCTGCTCTTTTTCAAATCATTTTTAAAAGGTTTATCTGCTTTTGCAAAATTCAACATTCAGAAGGCAGGGATTCTCTAATTATAAGTCTTGGTCTCTGGAGAGGTTGCAAGAAAGTTAATGGGGAGTCACAACTATGTATGTGATTTAAATTTTGATGACGCTTGTGCACACAAAGCAGAAGTATTATCAGATCTTCCTGTTTTCACTGGACAAACCTTGCAAACAGAATAAACAGTAAAATGTCAGCACTTGAATACTGAGTGTAAACCAACCATCACTCACAACAGCAGTTGACTTCTCACATGACATTTTTAGTCTTTGAGGGTATCCATTGAAGTGTGTGTACAATTGTTAGTGAAGTTCTGTATTTTTACACACTTATTGTTCATTTCTAGACTTCTAAGAGAAGAAACATTTATGTTATCTGGTAAGAAAAAAACTAAAGATCATCTATTTACTAATAGTGCTGAGAAAATAAATTTAAGTCAAGAAAGTATGAATATGGTCTATATTTTAGTAAGTAATAAATTCATATCTTGCCTGTTCCTAGCACTAATAGAATCAATTTTACTTATGGGTGTTACACAAATTCATTTATTATTGGGTTAAGGATGAAAATTTTGAAAATCCGTGCCATAAGGATTGGATTAATTCAACTATAGTTCTATCTGCATTGAGAATTTATCCTGAATATCAATAGGGAGTATCAAAAAAAACCCTATTACACTTGTACATAAGTTTTTCTTAAAACTGAAATACTTCTTCCATGCATTTTGAATTCTTACATTCACTAAAAGATTTACTTTTAGAATGTATAAACTTGGAAACCAAAAAAACCCACCCATTGAGAAGCCTTTCTTTCTTTCTTTCTTTCTTTCTTTCTTTCTTTCTTTCTTTCTTTCTTTCTTTCTTTCTTTCTTTCTTTCTTTCTTTCTTTCTTTTTCTTTCTTTCCTTCCTTCCTTCCTTCCTTCCTTCCTTCCCCTGCTTCCTTGATGAAAGAGAAAAATAGAGAAGCTAATTCATGCAGATATGCGGCAAAATGGATTTCATGAAAGAAGGTAATTGGTGCATCTTATTCCAAGCACACCTAAGGAAGAAATGTAGCACTATGTCCTACATATCCTACAAATGCAGCACATTCTTCTTGGAAGAAGACCCAGCCAGAGCAATGCAGTGTGCATTTATTTGTAAATTACTGTGGCTTATATACTGCACTGTTTATAAAACCTCTCAGTGGTTAATAAATAACAGTATCAGCACCAAAATGTGAAAACTCATTAATATGATCAAGGCTCTTATGTGCTATGTTTCAGGTGGTTTGATCTGATGAATGAGTTTTTTCCATGAAGACAAGATTGTTGAGTCTTTCCACATTGTCAATGACTCTTCCAATGATTGTGAAATGTTAAATTTGAGCAGTAATAAGTAGATATACTGCATAATAGATATGAATGAACATACCTAGTTCCTTTTTAAAAAATGGTGAAAGCACATGGATAACGCTGTTATTAAACTTACTTTAAACTTGCTCTTTGTTCAAAAAGGTTTCGACCACAGGGCACTTCAGTTATATGCACAAATAAGACTCATGCCCTTAATATATTTCTCTCTCCCATCTATCAAAAATATTAAACTTGGACTAACTTATATATTTCAGTTTCAGAAATATAATATCTTAATATTGTAAGGCCTTAATTTTTCACCTTTACCAAGTTTGCATTATACGATTTACACAATAGTAGACTTATTTTAGTTGCAGGTATTGCATTGTGACTATATGTATCTTAACCATAGTTTTCTTCTAATCTGGAAAAGTTTATGAAGAAATCGTTTAGAACATGGCTCATATCCACTGATTCAGAGTTAATAGCTAAGAATTAAGAAATCAAATGATAGACACTCATTAATTACCCTTTATAGTTGTTGAACAGAAATTATTTCCCAAAAGTCTGAACTAATGGTAGTCCCATCCCTTCTGCCTCTCGTCAGCCCACTCATTCTTGTATAACAGGTGACAGAAATTCACCTCTTTGGCAGAATTAGGTTAATAGGTTTCTGGGTGTTTTTATTAGATGCCCAAACAGATGATGCTGCATGAAACAATAAAATATTTCACACTGAGGTAATCCTATTAAAATGATGCTGTACTTACTCTTCTAGACTCTTTTATCCTGAAATAGTACAGTAGCTGTTTATAAATTCCCTGGCAGTTAGGTATAGACTAGTTGCTTACTTACCACAATATCCTCCAAGTTTTTGAGGAGGGGTTTATTGTGATGGTTGAGGAAATTATTTGCTTCTGTTTAAAATCAGAAGTATGCCAAAGTCTGACCACGTTTAGTAGTTTTTGACTTGCAGAGGATACAGCATTGGGTATCTGCTTCTGGAAAAGAACAAGATCTCATATTAATGCGTCCTTCTTGGTGTTACTGAAAGCAGTAAGTGCTTCCCTTCTGCTTTTGGGAGTTGTCATCTTCATGTGTTTACATTTAAACGTTGCTTGTGGTTAGTGGGAAGTTCTTTTTATTTAAAAAAAAATATATGAAAGAAAGTTCCACCAGCCTCCAGAGATCCATTGATAACAGGATGTTTGTTCTGTCAGTTGTAGAATATCCTTACTGATTGACTGAAGCCGCATTATTATTATTATTTTGGAAGGAGTTATGAATAATGACTGCAATCAACAGATAAGGCTATCATTTTGTGACTAAAAGTTTCCAGTCCCTTATCAAGCATCACTTCTCTTCTTCAACTATCAACCCTCCTCTGAAAAGTGATGAGGAATTAGATATAGGTCAAAACCACCTCCTTTCTATAATGAAATAGCCATAACATGTGATCAATTATTGAAATATGCTTTTGGTGAAGTCCTTTCCTTTGCAGATATTCTGCTCTGAGTTAAGTCACTGCATCTTGGAATGGAGGTTTTGGCTGAATCTGATGTATAGTATACTTAAATGTTGGTTGCTAGGGAACAGTGGAAAAGGGCTATGACTCTTGCATCGTGCTTGTGAGTTTCCAGGATACAGTATGTCTTAGGGACAGACAATCAGATGCCTTTGAATATTTCCAGAATGGTTTACTACTTATGGTGCTAGCAGGAACTGTTAGCAGTTCAGAAGTAAATTTCCTTATCCATTTCCTGAAGCTATAGAGAAGAAAGGAATGTAGCAATATGTGTTTTACTAGTGTAATGGAAGGATACCACTGTGCCCATTTTTATTTGCATACAACTATATTGTGTAGATTGAAAGTTGTCTGTTCTGATATATCAATCATAATAAAAGTTTCTCTTCTGGGAATCCATATCAAATAAAGTGAAGTACATTTTGGGTAGTCACATATTGCAGAAAAGAAGAGAAAAGGGTTACAGAATAAATTGTATGCATGCATAAACGTAGTAGAAATATTATATATGGGTAATAATAATATAAATAAATCTAGAGTGGGGAAAGCTTTGGCAATGTGATCTGGGATCTGTGAAATTTCTCATTCAGCTATCCAGCAACCAACTGTTGATCTGTAGACTCCTGCTTTCCTACTTTTGATTCTGTATTTCTGAATCAGGCATAACTGATTTTATTAGGATTGCCTTCAGGAAAGCAGATCAAATAGATATTGTTTTCTGCAAAGTAGGATTCACAGATGAGCTGGGAAGAGAACCCAAATGTTTTTGCAACATTACTCTAGAATATTTCTCTGAAGCCACATTTTTATTATTTATTATTTATTTATTTATTTGTCAAACACAACAGTATATATAAGTATAAGCATGAAATAACCATACAAATTGGATACAATTAAAAGAAACATTAGGACAGGAATGGTAGGCACACTGGTGCTTTTATGCACGCCCCTTACAGACCTCTTAGGAATGGGGTGAGGTCAGTAGTAGATAGTCTTTGGTTAAAGCTTTGGGGATTTTGGGAAGAGACCATAGAGTCAGGTAGTGCATTCCAGGCATTAACAACTCTGTTACTGAAGTCATATTTTCTACAATCAAGATTGGAGTGGTTCACATTAAGTTTAAATCTATTGTGTGCTCATGTATTGTTGCAATTGAAGCTGAAGTAGTCTTCAACAGGAAGGACATTGTAGCAGATTATTCTATGAGTTAAACTCAGGTCGTATTGAAGGTGGCAGAGTTCTAAATTTTCTAAACCCAGGATTTCAAGTCTGGTGGCATAAGGTATTTTGTTGTGATCAGAGGAGTGGACAACTCTTCTTGTAAAATATTTCTGGACACGCTCAATTGTATTAATGTCCGAAATTTATTTATTTATTTATTTATTTATTATATTTGTATACCGCCCTTCTCCCGAAGGACTCAGGGCGGTTCACAGACAAAAAACAACAGAAAACATATAATAGATTAAAAACAGCTAAAGAATAGATAGTTGAATTCAATTGATGCTCTAACTTTTGAATACAAATTTAAAACCTCATTTAAACCCCTTTTTTAAAAATCCCAATTTAAAAAACTACATTCAGGCTAGTCCTGCTCTTCGAAACAGCAACGTCTTCAGCTCGCGGCGGAAGGACTTGAGATCGGGGAGTTGACGAAGCCCCAGAGGGAGCTCGTTCCAGAGGTAGGGGCCCCACAGAGAAGGCCCTCCCTAGAGGTCGCCAGCCGACATTGTTTAGCTGACGGTATCCGGAGGAGTCCCTCTGTGAGAGCGCACTGGTCGGTGAGAGGCTAATGGTGGCAGTAGGCGGTCCCGTAAATATCCCGGCCCTAGGCCATGGAGCGTTTTAAAGGTGATGACAAGTACCTTAAAGTGAACCCGGAAGACCACTGGGAGCCAGTGCAGGTTACGCAGGAGGGGTGTTACATGGGAGCCAAAAGGTGCTCCCTCTATCACCCGCGCAGCTGCATTCTGGACCAGTTGGAGTCTCCGGGCACACTTCAAGGGGAGCCCCATGTAGAGAGCATTACAGTAGTCCAGGCGGGATGTAACAAGGGCATGAGCGACCGTGCATAAGGAAGCCCGATCCAGAAAGGGGCGTAACTGGCGTATCAGGCGAACCTGATGAAAGGCTCCCCTGGTGACAGCTATCGTATGATCTTCTAAAGACAGCCGTGCATCCAGGAGGACGCCCAGATTACGAGCCCTTTCCGTGGGGGCCAATAGTTCGCCCCCAATGGTCAGTGATGGAATTAGCTGACTGTACCGGGCCGCCGGCATCCACAGCCACTCGGTCTTGGTGGGATTGAGTCTGAGTCTGTTCCTTCCCATCCAGACCCGTACGGCCTCCAGGCACTGGGACATCACTTCAACAGCCTCGTTGGGGTGGTTAGGGGTGGAAATATAGAGCTGAGTATCATCAGCGTATAGATGACAACTCACCCCAAGACCACGGATGATCTCACCCAGCGGCTTCATATAGATGTTGAACAGAAGAGGCGAGAGAACCGACCCTTGCGGCACCCCACATAAGAGGCGCCTTGGGGTCGATCTCTGTCCCCCCGTCAACACCGTCTGCGACCGGTCGGAGAGGTAGGAGGAGAACCACCGATGAACAGTGCCACTCACTCCAAGTCCTCGAGTCGGCGCAGCAGGATACCATGATCGATGGTATCAAAAGCCGCTGAGAGATCTAATAGGACCAAGACAGAGGAACAACCTCTGTCCCGAGCCCTCAAGAGATCATCAACCAGCGCGACCAAGGCTGTTTCCGTTGTGACCAGGCCGGAAACCGGACTGGAATGGATCAAGATAGACAGTTTCATCCAGGTACTGGGGCAACTGTCGTGCAACCACACTCGACAACCTTGCCAAAAGCGAAGGTTGGAGACCGGACGATAATTTGCTAAACTAGCTGGGTCAAGGAAGGCTTCTTGAGGAGGGGCCTCACCACCGCCTCTTTCAAGGCGGCAGGAAAACACCTCCATCAAAGAAGCGCTCACGATTTTCTGAGCCAGCCTCGTGTCATCTCCCGGTGGCCAATACCAACCAGGAGGGACACGGGTCCAATAAACATGTGGTCGCATTCAATCTCCCCATTAACCTGTCCATGTCCTCAGGGATCACAGGATCAAACTCATCCCAGATAATAACATCAAGACCTGCCTCCCTCACCCGTCCGGATCCACCCAGTCTGTGTCCAACCCTTCCCGAATCTGAGCGATTTTATCAAACAGATATTGTCCAAATTCCTCAGCTCGACCCTTTAAGGGATCTTCTACCGCTCCTGATGGAGGAGCGAGCGGTCACCCTAAACAGGGCGGCTGGGCGATTATCTGCTGATGCAATGAGGTTGGAAAATACTCCCGTTTTGCCAGCCTCATCGCCACAAGATAGGTCTGAATTTGAGACCTAACTAGTGTCCGTCAGATTCGGATCGGCTGGCCCTCCAGATACTCTCTAGGCGTCTTTTCCGCGCTTCATCTCCCTCAGCCCCTCGGAGTACCAAGGCTAAACGAGATCGGCACCGGGTCAGAGGCCGCAAAGGCACAACTCGATCTAGAGCGCCAGCCGCCGCCCGATCCCAGGCGGCAACCAGAGCTCCAGCCGAGTTGTGGGCCAAATCCTCAGGAATAGCCCAAGCTCCGCCTGGAACCTTTCAGGGTCCATCAGGCGCCTGGGACGGAACCAGCGAGTCGGTTCCGTCTCCCTGCGCGGGATCGGCGGTTCGAAAGTCTAGCTGAAGGAGCGAATGATCTGACCATGACAAGGGTCTAATAACTAACTCCCTAATTCCAGATCATTCAACCACTGTCCAGAGACAAAATCAAATCCAGAGTGTTTCCCCCGATGTGAGTGGGGTCGTTCACTAATTGGGTCAGGTTCAAGGCTGTCATGGAAGCCATGAACTCCCGAGCTGATGTGGATGCTATCCCCACCGACGGCAAATTGAAATCCCCCATGACCATAAGCCTGGGGATCTCCATTGCCGTCCCAGCGACCACATCCAACAGCTCAGGCAGGGAATCTGTCACGTAGCAAGGAGCTAGGTACGTGATCAGTACACCCACCTGCACCCCACAGCCCCACTTAACGAGGAGGGACTCACATCCGGTTATCTGTGGTACAGTGATCTCCCTCGGCTCAAGACTCCCGTTGATAATAACCGCCACTCCCCCACCCCTACCCTGGGCCCTGGCCTGATGAAACACACGGAAACCCGGTGGGCACATCTCTATCAGGGGAACCCCCCCTTCCGTGCCCAACCAGGTCTCCGAAATGCCAATCAGGTCCGCACCCCCCTCCTGTATAAGATCGGAGATGAGGGGGGCTTTATTTATTTAAATGAGGTGTGGGTTCCAGACAGGCGAGCTGTATTCGAGAATTGGTCTAGCAAATGTTTTATATGCTCTGGTTAGTAGTGTAATCTTTCTGGAGAAGAAGCTATGCAAGATTAAGTTTACAACTCTTAAAGCCTTTTTGGCGATGTAGTTGCAGTGGGCTTTGGCACTTAGATCATTTGATATGAAAACTCCAAGGTCTTTGATGGGGTGAGGGTCATCTACAAGGTAATGTCCATCAAGCTTGTATTTAGTGTTCAGATTCTTTTTTCCAGTGTGTAAGACAGAGCATTTACTGGTTGAGATTTGGAGTTGCCAAATTTTTGACCATTCTGACACAAAGTCAAGGTCTTTTTGAAGGGTAGCTGCATTGTTGGTAGTGTTAAATAGTTTAACATCATCGGTGTGAAATCACCAGGAAATGAGCTTAACTTGAAAGGACAAAATCTTCATACAATGCTAACTTGTAACATCCAACACACTTTCCCCAAGACTTTGTATATCTGATGGAACGGCTTTTTAGATTTCTGTTGCTTTATCTTTGTTGCCTTATTATCTTTGTTTTTAGTGTCTCTATTTAGGTTGAGGCTGTTTGTGACCCTTGAATTTGGTGGTGGTGTTTTTTTCTGGGGGGAGTTGGTGTTGGTATTCAATAGTGGTGGCACCCAACCTAAAGCATGCAAACAAGCAGGCAGTAAAATTTAAATGTGGTTAATTATAGTGAAATATTTGGTGAGGTGGATATTTTTCTTGCAAACTTCTTAGGTTTTTAGCTTGCATCACTACTTTCTGGACTGCTGCTGATTCTTTGCCAATATTTCCTCCTTTTAAATCTTTCTTCCTCTTACTACACATAGATGACTTCCTCCCAGCAAAGAGCAAATGGGCTGATGTTTCATAGTTCCAAAAGCATTCATGTTTTCACTACAAGAGCTGATGTTGGATGAACTGAAACAATTTTAATGAATGAAGAAAGTTGCTTTCTTTGTTTTTGTTTATAAACGTATAAGCATTTTAATCTAATATTGGCAGTATGAAGGTCCACAGCCATTCTCTAAGCTTTCTCCAGCCCTAGTTTCCCTGATTTCCCTCCTCCTCCTCCTCTTCCCCATTAAAAACTCCAAAGGGGGGGGAGTTATAAATGCTTGTCATTCTTACTTCAAGCTCCTTTTTATTTGTTTGAGAGATCCAGGGACAGAATGATCATTTGAATCATTTCATCCCACTTAGGAGTAATTTTTTCCCCCTGTTCCTCTTGTTTATCTGCTAAAGTAAGTAGTCCAACAATTAGGATTGGGTGGGGGAAACCTGGAACAAGATTTTAAAATATTAATTTTAGAATGTAGGGAGATGGTGGAAACTTTTACCAAGGTTGAACAAATAGGAAAATAAATTTAGTTTCTCTGTCCTGAAGTGAAATGCTGCCTCTTCAGGTTCACCTATCCTAAAATTAGCAATAGGATAAAAATATCCATAAAACCTCACAGAATTTTTCCCCCCCCAATCACTAGGGGGATTTTTTTTTCTTGGATTCTTTTTTAAGAGATGGAAGAATTAACCCTCCAAAGGGGTTAATCCTGACAGTTTATGTCCATCAAAGTATGCATTTAAATACCTGAACATTTGTACATCCCACAACACCAGCTGTCGGTATATATATATATATATATATATTTTCTGAGGTTTTCACGGGTGTTTGTATGTAGGTCTTTGGTTGTTCGGGTTTTCTCCCGTGTAAAATTGGAAGTGTCTTGGCAACGTTTCAACGAAGTCTCATTCGTCATCTTCAGGCTTCAGCTTCGTGCTTCTGGGAGCAATGTGTGATTGCAGCTGTTTCTTCCTTTTAACTGCTAGTGGGGGTTTGAACTGATTGGGTGGGAGTTTGGCTGTGCTCTGATTGGCTGGGGTTTTTTTGTGCTCTGATTGGCTGGGGGTGTGTCCTGTTTGGGTGGGGGCTTGGTTGTGCTCAGTTTAGTCTGTGTTGCAGAGGGACTTGAGCTGGTGAGCTGCATAGCTGTTGTTTGGCTTTGTGGTCGTGCTACATCTTCATAGTGGGTGTCAGTCTGCTGCATGTATGGATTGGAGGGGTTTGAAATGGCTAATGTTGCAGCTGCGGTCTGGCTTCTGGTCCTTGGTCGTGCTTCATGATCAGTGTGGGTTTGGGTCTGCTTTCTGGGTGGATGTGCAGTGGTGACATCCTGTGTGGACCTCGTGAGTGTGGGTCTGGTGTCATTCCTCGTGTTAGGGACTCGTTTGTCAATAAGGGCAGGTTTCCAAATGGCTGGTAGGTGGGAGGTATCATCTCATTTGTTTATGCTGTGTGAGCGTTTTTCTATCTCAATGGCTTCTCTGATTATTCTGTTGTTAAAATGTTCAGTTTTAGCGATAGTTCTGGTCTTTTTAAAGTCAACACTTTAAAGTCACAGGACATGATATTGACTTTATGAACGCAGACTAAATTGAGCACAACCAAGCCCCCACCCAAACAGGACACACCTCCAGCCAATCAGAGCACAAAAAAACCTCCATCCAATCAGAACACAGCCAAGCTCCCACCCAATCAGTTCAAACCCCCACTAGCAGTTAAAAGGAAGAAACAGCTGCAATCACACATTGCTCCCAGAAGCACGAAGCTGAAGCCTGAAGATGACGAATGAGACTTCGTTGAAACGTTGCCAAGACATTTCCATATATATATATATTTGTTTTCTGACCAGACCCACATTCACGAGGTCCACACAGGATGTCACCACCACACATCCACCCAGAAAGCAGACCCAAACCCACACTGATCAGGAAGCATGACCAAGGACCAGAAGCCAGACTGCAGCTGCAACATTAGCCATTTCAAACCCCTCCAATCCATACATACAGCAGACTGACACCCACTATGAAGATGTAGCACGACCACGAAGCCAAACAACAGCAATGCAGCTCACCAGCTCAAATCCCCCTGCAACTCAGACTAATCTGAGCACAACCAAGCCGCCACCCAAACAGGACACACCCCCATCCAATCAGAGCACAAAAAAATCCCATCCAATCAGAGCACAGCCAAGCTCCCACCCAATCAGTTCAAACCCCCACTAGCAGTTAAAAAGGAAGAAACAGCTGCAATCACACATTGCTCCCAGAAGCACGAAGCTGAAGCCTGAAGATGACGAATGAGACTTCGTCGAAACGTCGCCAAGACACTTCCAATTTTACGCGGGAGAAAACCCTGGTAACCAAAGACCTACATATATATATATATATATATATATATATATATATATATATATATATATATATATATATATATATATACACACACACACACACACACACACACACACATACCTACATACATACATATATATATACATATATATATATAAAACAAATGATAGTTTGTTTAACTATCAAAATATTTAATTACCTATTGTGAGACATTTTAAAATGCGCAACAGATTAAAGCAAACATAACGGAATGGGACTGAACTACTGTATAAATAAAATCATATAAAAATGATATGGAACAGAAAGTATTTATCTGGCATGAATCCAAAAGCTTGATATATCAGACAATAGCAGACAATTGTTAATATGCATTTGGTGCAATGACTAGCTTAAACCTAAGAAATGTAATGAAATAATGAAAGAGGAATATACAGATATGTACATTTGGCTGCATTCAAAGTATCTTAATACCCCATGGGAACTTAAATTCATGCTCACCCCATGGGAACTTAAATTCATGATGGGTGTTCATCTTGAATTCATCTTGATGTGGTCTGAGCTTGGATGTTATCTATCCTGCTAATGAAACATATTCAGGAAAACAACTAAGTTCAGAGAACACCATGAACTCAACAGCTCATCTCTGAACTACATTTAAATTATTGAAACATGAATTCATGAAAACTACCCAAGGCCAGATATTTTTTGTTATCTGTCCTCAAATATTTTCCCCTTAATTTGTTACTTGGAAGTTAATGTTCTGGCCTTTTGTGGCTTAACCTCATTTAAAATGGAATGCGATAGACACTTAACCCTGATCTGTCTTCACCAGAAATACTCAGAACACCAATTTGATCAGATTTTAAACAATGGTTTAATTGTGTGTAGAGTTGTTCTACAAATTAGACTTCCTGCCTTTTTTGGGAAATCTCTTTCTGTAGTTTTGATATAGCTCAAACATTTTTTTACTGGACTCTATTCTTTCCTTTGCAATGAATGAAAAAATATGGCTGATGCCTGAGGTCAGTAAAACTTAACTAAGGATGGGTGAGAGATATGGGAAAAGTGTAAGGCTTTCCTTCACTGATTTTAGATTGTACTCATAATTTCCTTATTAATTCCCATGTGACTGAATGGAAGAGATTGCTCTGTTAGTATATGATAGGGATGGATAGAGGATACGATCTCTCTCTGCCTGAAGTAATTTGGAAAAATCATCTGAATGTTTGCATTTATTAATCAAGTAGATAAACTAGCAATACAATAGGTAAACCAGCAATATACAAATGTTATATTTTCCCTATGTCCATCTCTCCTCATGCCACCATCAACCTTGCTGTTTCATTTCCTTTCTGCTCTGCTTTTGATTGTCTCTGTGTGTGGGGAATTTAGTAAGAAAAGTTGAGGAAAAGGACAATTGCAAGGGCGAAAAGATTAATCTTTTCTCTTCTGCTATCTAGTTTTTCTTCCCATGCACTCCCAACTTACGAATGCCTTCTCCTAATAGAGAAGAGAGGAGCTTACATCTTCCTCTTATATTGTGGTTGCATCTTTTTTTGTTGTTGTTGTTGCTTTCATTCAAATGCCATTTTATTATTATCATGTGCTTTGTTTCTGTTATTGTGCTATTGTTCTACAGGAGATTTCAGGATATTTTTGCCTCATTGGAAATGTGTCAGAAAGAAAGAAGGCAACTTTTAAAAATAAATACCGTATTTTTCAGAGTATAAGACACTCCAGACTATAAGACACACCTACCTTTTTTGGTGAGGAAAAGAAGAAAAAAAAATCTGCCTCTGCCTCCCAGCAATTTTGCCTTGTTGCAGCAAACAGCAAACAGCAAACAGCCTGCTTTACTTTCATTTTCATTTGATTAGCACAAGAAAAAAATATATGCTCCCAACAATTTACCTCCTTGCAGCAAGCAGCAGAGGCCCGCGCAGCAATAGGCAATGGCAATCCCTGCAGCCTAAAACAGCTGAGAGTCGGGAGGCTGATCCAAGGGACAATCAACTTGTGCTAATTAGGCTGTGCTGAAATGGGCTGTTTCTTCTTGCTGCTTGCTGCAAGGAGGTAAATTGCTGGGAGGCAGAGGCCAAAGGGTGTGGGGGGCTACATTCGGTATATAAGACACACCCAAATTTTCACCCCCTTTTAGGGGGGAAAAAGGTGTGTCTTATACTCCAAAAAATACAGTAATGGATGAGAAAAGGGAAAGGAAGGAGGGAGGGAGAAAGGAAGATGATATATAAGAAAGTTAAATGTCGTTTTCTGTTAAATGTTGAGAGAGAGAACAGATAGCATAGCTGTCACAAACTAGGAATGGTTTTATTATTGTTGTCTATCTTTTAGAAAGTCAGCGTATTTCTGTTCTCTGCATGTCCATAACTTGTGTGCAAATATTTATGTAGAGCAACTTGAATTTAAAGTTTAAATATATTTAAACACATAATTTGCAGGAATGCACTTGTCCTATTTTTCTTTGCAGCCTGGAACCTAAGTATTCTGTATTTACATAAAACTCGGATTTGGAATGATTGTATTAAACAAATTTATGGGTATAAGGCCTAAGATAAGGTGGTAAAAACTGTCTCTCCCACCCCAAAGGAAAACAAGACAACTGCAAGAGTTAATATTATTTCAGTGCTCATAATATTGGTACAGGAGAGCAAAATATTTTCTTTCCAACTAAAGCTTGTTATTTAGAGTAAATGATACCATCACAAATATTAAACTCCTAATGTATCAAGCAGTTTAAATGCCACTGCAAGAGACTCCCATTCTTTGCAAAAAAAACAAACAACAACAACAACAACAACAAAACCCCAGAAAGTCTCCCCTTCCAGAAACACAAATTTTATATTATTATATAAAAGAAATTAGCTTTGCAGCCATCTCTAATTTGTGAGCAGATTTTATGTGTTTACATTCCAGCAAGGTAAGTTTTAAACACATGGTAACCCTTTAAATGTTTGTTAGTGTTTAAGCTATTGCTTGTATTGTCCTGATGTGTTGAAATAAAGGAATTTTTACATGGGTATAGAATTGTCAAGTTTTTATCCTGTTATTGAAATTACCATGTCTAACATTGGTTTGATGTATGGATGCTAACAAATGACAAGTGGAAAATTCTCTTTCATGTTGCAGGATGGAGTATTCCTGCTTAGCAACCAATCAAGTATGCCTTCTTCTAGAATTACCCATTCCATCCCACCCCCAGCTTTTTCATTTTACTCTTAATAAGGAACCAACATCTTGAATATCCTTAAAACTTTTTGTGTTCAATTTTCCTGCCTGAATTTTATTTCACTATTGGAAGTGTATATTATTATTATAGTCTATAATATTTATAGACTATATATCTAAATATCAGAGGTGAAATCCAGCAGGTTCTGACGGGTTCTGGAGAACGGATAACAGAAATTTTGAGCAGTTCGGAGAACCGGCAGCGGAAATTTTGAGTAGTTCAGAGAACCAGCAAATATCACTCTGGCTGGCCCCAGAGTGGGGTGGAAATGGGGATTTTGCAGTATGATTCCCCTGGAGTGGGGTGGGAATGGAGATTTTGCAGTATCCTTCCCCTGCCATGCCCACCAAATCACACAACATCCACTAAGCCATGCACACACTGCTAAATATATATAATTTTATCCATTGTCGATCCACTGCAGGATGAATGCCTTTATATATATAACATACACTCAAGTTTTTCAGAACATTGCATTGCAAAAGTAAAAACTAGCTTTGGGTGTTGTTTTTTTAAAATAATCTGTGGACAGCCAGAAATAAGTTTTCAAACCATTCAATATTATGAACTCAGACAGATCCAAAGTTGCTTCTGAACTATTTTAAATCCCTCATTTATGAGGGACGCTGGTTTGATATTGGCTATACGATACTTCTTTAACAATAGCTGTCAAGGTTTTAGTGGGGATCACCACAGTTTTAGCTTTTCTGCAAGATTCTGCCTTCTGAAGCAAGATCAAAGGACTTGGTCCTGGGAGCCCACATTTTCATAAACTAACTTTTGAAGATATTAGTTGAAGATATTTGAAGATATTTGAAGATATTCATGACAGCAGAACATCTGGCATTTATATTTGGAGAACTGGGTGAACCTTATGAGTGACCAAGGAACTTTTGCATAGTCAGGACCATTTATTTTCAGAATGAGATGTTTGTCCTTATACAGCATGATGACTGAATTAAAAGAATTCTACCTTCTTCAATTAAAAAAAACAAGGGTGTACTGTACGCTGAGTACAGAAGATCCATGTCCTGTAGACTGAAAACAGATTTTCTCTCCTGGTGCCAACAATGTATGCCAGGAATAAGCTCACCCAGTTCCAGTCCTGGAAGCGAAGGACAAGCAGACACCTAAAATAGAGGTCTAATAGAAAGCAAGTCCAAAATGTGAATGAACTATGAACCCAGATGAGTAGATTACAAATGCTCTGCTATTTTTATGAACAACTATTATATATTTTACTTTATTGGGAAGGGGCAATGGGAAGGCAACAAATTTTGTCTACTCCTGCAGTCTTTTACAGACTATTCATAGCAACAGGTCTCAGATGCACCTGGACTATTTATGGGCTCAGGTCTACTTACAATAGTATTTCTTAACATTGGCAACTTTTAAGATGTGCAGATTTCAATTCCCAGAATTGGTAGCTGGGGAATTCTGGAAGTTAAAGTATGCACATTGTAAGGCCTCCCAAAGTTGCATGACGATGAGATGGGTGGCATAAACACTTAATAAATAGAGTTGCCAAGGTTGAGAAACACTGATCCAGAAACATTGTTTTGGCTATGTTCCAAAACAGTCAGTTTATTACTAAGTAACAAGAAAAGGGCACTGGATGAAGCGGGCACTTTCAGTGCACTGAGAGAGCTTCGTCCTACTTCACACTGCAATCCTCCTCTGCTGAACTATTGACTGAGCAGTTTTTTGGCACAAGTTTAGTATTATTCCAGAAGAACAATGCATCTTGTTCAGAAATAGCCCAATGATAAGTGATTGGCATGGCAAAACTGCAGAGAGGTACCAAAGTCTATGTGCCACACCAAAAGTCACTTTTCTACCTTGTAGTCCTATGGATTTTTGAAGCTCGGATCCATTAGCCTTACACTGTGGCAAAATAAATTTGAACAGTTTTTTGAAGAACTGAGCTCTGTTCAGTTCAATTTAATGATTTTAAGACTGAGGTTGCAAGTTTATGCTATAGCAAAAAGGAGGGGAAAACCATGCAACTGAGATATGTAAACAACTGAAATATACCAAAATATCTAGTTTAACATTATTCTTTATTATAATTAGTTACTGCAGTTTGCAGGATTTACCAAGTATAAACAAAGTTAGTATGTTTTGGCTTCTTAGTTTATCTTATTCCCAAAAGTGGATTGCTATTTATAGTGTTTCCTCATCTGCAATGTTTTTTTTCTTTTTCACATGTCCTTTTTCTCCTATTGATTCTCTCTTTTCTCCTTCTGTTGACAGTTCACTAATTTTTATTTAGTTCTAGTTTTATTGTTTATTCACACTTCCATTCTAATGTCTGTTTGAACTCAGAGCTGTTTGAGAATTCAGTTTCACAGTTTTATATGAAGCTGATTCAATCAAGTTGTCATTGAAATAAAAGTTTTAATTGAATCTTTAATTCAAATCAGGAGTGCTTGAGATAGTTTGCTAAATACTTGACCATATATTTATAGTAGCAGGGTGTAAGATGCAGGTAGGGATAGCATACACTGAAGGGCACAACCATTGTTGTACAGGGACATCTGTATAGAATCTGGGCTAGATACTCCTAAATCTAGATGGGAAAGCCAACAGAAGCTTGTGGAAAATAAAAAAGCTGAGATCTTGTGAGATTTCCAGATCCAGACAGACAGTTGGGTACTAGCTAATTAACCAGTCATTGTGGTATTAGACAAGGACCCAAAGACAGGGGTGGTAATAGATGTAGCGGTGCCAAGTGACAATAAAATCAGGAAGAAGGTGTATGAGGAACAGGAGAAGTATCAGGGCCTGAAGTAGGAGACAATGTGGAAAGTCAAAGTCAAAGTGATCCCAGTAGTGGTGGGAGCATTCAAGTTGGTGACTCCTATTGGAGAACAGTTCCCACAGATTCCCAGGAATGAGATCAGATCTCTCTGTCCAGAAGAATTCAGTGCTAAAAATAGCTAAAATCTTATGCAGAACCCTCAAATATCCAAGCTTCTGGTAGAAGATTCAAATCTGAGGAAGACTTCCATAAGGGACATATAATACATACAGTGCATATCTAAAATTTGAATGGGCAATTTGATTGATTTAATTGAACTGACAAGTCATGAATGGATAGTTCACATGGAATTGATTCAACATCTTGAATTAACGATGAAGAGAGACTGTGAGTCATTTGCACAGCTGTATTTATGAGAGTTCAAGATAGCAGAAGCAACATTACAATGTAGACTGTGATCTTTTTGATGTGCTGTATGTGCTGAAGCTGCACCCTAAAGGGTCGAGTTTTGCATTGGAGCTCCACTTTTGCCAACTTAATTTATACATTCCTAACATACATTTTTTTTGTGCCAAATAAAGTTGCATGTTGTTTGTGTGTCTCTCTCTGTGTGTGTATCTCTCTCTCTCTCTATATATATATATATAGGTCTTGGCATATTTGGGTCTTTTCCCGTGTAAGATTGAGAGTATATTGGTGATGTTTCGACGAGGTCTCACTCATCATCTTCAGGCTGATGCTTTCAGCTTCGTGCTTCTGTGAGCAAAGCGTTGTCGGAGCTGCCGTCTCTCTATAAATACTGGTGTGGAGGTGGGGAGTGTTGCTGTGAGCGGGTTGGTTGGCTGTGTGGTTGCATCTTGATTGGAGTGGGTGTTTGCAGATTGGTCTGCAAACACAGGAAAAGACCCGAATATGCCAAGACCTACATACCTATACCTGTGAAAACCTATGAAAACACACACACACACACACACACACACACATGTTTGTGTTTGTATTAAATTAAATTATGAAATTGATTTTGAAGGAACCAAATTAATTTCCAAAACTGAACACTATAACAAGAGAATAATTATGGAAGCCATTGAAATAGAGAAACACCCCCACAACATGAACAAATGGGACACCACCTCCCGCCTACCAGACATCTGGAAACTAGCCTTAGTCAACAAATGAGTCCGAGCCACAAAAATTGACACCGGACCCAGGATAACACACAACACCATCACCAATCATCCTCACCACATTCAAACTCAAACCCATCCCACAGACGAAACACAACCACCATCCAGAAGCCAGACCATGCTGGCACCACTGGCTGCTGCTCCCCCCTCCGATCCCCACACAAAGCAAGCTGACACACGACAGGAACACATGACAAGACCTCGGACTCGGAGCCAAACCAAAACCCGGGATGCTGCATCACAGCCATCTGCTCAAGAACATCACATCACAGAACTTCAGAGGCCACAACACCAAAGCTCAGGACATTACAACACAACCTACTACCCAGGATGTTACAGCACAAAACTCAGGAGATCACATTCCCAGAACTCAGGACATTTCCAGGAAGCCCATTACCACTACAGGAGGTCACATTCCCAGAACTCAGGATGCTTCCACACAGCTCATTAACCAGGTCATTACAACACAAAAAACTAGGACCACATCCACACAGGATGCTACGAAACAGCCGACCAATTGCAAACACCCACTCCATCTACCAATCAAGATGCAACCATATAGCCAACCAACCCACTCACAGCAACACTCCCTACCTCCCCACCAGTATTTATAAAGAGATGGCAGCTCCAACCACGCTTTGCTCGCACAAGCACGAAGCCAAAAGCACCAGCCTGAAGATGATGAGTGAGACCTCATTGAAATGTCGCCAAGATACTCTTAACCTTACACGGGAAAAGACCCGAATATGCCAAGACCTATCTAGAGAGACAGGGTGGTATATCTGCATGTGTTTTTGTCTGCAGAAACTTCTTAACAATATAGTTTGAATGAAGAGTGAGTAATTTTGGTCTTTTAAATTTCCATAGAAAGTTTTCCACTCCTTTCGGGAAAGAGCCATCATGAAGCTAATGTGTCCAGCATCAAATGTTAACATCGGGCTCTTTGGCTATTTTCTGAATAGAAAACAATTACTTTACAAGCACAATACGTATTATAACCGGATGCCATTTGAGGCTTTAGTTTTTACAGGTGGCTAAGATACCTCAGATGTGTTCTAACAATATCTTTGAAGTTAGACACATTAATGTGTGGTATTAATGGGCACCATAAGACAGCGTTCCCCAACCTTTCCAGATTGGTAGCCCAGGGGAGTGGAAGGGATAATTTTGTGTGAGGGGCAGTCGCATGCACACCCTCACAGCTTCATTTGTGTGAACAGCCGGCGCACATGCCCGCCACTCACATAAGCTAAGTAAGTAAAAAGAATGACACCATTTGCAGTTTTCCCTACTATCCTTATTACCGTAAGTCTTATCTGATAAGAAAAATACACACTTCTAATTAAACAAGTTCATGGAAGATGTAATAAAATCATAAAAGATGGGCCTGCAAGTGCTAAATTGTCCTTTGGCTGCTGTTGTTGTAGAAGGCAGGGTACTAAACCAGTAGAAATTAGAATGCTTTTATCTTGCTATTGCTTTTGTTGCAGATCCTACTTACAGTAGCTACCATAGATATACTGTAAGTACTATATGTATGCAACCTATATGGCCACCCATCTCAAAACATGTCTCTGTGTGAATAACAATAAATAAAAAAATATGACAAACATCTTAAGTAAGTAATAAATGATAGCTGTAGTCCTTCGCCATTTTTCTTCATATCTTCCTTCCTGGTGTGTATGTGAGAGAAAGAGAGGGAGAGGGAGGGAGAGGGAGGAAGGGAGAGAGAGAGAGGAGGCGGGAGTGGGAGAGAGAGTGTGGATTATGGAGAAACATGAAATGACTAAACCTCACTCCTCCACAGAACAAGTGGGCAAAATAAGGCTAGACTTCTAGATGAGACAGAATACTAGAAGCCAGCAATTATAGTCTGTATTGCTGCCTTTTAACACACATTTTAGAAGGGAAAAAAGTAAAAAAGGATAGGCCATGTGAAGGGTAGCATTCAGGGTAGGGTATAGTGGCCAGAAGGTATTCCCCCTGGTAATTTCAAAATTTCCTGAAAGTATACCCACTATAAGTTTTTCATTTGCCTTTGAGAGAACACAAGAGTTTTGGAATGTATCCTATTTCATGAATTATGTTTGGGGATCTCTGGAAATGTTATTTCTGGCTGTATTACTTTCTATGGGTATAAGCTATACACCTAGCTATACCACCCATCTTCTAAGTTATCCCAAATTTCTTGTCAATTCAAAGTTCACTTTTCATATGTTATAAGGGTAATAGATGCCATGAGCTACATGGAATGTCATATTGGTGGTATCTAAGATAATCAAACTTAGACATTCTGAAAGAGACTGCCAATGAGGTAATAATATCACTCTTTCTTGAACTCTTGCTCTGTTTTTGATTCCTGTACCGCTACCAGCTGAACACCTGAAACACCTTTCATGCATACTGTGTATTGTGAGCAATTCAGATGTCTTCAAAGTATGTTAAAATTATTCCTGTGATTGAAGGTTTACAGGTTTGAGAAGTTATTATCATTTCTGGAACAATAGTACATTTAATTATTCTTGAAAGTTGATTGATAGCTTTAGACAGAATAAAAACAGTGGTAATTGGTAATTGGACTGGTAATTTTCAGATACAGTAGGTCCTTTGATATGGAAATATAAATATTTTTTTTAAAAAAATCAGTCTGAATTTATAACTAACTTTATAACAAGTTTAGGCCCATTTCCAATAAAACATTAAAGGTATGTCTTTTCAGCTGAATGTGTTAATTGAAAGAAGCTTTGCGAATCTATTAAAAATTTCTTATTTGTTTTATTAAATTAACTTAACTTATTAATGAGCCTCTTGTTTTCTTTTAAGAGAAGAGAAAGTAAAAGGAAATACCAGGAAATTGTATAATGCCAAGAGACTGTAGATCAGTTTGAGTGCCATGCCTCTGCGCGACATATTATTGAGTGATTATGTGCATATCATGTTAAACATGTTATACTACCTATAAAACTTGCAGTGGTTTATTCTGACGTATTATTCCTAATATAATGAATGCATATTTATTTTGCTATTAATATTCATAATAAATACAGATAATAATATTTAATAATGTAAAATACTATTTAATAATTTAAAGGGTTCTTCCTCCAAAGAACATATAGATAGATGCTATCTTTTTATTCTTCTAATAGACCTCTTGTAATCAATGATACATACAATTACTCTTAAGTACACATCTTTTGATCTTCTCACAATGAACATGATTATCTGGAAGAAGAGGGCCACTATGCCCTTCTGCTGGGAATCCTTATCATGAGAAGGACTAACACCTTTTCATCAAATGCAGTCATTATCTCAGAATGCAGTTATATAAATATATATATTTGGTTGCCTAGAAAAGAGTCAAAAAGAGATTAAAGCATAAGTACCTCAATGTGGGAAAGATCAGGATGGAAAATATCCAAGCTGACACATAGATCTAGCTATCTTTTCCCCAGTCAGAGTGTTGATAGCCTTAAAATACAGATCAGGTAATTAAGTGGGGAGTGTTATTCTTATTAACCTCCCCACCACCATCAACAGTGGAACAATTTTCCATTCTCTTCAGTTGAAGTATTTTCAAACTAGGTAGTTTATATAATCCACCTTTTCCAGGACTGCATGGGAACAGAACAATGTGGACTTACACTTATCATGAATAACTTCAAATAACTGGTGGGAGACCCTTAAGTTTCACAACACTTAAATCATGAAATCTTCAGACCTTGCATCATTGCTCTATGTGCATTCGTAATATTTCATTTCAGTACTGAATTGGGGGGGGGGGAATTAGCAGAAATAATAATTGTTGGGAGGTAGAACACTAGGAATATAAATTCTTTACCTCCAGCAGTTTCCTCCCTCTTTCTGACTCTCATTAGGAAATATGGCTGATCTGATTGATAGACAGATTGTACCAGCTATTATTAGACACTGGAAATGATAATGTGTAATTTCATTCCATTCTGAGACAGCTTGTTCAGACCACTGCAAAACTAACAGGGAATATGAGCATCAAAATAACACTTTGGTGAACAGATCCAACTTAATACTTTATTACTGAAAGCAATACAGAGAGCCTTGCCACACAGATGGTATGAACACCAATTTTCCAGGCATACAGCCCAAGATAATCTGATAAAATGCATCCATCACTTCTTGTCTCTTTATCTCTTTGCTCTTGAAATAAAGAGAAGTTAAATTAAGAAGAGTTATGCTTTCATGAGTGACATTAGTGCTACATTAAAGAGCAAGCTGTAACACTAATAAAAAAAGTCATTAGAGTTATTTCTTCCCTGACCCAAAAGTTAAATATAGGACCTTGAAAAGAGGAGGCAGAATTTTTAAGCATGTTGGAAGATTAATTTTTTAAAAAAAAAGAAGAAGAAGAAAGACATTTTAATGTCTGAATCAAGGCAACACTTTCATGCATCCTATATGAAACAAAAACCAGAACAAGAGCTAAATGGAACTAGAGACTGGATGTCACACACCAAGTCACCTGACATCAGCACCTTAATTGAAGGGTAAGGAGGGGCCAGATGCCATGTACACATCTGGCTTTCAGTACATGACCATTCATCTCTTGTTCAGATAGTTGCCTGCCTGTCAACAAGGCTGAGACTTCGTGCCTGATAGTATTAAATATTATTTAATTACTTTCTTTATTCCTACCAACAATATCTAGTTGTCTCGCTGAGGTAAACATGCAAGTTAGCAGTAACAAGATCAAGGATTAAGATAGACTAAACTGCTGGGAGATTTGTTAATCGGCAGTATAAGAAACTGAGTAAATATATAAAATAAACTCAACAGAGATAGAAACCGGTGGCTTCTGCTTTTGCAAGTTATCTCCTGTTTCTCAAATGGAGTTTATGCGTTTGTTGCTCTGATGTGATGTAAATGCGTAATCATTCTCAATACTGGGAAGAAAAACACACACTGAAAGACACTCCAGATGTGAGTGATCATTTTAGCAAGATAGTGTTAGAAAAATGTGGTTGTGGGGATAATTTGTTGGCTAATCACATAACATAGCTAAAAAGGTTTTTTTTCTCTTCCTCCCCGACTTCCAGAGCAGTTTTCCAACTTTTCCTGAAATATGAATATATCTTTCTTGGAGGAAAAAAAATGCATGTCTGTTACAAATGTAATAAAAGGGAGATTACAATTTTTCTCTTTGTATTAGACCGCAATGTCAATTTGATATTTATTTATTTATTTATTTATTTATTTATTTATTTATTTATTTATTTTTTTGTTTGTTTGTTTACATTTATACCCCGCCCTTCTCCGAAGACTCAGGGCGGCTTACAGTGTATAAGGCAATAGTCTCATTCTATTTGTATATTTTTACAAAGTCAACTTATTGCCCCCCCAACAATCTGGGTCCTCATTTTACCTACCTTATAAAGGATGGAAGGCTGAGTCAACCTTGGGCCGGGCTCGAACCTGCAGTAATTGCAGGCTACTGTGTTCTTAATAACAGGCTTTACCAGCGTGAGCTAAACCGGCCCTTATAAATTTATTTATTTATTTATTTATTTTAATATAATATAACAACAGAGTTGGAAGGGACCTTGGAGGCCTTCTAGTCCAACCCCCTGCCCAGGCAGAAAACCCTACACCATCTCAGTCAGATGGTTATCCAACATTTTCTTAAAAATTTCCAGTGTTGGAGCATTCACAACTTCTGCAGGCAAGTCGTTCCACTTATTAATTGTTCTAACTGTCAGGAAATTTCTCCTTAGTTCTAAGTTGCTTCTTTCTTTGATCAGTTTCCACCCATTGCTTCTTGTTCTACCCTCAGGTGCTTTGGAGAACAGCCCGACTCCCTCTTCTTTGTGGCAACCCCTGAGACATTGGAACACTGCTATCATGACTCCCCAGTTCTTCTTTTCATTATAGACATACCGAGTTCCTGCAACCATTTTTCATTTGTTTTAGCCTCCAGTCCCCTAATCATCTTTGTTGTTCTTTGCACTCTTTCTAGAGTCTCAACATTCTTTTTACATCATGGTGACCAAAACTGGATGCAATATCCCAAGTGTGGCCTTACCAAGGCATTATAAAGTGGCACTAACACTTCACGTGATCTTGATTCTATCCCTCTGTTTATGCAGCCCAGAACTGTGTTGGCTTTTTTAGCAGCTACTGCACACTGCTGGCTCATATCTAAATGGTTGTCCACTAGGACTCCAAGATCCCTCTCACAGGTACTACTATTGAGCAAGGTACCACATATACGGTACCTGTGCATTTTGTGTGTTTTTTTTTTTGCCTAAATGTAGAACCTTACTTTTTTCACTTACTTATTTATTAATAAGTACTTATTTATCAATAAGTACAAGGAAACAAGGATCAGTATAGACCTAGACATGGATCAGTATAGACCTAGACATGGACACATGAAAAAATGACACAAATAAATGGATATAAATAAGCAAAACATAGCCATAAGTACATAAAATGAGTACATATAAAGGGGAACAGTAGGACAGGGACGATAGGCAAACTGGTGCGCTTATGCATGACCCCTTAGGAACCTCTTAAGAAAGGTGTAAGGTCCATGGTAGACAGTTTAAGGTAAAAGGTATGGGGGTTAGAGAAACTAACAACAGGATCAGGTAGAGTATTCCAGACATTTACTATTGTATTACTGAAGTCGTATTTTCTGCAATCAAGATTAGAACGGATTACATTTAGTTTGTATCTATTGATAACCCTTGTGTTATTGTTATTACAGTCAACTCACTTACATGTGAATCTTTAGCAAAAAGTCATGATGTGAGAGAAGACTCTTCTAGGTTTAGTATCATGCCAAATCATCATTATGATCACCATCATCATCCTTTCTTTTTTTTAATCCTTGTTTTGTTTGATAAAAGTGAAAAGCAAAGGGGAAGAATGGATGACATTTTCAAAGATGAAGTAGGATTGGATGTCTTCTATTTACTTTAATCAGGATGCAGATGAGAGACTGTGTGTGTGTGTGTGTGTGTGTGTGTGTGTGTGTGTGTGTTTAATGATCTGCAGGGTTCCTGGCACCCCATACTTCAAATAAAGCCCTAAGAAAAATTAGGGAACATTTTTTTCACTTTGGAAAGACAATCAGAGGGACTACATAATATGGAGAAACACAGACACAGACACATGCACACACATGTGCGTGCCCACACACACACATATGAAAAAGAACACCCTGCTACCTAGAAACTTTTGAGTTTTTAACTATTATCTGAATAAATTTTTAAGAAAGTCTAAAGCTTGTTAAACATAAAGAAGAAACGCAGAAAGGTGGGTTGTTGGATTTTTTTGGAGGGGGCGCACATCTGGGAAGTTTTGACGTTTGGATTCTCCTTAAAACATCTTGATCTTAAGGAGTTGCAAAAATTGCAAAGGAAGTGGAGTCTACAAATCCATCATATGTAGTTATCACTAGCCCTCCCCCTTCTTGTAAAAATTGTAAAAAAAACTGGAGAAAATTAGGAAATCCCTTTGAAGAACAGTGGGCCTCTTTTTATCTTTCACATGATGGGTTGCTGAGCAACAAGAACCATTTTTATCCAGACATAGGAATCTGTGTCTAAACGGCAGTGAAAACTGCTGCATTATTTCTGCTTTTCAGAGATATCTCATGTTGCTTCTTCTTTCACTTAGGGCACATGCTCTGGGTAAAATATGGAACTACGTCATGGGGTTGTCACACCTTCCCATTTTGTTCCTGAAATTAGAAACAATTTTGGTTATGTCCCAGTGACTGAATACGTGGGAGACAGCTGAACAAGAAATCACAGGCTGTCTGGTGACTTTAAGCCACAGTTAATTTTACCTTTTCTCAAGGAATGAATGGCATTCTTTTGTTTAAAAGAATGAACGCTCAGGAGTGACTTTGACGACATTATATTTCATGATGGAGCACATCCTTTGTCTGCCTTTGATAACCCTGACTGTTAAGAATAAATAATAAAAGTAAATGCCATGTAGCATCAGTCTGGGATTTATTTCTGAGATTTATTAGTATGTGACAGAGTGGACTCTGGTTTTTATAAGCAAGTCTTCTGATTTATCCACTTACTTCTTTCTAAGGATTATTCTTCTAATTCAAGATAACCAAGGCATTAATCTGTTGGCCAGTGCTTTCTGTTAGGGCTGGAAAAATTATGTTGACTATGCATTCCAAGAGATGTGCATCAGAATCCATTTTTTTTAAATATCCCACCCACCCACCCCCCAAAAAAATCCAGGATTTTTTTTGAGTTGTAAGACTTAAAATTCAGGCAGATAGATATATTGAATACGCATAAAGAAAAGGCCTGCTTCCATTCTACATATTCTAAATATATGAAAGTTCACATACTGCCCTTTCTGGACCAATGGTTGTTTTGAAAGTAAACATATTGATTGATTGATGCATATATCAAGGGTATATTCAGCGCAAGAGGGCTTTATGTGGGAGGTCTCCTTTCTATTATTTTGTTCTACAATAACTCTGCGAAATAGGCTGGGCTGAAAAGAGAGCAGCTGGCCTACAGTCACCCAGGGCTGAGGACCTGAGTCTAACTTTCTTCAGCTGATGTCCAAGGAAGGTACACACCCTTATACACACATGCAAAATACTGAAACACACAATCCTAAATACACATACTCTTATATACAGTACATGTATAAGCCGTGATGGCGCAGTGGTTAGAATGCAGTACTTCTGCTGACTGCAGGCTGTCTGCAGTTTGGCAGTTCGAATCTCACTGGCTCAAGATTGACTCATCCTTCCATCCTTCCGAGGTTGGTAAAATGAGGACCAAGATTTTTGGGGGTAATATTCTGACTCTGTAAACTGCTTAGAGAGAGATTAGTGGTGGGTTTCAAAAGTTTTTACTATTGGTTCTGTAGATGTAGCTTGGTGGGCGTGACATGGCTTAGTGGGTATGGCTTGATGGGCATGGCAGGGGAAGGTTACTGCAAAATCCCCATTTCCTCCTGATCAGCTGGGACCTGGGAGGCAGAGAATAGATGGGGGCGGGACCAGTCAGAATTTTTACTACCGGTTCTCCGAACTACTCAAAATTTCCACTACTGGTTCTCCAGAACTGGTCAAAACCTGCTGAAACCCACCTCTGAGAGGGATGTAAAGCACTTTAAAGCGGTATATATGTCTAAGTGCTATTGCTATTGCTATACAGACTCCTACTCCCTCAGTGCTCTTCCTATCTTCCTACCCTAACCCTATCCATCGCCAACAACAGTAGCAAGAATATAATTAGATAAATGAAAGTTGAAATCCAGGTTGTGGAAACAGGAAATGAGGAAAAGAAAATTTGAAATGCAGAGTGGAACAGGTTGAATCCTCAGTTGAGAGGGAAGGGAAGTAAAGGACCAGGTCCAGAAACAGAATTAGGGCTGGGAATGGTGGAAAAATTGGAGGTTGGGCCACAATGAGATCAAAGTTGGGAAGTAATGCAATAGTTGACATGGACAAATAAGAAAGGTCCAAAAAAGTAGAGAATAGTAAGCACAGGAATAAAAAACATCAAATGGGAGAGAAACAACATATGGTCCTATCAAAAGGAAGGAGATCATGGCATAAGGGGAAATGGCAAGGTTGCTCAGTATTGTTCAGTCTTTTTGCCAGCTAGAGGTCTACATATCTGGGTCTGTCCAGAAAATAGCAACCTGCAATAACTTTTATATTATAAATTACTTAAGCGATTTAAACATATTGGGTACATCTCTAATACTAACCTTGGTTCAGATTGTTGTGTATATACATGTTGGGTATGCATATGTGTTAATATGTTATTGGAAACTGTTTAATAATTTTAGGGTTCATTGTAAGTCCAGAAAGTAGATGAATTGCATAACCAGGTTAAACATGTTTATATTCATCCAATGTGGGAATAATATAGAAACGTAACATACTCTTTGGTTTCTCTTCTAATTAATTAATTCTAATTTAATTGATAGCAACAGTAACTATCAAAGTCTAAACTTGATAGTAGGTCTCAACTTTTGTAAAATATCAATTCCTCCCACAATTTCTTTTATTTCCTTAAATTTACTCAAAACAAATCTCCATTTGATTGCTTGATCTGGAAAATCTGCAAGTTAGTAATAGAAGAAACACCATGAAATGAAGGAGACTGAAGGTACAATTTCAATGTCTAGCTATTCTTGCTAGTTATAGTTGTTCTGAGTAGACCAAGAACAGGTTTACCATCTCTGTGCAAGAATCCAAACAACCACTGAATGTTATAATGAGATGTAAAAAGCTTTGTCTCTTTGATGCCACCTAGTGATAATTAGAAATCAAGCAACTAAGGTTTATTTGCTGATTACCTATGGAACAAAGATGCTTAGTGTTAACAGTTAACAGTTAACCAGTAATAGTTATTGTTATGGTATTTTTTTCTGTGTAGTACAATTTATTCATAATTTGTCTCCTTTTGGAATGTGTTTTATGATCTTTGGGGGTTTCTTTTTAATGACTTTCCTGTGAACCTGCAAGAAGGAGGTTCTTTTCAATGGTAGCTTCTATGCGTGGTTTACTAAAATATCTCCTGAATCCTTAGCAGTCTGTGATCATTATGTCTTGTGAAAAAAACCTGCAGTGATGTTAAGGTATTTGCATTCTGAACTTTAATTCTTCTTTCTCTCTTAACCTAGGTTCCTCTATTGTATCATTTCTCCCTGTATTCTCGTTTAGTGCCATATTCCCCATCTCAGTCTTTGCTTTTTACTGCCTTCTCTTTCCAAAACTTATTAAAGGTATCTTCTGCTTTTCCTCTCAACAGAAGCTTTATAATGTAGTTAGCAAACCTTCAATTTCCTGTACAGGGTTGAATTCCCACAGTCTATTATTGGGTGTACGCAGTTGGAGTCTGGAGAGGACTGAAGCACGCATAGGGCCAACATCATAAATGAGTGGCCATCCATTTTCCTCTGATAAATGGATTTCTTGCTCCTCTACCAAAACCTAGACAGGGGATAAATCATCCCAGATCTGAGGATATCACTTGCAGAGGCTTTTAAGCAAAAGGCCAATAGTTTCACGTGGCCTTATGGCTTCATCCATATTGAAGTGATTCCTATATTAGTTATGCTGGTATCCTTAAACAGAAATGAAATGAAATTAGATCTGGAGTATGGAAGAATGGAAAGAGTCTTACCTAAAATTGAAAAACAGGTGTGTGTTTTTTTTTATTTGTGGCATGGCAAGATTGCAAAGATGCAATCAATAGCAGCTTTCTTTTTATTTATGTCCATCATAAATGATTATGGCCTAAGGCTATACTTTTTGCTATTCTTTTTGGTATCACTTAGTGATTCCAAAACATGGGTATTGTTTTGAGACTTTGACATCAGCTATCAACAGGCACTGTGGTCTTCTCTGGCAGAGGCTCTAGAATTTCAAGTGGAAAAAGATGCAAGCAAAATGTAAATTGCTCTTGTAAGGCAATATTGTCATTGTAAATTATGCTTTGTTTTTTCCATGAAAAATTCTACCCCGGCAGAAAAAGCCTGGCCTGATGATTTAGCTTTGCCACTTACAGACCTTCTTGATAAATAACCTCTGCAATGTGTCTAGTGCTTTTAACAAATCAACACAATGAAATGTAGATTTGACTATGCAGCTCAGCCCAGCCCTACAATTCATCAGCTCAAAAGATGTTGCTCTGCTTTTCTTGCACACATCAACTGTCTTCATAACTGTTAAATGCTGCTTAACATCAGTAATATACTGTGCTGTGTCAGATTTTCCATAAGCTTGGATTTTGCATTCTGGGGAAGTTGGATAGCAAGAAATTTTTATTTTTTTAAAGCGACCCTTCACACTTGCTTTATATTAAGGTTTTAAGATTTGGGAAAATAGTCACTAAGTTCGAAAAGCCTTCCGAAATCATCATCATCATCATCGGTGAATTATGCAAGCAGAGGCCACCTTACTGGGATCTGCTCGCATAATTCGCCGATACATCACGCAGTCCTTAATGCTTGGAAAGTGTTCGACTAGTGATCTGTGATACGAAATCCAGCATAGTTATCTCGTTTGCTGTGTATACTGTCATTTGTGTATACTGTGTATACTGTCATTTGTGTATACTGTCATTTTGTGTAAATAAAATCCTCCTCCTCCTCTTCCTCCTCCCCCTCCTCCTCCCCCCACTCCTCCTCCTCTTCTTCTTCTTCTTCTGTAGCACTATACAATTCATTGAAGAAAGTGCTTTCCTTTAACATTGCAAGCATGCCTTCCAAAATCCTTGTCCCAGAACAGGACAACTCTTTGCAGAAGTAAAGGAAAATGAAGCATGTGGCCTTATTATTTTCCTCTGCCTTGTTTCTGAGTTGAGCCTTCAAGGTGATGCAGAGGAGCAGGAACATCTGCAGGGTGGGGTGGGGGTAGGGACTTTGCGAGAAAAATTGACGTGGTGATTGTGATGGAAGCCTTATCCCTTTGGTATGTGCAGTGATGTGGAATGTACAAAGGGCAGAACTTCAGTCATGGCACTGTGACTGCCATTTTGACCCTTCCCTCCACTGAAGTCCCCGAAGAGTACTTTGTCAAAGAAAATATGCCATCTCTTTAGCTCAGGAATGAGAAACACTTCATCTCTGCAACATAACACATCTTGTCAAGTTAAAGCTGCTTCATGCAGGCCTGTGTAAACAACATAAATGTTGTTGCCAACACAAATGCCACCATTACTCTGGCATGATGGCCCTCCCCTCAGATGTTCTTGAAGGCCAATACAGGAATATTTCCTACTGCAAGAGGCAACATCCCTGTGACTCTGGATATAGAGAAACAGTGGAGCATGTGTTCCTTCAGTGCCTGTAGTACACAAACATCCATACTAGCTTTATTTCACCGTTCCAGCTGAATGCGATCAACAGCATACTGATGGCACTTCACTTTAAATTATCAGATCAGCATTCAGTTTTAGGTAGTTCTTAAACACAATATAAGTAAAATATAACTGGCAAATACCATAGAAAGCAAATCTTGCCTTTAATCTCCCTTCTAGACTACGGGTCTAAGGGATGGGGGAGCAGACTTGATTGAATTTTACACATTTGCATTCTCGAGTTTCATTCTAAAACTGAGGCAAGAAACTGATTGAAAAGAATCCAGACAATCAAACCAGTGTTTTTGGAAATGAGTGGCAGCTATTGATCTTATGTACAAGTTCAGACTTTCTTCTTTTATGGTTCAGCCTTTCTTATAGTTACTGTAACTTAATAAAGCTGAGTAAGCATGACATGACTTGAAATACTGGAAAAGGAAAATAGCCTGTAGATTCAAGATATCTATCATTACAAATTATTTCCAATTGCTAAACATACTTGCATAATTCATTGCTATCCATCAAGTTGGATATTGAGCTTGATACACTTTACAAAGTTGTTAATAACAAAGGAAAACATAGTTACCAAGGCACAAGTGATTACAATATATTTTTAATACAATATATTTTAATCTAGTGGTCATTAGTTATCGATTTACAAATTGTAATACACAAAATATTATCATCACTTACATAAAGCTGATACACACTTACTTAAATATTAGCTTATATTGCCAGAAAATCAAATTCCAGTCTATCAATATTTACAGAAACAAACAATACATTAAGCTCCATAAACCATGGATATCAAAATACATACTATCTATATTTAATGGGATATACTGGGTCTAGTAATAATTATTTTAAGAGCAAGGGCTAACACATCTAAATAGAATGGCTTGGATCTGAGCTAAATTAAGGCAGTTTCTACCAGCCCATACACATAAAGGTAGTCCGTCTCTTTCTCCTCTTTGTAGCAACTTCCCTTCTGAATCCCTTCTGAAAGGCAAGGATACTCTTCAGAACAATATAGGAAGATGAATGTAGGCAATTGGGGAAGAAAGTAAGTGTCCCCAAATCATGTGAACTTTATTCCAAAAACTTCAACCACAATCTCATATTATTTGCAGCTATATGATGTTCTGTGAGTAAGTGTGTTTGATTGTATATGTATCTGGGCATCTAGAGTTCATTCCATTAAACTTCTTTAAATTCACTAGTTGTAAAATCAAAATAAGCTGTTGCAAGCTGTTGCACCTGTCATCTCTCCTGCAAACAGAGTAGTGGGGGCTCCTACCTTGTGGAACAAGCTTCCCCTCAGGCTTCGACAACTACCTGACCTTAGGACCTTTCGCCGCGAACTTAAAACCTATTTATTTCGTATGGCTGGACTGGCCTGATTTTTAAATTTTAAATTTTAATTGAATTTTGATGAGTTTTAAATTTCTGTAATTTTATGGGGTGTAATGTTATTTTAAATTTTCTGGCTAATTGAATAAGTTTCTTAAGGGTTGTTTTAATATTGTGTATGTTTCTGTTTGTATTTTACTTGCCTGTTCACCGCCCTGAGTCCTTCGGGAGAAGGGTGGTATACAAATTAAAATATTATTATTATTATTAGTAGTAGTAGTATCTCTCTCTAAAAGTCTATTTTGGATATATTTTCCTCTATTCCACACAGTTTTAATAAGGCTAAATAAATCTGAACACAAAGGAATGACAAAGTTCTGATGGGATACACTTTATCTAGTTTGCCCATTAATCAGTTGCAAAACAACAACAACAACAACAGTAATGCTGTCTGGAAATATATCAGTCCAATATTGTTTGAATTCAGAATCCAGCTAGTAGAAGAACAAACCAATAAATCACAGATCAGCTTTTCAGGGAGTCAGTTGGAAGAGTTCTTGGGAATGAGGCCATGTGTCTGACTTTACAGAGACCAGATCTGGCTCTGAAGGTATCCTCTATTGGAAGAGCTAATAAGTCCAAATCTACTTGAAAGAGAAAGTACCCATAGAAGGAAGAGCAAGAGACTTTAAATAGTTTATCATCATAATCAACAATCCACACACCAGATTGGACAAGTACATATGCTTGTACATATGTACAATATGCTATAAGTCAGTATTTTATTGACTTATAGCATATAAAATCAGTACCCCTTCCTGTCTTCTTTTGGGATAATGAGATTTTATTTTTTCAGAGAAAAGCTTTTGAAACAATGAATAAGGGACTACTTACATTTTTAGCATAGGCTTTTGAGCCTCTAGATATGGTCATGTATTGTCAATATAAATTAGATTTAACAAAGCATCCCAACAAATTGCCCAAGCCAGTCACACCCTGTATGCTTGAAAAACTCCCTGGGTTTATAACTGATGATGATTTGTGCTAAATTCAAAACTTATTTGTAAAGCCTAGAACAGCTTTGGGATTGTTCATATATACATGTTTATCTCTTGAGTCTATGCAAGCATGATTTGCATCAA
Source organism: Ahaetulla prasina (assembly GCF_028640845.1). Taxonomy (NCBI): domain Eukaryota; kingdom Metazoa; phylum Chordata; class Lepidosauria; order Squamata; family Colubridae; genus Ahaetulla; species Ahaetulla prasina. The sequence goes on along the minus strand of NC_080541.1, from coordinate 132,069,152 downwards.
TTTGCCTGAGCCATGGAGCATAAAGTGAAAGCACAGCTTTGCACTCATTGCACTCCTTATTCCTCACAAGCCAATACCTTTCAAGGGAATCTGGTCATCTGGCTTTACCAGATAAAATGCTCAAGAAGGAAATAATGCACACAATGTAAACAATCTAACACTTGTCTTCATAGTTGTGTAATTAAACACAGAGCTTTTCTTTTCACAACATTTGAACAGTGTGATTTGAAAGAATATTAGAAGTGTGTGTGTGTGTGTGTGTGTGTGTGTGCGTAGAATGAACCTGACCAGTTTCAAGGCAGCTTGTCTCTCTTTCCTTTTCTTCTTTCTTCTTTCTCCTTATAAAGGGTGTTCCAGACACTTCAACTTGATAGATTGCATCTCTTGCTTTAAGTGTTCCATCATGTCCTTGCCGTCTTAGTTCCAACAGTCCCACTTAGTGTACTGAGGCACAGCAACTCTTGAAGCTTCAGAGCTGATCCTCAGTTTTCACTTGAGATGGTTACTTTGAACCTTGTTTAGAAGGTTATGGTAATGTTGAGATTTAAGGAATCTTGGATAGGAGTCTCTCTCCATCAATACATAAATAAGTCTCTGAGCCTCATCAAAACTTGAAGGTGTGGGATCTTGAACTTTCTTAGCTACAGATTTTCTTATGTGAAAGTCAATGTTGATCTGGAGAGAACAAAATGAAATTTCAACATCTTTGTAAAAACTACCCTGTTGATATAGCAATGTTTATAGTCAAACTCAATGCAATCTGAATAATTGCTACATTACACTTTTGAGCAGTTATTGAGAAATGAGATCAATACCAAAATAAAGTTTATATTTCTCAGTTCACTGATATTGTGAGATGGCGGGCATATATATTTAATAAATAAAATTGGTATAGTCATGCTATGTATCCCTTGGACTTTGGCATCTTGAAAGAAATTTTTGGAGGGGCTCGAATAGCCTGTAAAGGTATACATTTAAGATTATGAGATGGAGATAAGAAAAATAAAGATGTTTTATGGTTTGTTAGCCCATAGTTTATGGTTTATTGCTTTTCTTGACAGCATATAAAGTTGAGTAAGGTTTAGGAACCTGTTTCATAATGTCCTCAGCAGCATATTTCAAATGGCAATATAGAATAGAATAGAATGGAATGGAATGGAATGGAATGGAATGGAATGGAATGGAATGGAATGGAATGGAATGGAATAGAATAGAATAGAATTTTTTATTGGCCAAGTATGATTGGACACACAAGGAATTTGTCTCGGTGCCTATGCTCTCAGTGTACATAAAAGAAAAGATACATTCATCAAGAATTCTAAGGTACGATGTTTCAATACGGTTGGAAAAGCAAGAGAATTTTATGTTGAGGTATTAAAAGTTGGAAGTCTTCCCCCATTGGAAGCTAGAAGAAGGGAGGCTGAAGTGAAGGAAAGAGAAGTGAAGCAGGTACAAGAACAGATTGTGATGGAAGAAGATTTATTACAAGTGTTGGAAATACCTACGACGGGTTTAGATTCAAAAGAACAAAGGCTGACAAGAGCTGCTGCTAAACGCAAGGAACAAGAGATGAAGGCACAACAACAACTGGCAACTACTACAATGGAAACAGTGGGAGGAGCAAGGCCTAAAGTAAAATGTGATCTGCGGCTGGTGTTCCAAAAGTTTCCTTCGGCCGATAATGGCAATTAAACTATTATCTTGGAATGTTAATGGCCTGAATTCACCGCAGAAGAGAAGGAAAGTATTTCATTATTTGAAACAATTTAAAAATGACATTACCTGTTTACAAGAAACACATATTAGATCTTGCTAAATGTTGGAGATGCGATTGTGAAGATGCTACTTATTACCATTTGGATTAAAGTATGGTGGATTATGCAGAATATTTTGAAAAAGAAGATTAAGTTTACTCCGCAGTTCTTTCTACTAGGAATAATTATGGACTATACAGCTATAGAGACTAAATTGATTTTGAACTTAATAACAGTCGCAAGACTTTTGATTGCTCAGTATTGGAAGAAAGAAGAAAGTATCAAATCTGGCAGAGATGACAAAATCTCCGCTTACTTGAAAGACTATACACTAGAAAAATATATTTTAGAATGGAAAATGTGGATTGATTATATTTAAAATAAGTATCAGATAAAAAAATATCGAATAGCATATGAGTAAATTTAGGAAATATTTTGTATTAGATATATTTTTGAAGGAGAGGGGAATTGAGAGTGTGACTAAGTGTGGTGTGACTAGAGATTATAATTTAGGAATTATTTTGGATTATGATTGTTAGTTTTGATATCCTGCATTTTGTTCTGGGAAGTCGGGTGGGGGTGGGGGTAAGGGGAGGGAATTGGGGGTTTGGTAGAGATGGAGTGATGGTTAATGTACAGGGATTATTGAAGAAATATAATTAATGTAGGGTCGGGTCTGCATAGTTACCATTTTAGAACGGTGAGGAGGGAGAAAAGAGAGAGTAGGAGGTAGGAAAGAGGAGAAGAGGAAGGAAGAGGGATAGTAGAGGGAGAAGGAAGGTGGAGGGTGGAGGGAGGAGCAGATGTAGATAAGAGAAGGAGAGGAAGGTTTGGAAAGTAAAAGAAGGTAGAAGAGGGAAGAGTGTTAAAAAGGGTGGTGGTGACTGGGCAAGCCCGACTAATTGTATATAACTGTACATTGGATGAATTATTTGATATGATTGTAAAAATAAAACTTTTTATAAAAAAAAAAAAGAATTCTAAGGTACAACACTTAATGATAGTCATAGGGTACAAATAAGCAATCAGGAAACAATAGTCACTTATAATTTAATATGCATGTAACTGATGCAGTTCAGATAATTTGCAAGCAGCCTCATGTAACTGAGGGCTTATGGCATAAATTGATGACCCCCCCCCAACCTTTTAAGCAACAGGAAGTGGTTCCATGGAGAGAGTTTTTTCTACAGACTGGAGGGGTGTGGTTTCACATGCTACCTACATCCTATGGTAGGCTTTGTTTGCATTGCCCAGTTTCTGGCATGGCACAGCTTGGCACCGGTTCATGGACTAGGGGTTGGAGACCCCTGGCAGAAATAGTGAATTAAATAATGATTGCAGGATTTCATTCTTAACATAAGGCAAATAGTCTGTTCTTGATTGTGGGACCTCAACCTCCCATGTCTTTTACTGTCTTTTATTCCATGATAAAAGTGGGGGGAAACCCAATGAAGTGATACAAAATCAATCTTTGATAAATAATCTTTGGTAAAATAAATTTCACTATGTGAAAATGATTCTCTTACTACATGAATGTTCCAATCCAATTATTCAGTTGATTGATTGATTGATTTAGTGCTTACTTGTTTTCTGGCATCTGACTTGACAAACTCTTGGTAAATCTTTTCTGCTTTGCCATATAAACAATCAGCCTGTGCTTTCCTGTAGTCTTCACATGCCAGCCAAAAATCAATGTTTTCATCACTAAATTCTGATTTCAAAAATTCTCTGAATGCCTCTTGACCACCTACAGTGAATAAAAACATTAACATGATTTCAGTCATTGCTCTTAATTAGGTGGGATCAGCAAATCTGAAGATATACTGTACAATATTTCTGCAAATTTGTAGTATAATGTTAGGAAATAGAAGGTTTGTGGACTTTGACTACTTCAGTCTTTCTGAATTACTTTTGAATTTTTTTCTCATTCTATTGCATGCAAATTTGATATTTTGTTCAAATATCAAATTTCAGTTGAGTTCTCCAAAATATAAGTTGAGTTATTAGTGAGTTATCCAAAAAGAGTCAAGTCATCAGCTTGAGAGCTGTTTCTCAGTTAATTCAATCAATGATTTTAAATAAGTTGAAGAAAGAAAAAATGAACTTCCTACCAATATTTTACAGAAATGATACGACAGTTGGAATTAGTTGTTTTCTAAATAGAAAGGTACTAGAAAGCTACAAACACAAATCAGCAATCTCCTGCAAGTTTTCATAAACCCAAAAGGCAAAGAACAATCTTGTCTAATGTTGTCTCTTTGAAAAGATCAGAATTAACAATAATAATAAATACACAATCAAACCTCTCAGTGCTTGCAATTAATTGGTTCCAGGAGGTATGATGAGTACCAAAAACAATGAGTACCAAACAAAATTTTCCCATAAGGAATAATGTAGTGAGTCACAAGGCAGCTGACACTGATAACTTCTACCTTGTGCATTGAGTACCAAACAAACAATGCATACTGCGACAAAATGTTTGCATCAAAATTCATTGAATACCAAATCAATGAGTTTCAAAACAGTTGAATACCAATCTACCATGAAATATACATAATTAAAGTCTCTATTAGTGTCAGAGAATATGGTTTGGATGTACTGTATATGCATATATGTACATATGAAAAGTCATTAAACCAGGGCTTAGAATATTTTATTGAATAAATTGAATTAGTTTTTTTAAATATCTGAAGGACAACACCAGTGTTCTGGATTATGTTTTTCAGTCAAGGCATATTTTAAGAAAGTGACAGCTGCATTTTTCCAAGTTTCTTCTCCAAGTTATATACTCCAAAATGTCAGAAAGAAATGCTTACACTGGGTGGCCAGAAGCTTTTCTAGGGACTGGGACCACTGGATAACTTCTTTTGTAGAAAGCCTGAAATGACATAAAAATGTTCAAACTTGTTTGAAATCCCCTGGAAAATATGAGACATTGGTGTATGTGTTTGATATCTATGCAGTGACCAAGGACAAGGTATGGATGTATTTTCTTTGCATCTTTGTTTGCCCTATAAGATACCACAATTATAACAATATAATTTGATACTTACATTCCGTCTCTTGAGTTGGAGTATTTCATGTCAGCTGATTCAACAGGTGGCACAAGACTCCTGAAATATTTTTTTGCTTCCACACCCCTAAAACAAATTAGAGAATATATTTACTCATTTACTGTGAATAAATCTAGTAGTCCTTTATCGAAATATACCAAAATAATCCAAGAAAGTTCTAATATAAGCATCTGAGGAAAAAATGTTATTCTTATGGACCTTCATGAAGTAACCATTCTGTGCAAAAATCAAAACTAATATCAGAATATTTTTGATTTGTGCCAGTTTCTTACAATAAGATGGCTAAGATGGCTTTCAAACTCCATATAAACATCTGGAGAAGCAAATTCTATCATTCAGATTAATTGAGCTTTGCTGCTGTTCAGGACAATTTGCTCAGAGCTCAAAGAAAGTGTTTCCCCTGATTTCCTCCCCTTAGCTCCATCATGTTAAACCTCTGCCACGTGTGCCACAGGTGGCACATGGAGCCATATCGGTGGGCACGCGAGTGTTGCCCTAGCTTAGCTCCGGTGTGCATGTGTGTGCTGGGCAGCTGTTTTTCAGGCCTTCTGGGTCCACCAGAAGTCTGGAAACAGGCCGTTTCCGGCCTCCAGAAGGCTTCTGGGTGGGTGGGGAAGGCTGTTTTCGCCCTCCCCAGGCTCCAAGAAAGCCTCTAGAGGCTGAGGAGGGCGAAAAATGGGCCTACTGGGCCCACTGTGCCATCGCATGCCAAAAACAGGGGGAGTGTGTGGGGAGGGGTCATGTGCGCAGCGCGGGGGGGTGGGGGCACATTGAAATATGGGTGTGGGCACGCACGTGCACACACCCCTTAGCTCCCCCTGCTTTTGGCACATAACATCAAAAAGGTTAGCCATCACTGCCTTAGCTTATTTCTACAGAAATAAATTTAATAACTTTGGAAGAACTAAATTAATTAGAATTCCTATATAGCAATTTATATCTATAAAGACATAATACTAAACATTTTAAATTGTTGAGTAAATTTAAAACTATGGATTTGAATTTGACAAACAATAGTCTAAGCACAGTTTAATTTACGGAAACTGAAAGCTAGTCGTATGCATATTTTTCATTAATAAATAATACTAATTCCAGAGGGACATCTTTTAAATTTAATATACATAGAACATATTTAAAAGTGGTTTTATAGTGAGTAGATGGTATTATATAGCTTTTATAAACTCCATAGTTTCTTTATTTTGTGTATGTTATCATCTAAATGTACAGTCTTTGTACTCCATGGTGTTATAGAGCCTGGTATTTGATCCTTCATGAGATATATTTTAAGATACTTCATGAAGTAGAAGCTCCAATGGCTGAAAAGATCTCTTCTGATGTCCAAAGCTTGCTGCTACCAGCTGCAATCATGGAAGAAGACAATGGTTGGCTCAGAGTATTCTCTAAAAGACAAGGCTATCAGATTGGAATTACTGAATTACTGAATTACTGATTTGAATTACAGTTGGCCACTAGTTGGCAGCAGAGATAGATTTTTTTCATACTTCTTTTCTATCATCTATTCTAGAGATTGCCTTAATCTGTACACGATGAAGGTCTCTGCAGGACTGCAGGACTGACCTACAACCCAATTCTACCTTCCAGTCCATCCTCATTGCTTTCTATTCTCGGTACAGGTTTAAGTTAATCTATAAGGGTAAAGGTTCCCCTTGCACATAAGTGCTAGTTGTTCCCCACTCTAGGGGGCGATGCTCATCTCCGTTTCAAAGCCAAAGAGTCAGCATTGTCTGAAGACCTCTCCGTGGTCATGTGGCTGGCATGACTAAATGCCAAAGGTACACAGAATACTGTTACCTTCCCACCAAAGGTGGTCCCTATTTTTCTATTTGGATTTTTTATGTGCTTTTGAACTCCTAGGTTGGCAGAAGCTGGGACAAGTTACAGGAGCTCACCCCCGTTTTGTGGCACTAGGGATTCGAACCACTGAACTGCCGACCTTCCTATCAACAAGCTCAGCGTCTTACCGACTGAACCACCTTAATCCTTCAGCACACCATGACAATTTTTTTTAAAGGCTGAAGGCCTTGTCAAGGATCCTTATGTCTGAAGATTCCAAGCTACCCTGCCTTGACTAAACTTATTCTACCATTCTCTCCTTAGATCTATAAATGGGATCAAATCAGAAGGACAATAGAGGAAGAAGAGAAATGAATTTTTATGATTCATGATTGTAATTTTTAATCAGCTTACTTAGTAAATCGATTATTACCGTATTATTTTAAATAATCTATTATTTATTAAATTAGTATTTATTACACTAGTTTAAATTAAAATGTAATATTAAATTAAGGATCACATTATTTATTACGTTTTAAAATGGTGGCCAATTCTATATAGGCTTTGGAGATGGCATTCAACATTGTAAGAATAAAAAGAACAATGTACATCCAAAAGAAAAGAAAAGAAAAGAAAAGAAAAGAAAAGAAAAGAAAAGAAAAGAAAAGAAAGAAAGAAAGAAAGAAAGAAAGAAATCATGAAAAATCCATAAGAGATTACATTAAACAAAACCTGGGGAATTAACCTGGTTTCCAATCTGCAGGTGGGAACCAATTGGATCTCTGAAGGGAGGTGGGGGGAGAAGGAAATTCCAGAGGGCAGGTGCTATGACTAATAACTTCTTTCATCCTGACAGATGCTACTGTTTGGTTGCAGAGCACATTCATTCTGCTCTATAATCATACAGTTCAGGCAGGAACAGGAGACACCTCAGAGTTACAATGAATAGTTTACCAATCATCCCCATTCCCAGTGCTTTGATGGAAAGATGTTGAAATAATTTACTATAGGACTACTCAATCATTTGACACTCGCTAACACAGAAGCAGAAATATAAAAAAGAGGTTTAGCCGAGTTTGTGGGATTTGAACAATTGTTAAATGTTCAAGTCCTTCTTTGCCACTTTCAGCCACTTGAAGATGACACATATGCAAAGTTTTGAGCTTTTTTTTTTTTAAGTTCGTCACAACTCTGAAATATTTCGTGTTTTTTCCTTAGTACCCATATGTGAGATAATACTAAGATGGGTTGAGTGGGTGGTGGGACAAGAATTTCCATCTAAGAATCAAAGACTTTTCTTTCACACACACACACAAAAACCATAGTACTGTTGAACTGGCATTTTGCTGCTGCTTTAGCTAGGACCACACACACACACACACACACACACACACACACACACACACACACACACACACACACACAAAAGCCTAGTGAAACCTTTACGCTTTAAGCTAAAAAACTTTAAGCTGAAATGTCTGCTGTGGTGAGTGCCCATACACACACACATGTACACACAGACATTAAAAGTATCCTGTACCCATTCATAAGAACACTGAAAGTTCGATCTGTTAAAACAACAACAACGAATACTGTCTAAAACTGCAGGTGTGTTCTTTTAAGAAATGAAAATGCTATTGTTTTTTTTAAAGCAAAGTGCTTAAAACAATGTTTTCTGTACGGACTTTGATTAGTATGACATTTATTCAGATATAATTCCTTCAATCTGTTCTATCCCTCTTATCTATCATCTCTCCCATTAAGGCTTGAACAAAGATGCATTTTGTTAATTACTGACATTAGCCTGACTGATCAAAAATGATGATTATCCATTTTATTTGGGTTACTGAGCAGAAACCCAAACTCCTGGCTTTCGATTGATCATCCAGAATTTACAACCCAAAACTGATGTTCTCCGTATTTTTGATTTGCAATTTGATCCAAAATCCAAGTAATGAAACCTGAACTGAAGAAACGTTTCCTCAGTATGTTTTTGTATAAAATAAAATTAAATTATTTTTTTAAAAAAAAGGGGGGGGGAGATACACTTACAAAGTCTTTGTCTTCTTTTGGTGATCTTTGCTGCCTGCAATCTCACAGGTCTTTATTTCGTCTGAAGCAGTGTGCCACATAAACAGCCAAGGCATTTTTCGTTGTCTCTCTTTCAGTTGCAATGTTTCTGCAGCCCTAACATCTAAAGGTCTAACCTCTTGCAAAGCTGATGGCTTTATACACTGACTCATATCACCTGCTTTGTAAGAAAGAAGCGTCTTTCCCACAAGCACAGACACTTCCTTTTTTTAACCGTCTGATGACATAAGTAGACTTTGGGACTTTTTTAAAAAAAATTTTTTTAAAATAAAATAAAACTATTGGTTGCTGTTAAACTGGCTAGGACAGGTCTCAGAAGCTATTTTTTTTTAAAAAAAAAACCTTTCTTACAAGAATTCTTTGCCTATTTACAGTCAAAGATCAAAACCATCATATAGTCATTTATTATAAGTGCTATTCATAAATATTAATTCACATATAAATAAAAAGCTGGTTAACAATGAAAAAAAATCCCTTCTCACTCTTATGGGTGGTATGTGGTATTCCTCGGTCTTGGGTTCTGCATCAGAGACCTGGGAGTTTGAGGTTTCTGTGCAGGACATTATCTGTTCCTAGCAGAGCACTCTTTTGCACAGAGAGCTTTGATGTTGTTCCTGGGATCTATAGAGTCACTCTCCTAGCTAAGGAGTCACAGCTGTTGTGACCCAGGCCCAAGTAGGTAGTAGTAAACACAATCAGTTCAAAAACAAACAGACTTTATTAGAACAGCTGAGAATTAACTCATTATCAGCATTGTCCAAACTAAATCAAAGCAAATTCTTCATAACACAATTCTTCAGTCTTATCACCAACCTTGGTCTAATTAGGCAAACTGCCAAAGGCTTTTCTTGGCAAAAGTTCAAAAGCAGAAGACGCCGACAAGAAATAAATGCAGCAAGACAAGAAGCAAGGCTATCAATGTTGTTTTCCGACAAAGAGCCCAAGAGCCATTGCTGGTTTTTTAAGCCTTATGGCAGAGGCCATTCATCTCTTGGCCCTACTCCCGAGTTGTCCTCTTTGCTTTAGCTGCTCTTTCCTTCTAGCAGCTCTTCTCATGCGTGCATTAGGAACAGGCTCCTCCTGTTCCTCTGTCTCACTACTGTCAGCCTCTGGAGGCTCTGGAGTCCGCACATCACTCCCCAATGTCCCTGGCCCCACCTCTGCTTAGAGCCCTCATCCGGGCCTTCCCCACCCTCCAGGACTGACCCATGTTCTTTCTCAGCCTCATCACTGTCTGACTCCATTGCCAGCTCCGCAGGCTTCTGGCAGACCACAACAACAGCCTCAAGTGCTCCTACTTCCCCTTTGACCACTTTTGCCTTTACTTTCCACATCAACAGCAGACCTAATAAGAATGAGATGGGCAGCATAAAATTTAACAACTAACTAAATATTACTGGTGAACTAAATTTATTTAAAAGGCTGTAGAGATTCTCAGCCATCCAAGTCATGGTTATCCCAAAGGTGCTTTTTCAGGAGGCAATTGAACTTCAAGGTGCGCTTCAAGGTGTTGGTGATAATCTTTAAAGCACTCCATGGCATAGGGCCGGGCTATTTACGGGACCGCCTACTGCTACCGAATACCTCTCACCGGCCCGTGCGCTCTCACAGAGAGGGACTCCTCAGGGTGCCGTCAGCTAGGCAGTGTCGTCTGGCGACGCCCAGGGGAAGGGCCTTCTCTGTGGGGGCTCCCACCCTCTGGAACGAACTCCCTCCAGGACTGCGTCAACTTCCGGACCTCCGAACCTTTCGTCGCGAGCTCAAAACATATTTATTCATCTGCGCGGGACTGGATTAGATTTTAAATTTATTGGTTTTAAACGGGTTTTTATTTTTTATATTATTTTTAATAATGGGCTATAGAATAAGTTTTTTAACTGTTATTTTAACTTGTATTTATATGTATTTTTAATTGCCTGTGAACCGCCCTGAGTCCCTAGGGAGATAGGGCGGTATACAAATATGAAAAATAAATAAATAAATAAATAAATAACTTCCTTGTTTTTTCTTTCAAAGACATTTCGCTTCCCATCCAAGAAGCTTCTTCAGCTCTGATAGGATTCCATTCCCCACTATGCTGTCAGAGCTGAAGAAGCTTCTTGGATGAGAAGCGAAACCTCTTCAAAAATCAACCTTTGGGATAAATTTATTTAACTTCAGTTTTTCATCAGATTTAATCATTATGAGTTAATACCAGCATTAGGCCTATGTTCCTCTTCGTAGCAATTGCCTCTGCACAAAACCTTACCACCTTTTTCAAAATGTTCAAGAGAAAAGGCCGCTAACAGGAAATTTACAGTACTTTTCCTTTTCCATAAATAATTGGAATACTCTGGAATTTGGCTTAGACGATGTCTTGCACAATATATGCATCAAAGTAATAGCAGCACTTAGCTGTCCTTAGTTGATCTCAACACTTTTATTTATTTATTTTTCACATTTCTGAACCAACCGCCCATCTCCCTCAAAGAGGGACTCTCCCAAAATGCTAAGGATGGACTTATATCAATGGCAAATCTCTAGATTCTTGACTAGATTGGGAAGTCAAAAGCAATTCCACGTCAAATCAACAAAAAACCACTTCCATGCTGTTGCCAAGACAACAACATAACATGGCCATCTCCTCAGCTTTCTTTTTTAAGAAATAAGAGAGGGTTGTTTTTTTTTCATATGTGGGTATTCAGATTACTATTTAGGTTGGTGCAGTGAAGAGAGGTAGGAAAAAGTCTTCAAGTGGATGGGATAAATATTTAGAGAGCTCAGAACATTTCTTCTGTCCATTTGTGGATATGGGATGCTGTAGGCTTCTTTGCAACGAATAAAACCCTTAATTGAGACAAATTGTGCCTGGGTGTTAAATTGCAGTTTGGAAAATAACAAATGATGAAAAGCATAAATATTAAGGGGAAAGGGATGTATGTTTTTACAGAACTCAATTTATATTTGTGGCTGTCCTGCTCATAATTTCTTGTCCTAAAATTGTCTACATCCTAAGCTAGCTATCAAAATGTTATTTTACCCAAAATTTACCCCAAACACTCACTCATCTGAGGAGTCCTTAGTGGTCTCTGAGCTTGGTGGTTTTCCTGCAGACGTTTCATTACCCAAACTAGGTAACATCATCAGTGCACTTCAACCCTGAGCTACAAATATTCTCTTTTATTGGAAACATCCATCTATTACAATTCAAAAACATTTCATGATAGGCAAGAAAAAAATGAAGATTAATCAATTATATTCTGTTCCTCTGGCCCATGTGTTCCACCTTGTCCCACCTTTGCTATGCTAAGAATCACAGCACAAACTACAAATGGATGAGAATCATCAGTTCTTTGTTGATACTAATAGGGAAAAAAAGACTTTTTTCATTTGTCGATATGGCATGACAGCTTGGAGGAGGAGGAGGAGGAGGAGGAGGAGGAGGAATGGATGTGAGCAGCACACACTGATCTTACAGTTACTGCCTGGTTGCACACCAAGTCTGACTGTTGGGTTTTCCCTCATCACGCACTTTTCTTAAAAAGAAAAGATGACTCAGTCTGTAGGATGCCAAACTCTGCATGCCAAAACTGCCATATGGGTTTGTTGATGCTTTTGGGAATGTCCCCAGTACATAGATGTGGAGGGAAAGCTGAACAGTCACTCTTTGGGGTGCAACCAGGCTATAACTAGCGATTAAGAACAGTCATTATTTTTTTAAGATTTGTGCACAGCAGTACAATTGCCTTATTTTACATATTGACATAAATAATTGTTTGGGTGTTACTGATACTATGGTATAGGCAGGATAATCAGTTCTGTAATTACCATATTGACATAGGCAACGTGTTAAAAACTGTACAAATTGTCCAGGGTATGTCATATGAATGCTTAAAATACCTAGATATATTTTAGGAGGTGTAAAGTCCTCAGAGTCACGACGCGTCTCTAGCCTGGCAACAGCCAGGCGTCTGCTGATTGGATGAGACGCGCCACAAGAAAGGCGGGAGATTTGGAGCCCTGTCATTGGTGCAGCCCCTCTGGCAGCCGGTATATAAGAGCTGTCAAGGGTTTCCTAGTTTTTTAGTCAGAGTTCTCTTGTTGTTATTCCGTTGGTTAATAAAGTTGTAAAAGCAGTTCCTGACTGGACTCTTCCTGGTATCGGACACCAGACTTAATACTGGCGACGAAGGTCAAGTCGGACCTGCAAGGTTGTATCCTGAAATTGAATTAATTCATAGATGGCAACTCAGCCGTTTTTCGCTCCTTTCGAGCCTCACGCTGAAACTTGGCAAGCATTCCTCGACCGTTTCGAATGTTTCCTGCGGGCAAATGATTACGCTGAGCTGTCAGCTGAAAGGAAGCGTGGCTATTTCCTCAGCCTTTGTGGAAGAGATATGTTTGGGACGGCCAGAGCTCTGGCCGCTCCCATTCCTGTGTTTGAGGTGCCTTGGGACACTCTACTAGGCAAGCTGCGGAGCCACTACTCCCCCACTCCCTCCCGTATTGCCCGAAGGCACGCGTTTCGGCGAAGGTTTCAGCAACCGGGCGAATCGATTAACACCTATATGGCTTCTTTGCGCACGGCCGCCTTAGAGTGCGAGTTCCACGATCTAGACGAGGCCCTCCTGGAGCAGCTGGTGAGCGGTGTTGCCGACCTGCGGTTGCAAAGGCGGCTACTGGCGCGCGCAGATGTGACTTTGGCCGCGGCAATTGATGAAGCCCGAGCAGCTGAGATGGCTGAGAAGTCTGCGACGGAGATCCATAAATTCCAACCTTCCCCCGCTATTTCCGGGAAAGGCTCAGCTGTCCTTCAGGTCGCTTCGGACCCATCAGATTCCTCTGACGATGACAGCGGTGTCCGCCGTCTTAAGGCCACTTCCAAGAAAGGGTGGCCTCTGCCCAAACCGTCCCCCGCTGGTTGTTTGGGATGCGGAGGGAGCCACGGCAGATCTGATTGCCGTTTCAAGGCTGCCACTTGCCGCCGGTGTGGGAAGAAGGGCCATCTCGCCCGCGTCTGCCGGGCCGCATTGCCGGTTTCTGACCCTCCTGCGGAACCTGCCACCCGTAAGAAGATGACTTGGAAGACCGCCTCCCGCCGGGAAGACTGTTTTACCGTTGGCCATGCATCGGCGGCCCCTCATGGTAATAAGATTTACCTCACGGTAAATCTGGAAGGCTCTCCTTGCAAGATGGAAGTGGACACTGGGTCCTCCAAGTCCTTAATTTCCTGGTCCACCGTCAAACGACTTTTGCCAAATTTCTCAAAATCTCAATTGTGGCCATGCCCCATCACCCTAAATGATTATCAGGGGGGGGCTATTCCGGTTTTGGGGTGCTACGAGTTCCATATTCGCCATGGGGAGTTCTCGGGGTATTTGCCTCTCGTTGTGGTTAGAGGGCGCCTGCCCACTCTTTTGGGGTTGGATTGGTTTGATGCCCTCAAACTTGATGTCCTAGGGGTCCACTCCACCACCCCCTGTTCTTGGGAAGGCATCACCCGGGAATTCGCCGATGTCTTCAGTGATCAGCTGGGGAGATATACGGGTTCCCCGGTTTCGTTTAACCTGGATCCCAGCATTGCGCCTATCCGTTTGAAGTCTAGAAGGGTGCCCCTCGCATTGAGGCATAAGGTCGACTTGGAGTTGGATAAACTCCTCTCTCAAGGGGTCATTGAGCCAGTGGATTATTCCCCATGGGAGACCCCTATTGTTCTCTCCCTTAAACAGGACGGCTCACTTAGAATATGTGCAGATTACAAGGGCACGATTAACAAGGCGCTGCAGGCGAACCCATACCCTGTCCCGGTGGTGCAGCATCTGCTCCACTCCCTGGGACAGGGCTCTATCTTCGCCAAGCTTGACTTGGCGCAGGCCTACCAGCAGTTGCCGGTGGACGATGCCACGGCGCTGGCACAGACCATTGTTACGCACCGGGGGGCGTTTAAGTGTAACCGACTCCAGTTCGGCGTCAGTGTAGCCCCCGGGTTGTTCCAGTGTTTAATGGAGAGGTTGCTACAAGGATTAGAGGGCGTCGTCCCTTATTTTGACGACGTCCTCATTTCCGCTGCCGGTCCTGAGGACCTGGCCGCGAAGTTGAGGGCCGTCTTGTCCCGGTTTCGGACCGCTGGTTTGAGGCTTAAGAGGCAGAAGTGTCAGATAGGAGTCTCTCAGGTGGAGTTCCTGGGATTCCTGTTGGACTCTCGGGGGATTCACCCTACCCCTTCGAAGATTGAAGCTATACGTGGGGCCCCTGTCCCCATGAATAAAACGGAGCTCCAGGCCTTTTTGGGGCTCCTAAACTTTTATGCCGTTTTCTTGCCGCATAAAGCCTCCCTTGCGGAGCCCCTGCACAAGTTGCTGTCAGCTAGCACGCCGTGGTGTTGGGGGAAGGAGGCAGCTGCCTCTTTCGAGGCTGTCAAGAGCCTCCTCACCTCCCAGGCAGTTCTTGTCCAGTATGATCCGCGCCTACCGGTCACCCTGACGTGTGATGCCTCCCCTTTTGGCATCGGCGCGGTCCTGAGCCATGTTCTGCCTGGCGGAGCTGAGGCGCCAATTGCCTATTATTCCAGGACGCTCTCGGCGCCTGAGCGGAATTATAGTCAATTGGACAAAGAGGCTCTTGCGGCCGTGGCAGGAATCAAAAGATTCCACCACTATATTTATGGCCGTTTTTTTTCGCTGATTACAGACCATAAGCCGCTCCTTGGCCTGCTGGCCGGGGACAAGCAGTCCCCTCAAATCCTATCCCCAAGAATGTCACGCTGGGTGGAGTTTCTGGCCGCCTACAATTACAAGCTACTCTATCGGCCGGGGAAGGCGATCGGGCATGCTGATGCCCTGAGCCGGTGCCCTCTACCTACCCCTGTTGAAGACCCAGCACCTGCAGAGCTAGTCTTGCTCATTGATGAATGGCAGTCCCCAATATCCTCTTCAGATATTGCGCACCACTCTGCCTCAGACCGGATCCTGTCCCAGGTTCTGGACTGGGTGCGCAGGGGGTGGCCAAGGGACCCGGTTCCAGAAGAATTCCTTCCGTTCCGGCGCAGACAACATGAGCTGTCAGCATTAAAAGGCTGTCTCCTGTGGGGGAATAGGATAGTAGTCCCACAAGAGCTAAGGGGGAGCGTTCTTACAACGCTCCACGAAGCCCACCCGGGCATTGTTAGAATGAAGGCTTTGGCCCGTAGTTATGTGTGGTGGCCAAAGGTAGACCAGGACATCGAACGATGTGTGGCTGGGTGTTTGAGCTGCCAGCAATCGCGGGCAGCGCCCTCAGCTGTACCCGTCAGGGAATGGGAGGCCCCCCACTCACCCTGGTCTCGAATCCACCTGGATTACGCGGGACCATATTTAGGGCAGTCAATTTTGGTGGTAGTTGACGCCTACTCCAAGTGGGTGGAGTTGGCCCACATGACACCTACCACTGCGGAAGCCACCATTAGGGTGCTTGAACGATTGTTCGTGACCCATGGGCTACCAGACCTTGTGGTTACCGATAACGGGCCCCAATTCGCATCGGCACCCTTCCAGATGTTCTTGGCCAAGCATGGCATTCGCCATACACCAGCAGCGCCGTTCCACCCGGCGAATGGCGGGCAGAACGGGCGTTAGATCGGCCAAGGAGGCGTTGGTCGCATGGGACCCACGAATTGGCATAACAAGATCTGCGGTACCTGCTGGCACAACACTCGACACCGTGCCCGGTCACCAACCTCAGCCCGGCCGAGTTACTGATGGGGAGGCGGTTGCGGGCGACTCTGGATAGGCTACACCCCAATATGACACAGAGCGGGGCCAGACAATTCAATCATAACTAGGGGTTCAAGGAGGGACACCGTGTTTATCCGAACTTTGGGTCATCACCCAAGTGGGTGCCAGGCACCATTATACAAATAACCGGGCCCTATTCCTACAGGGTCCGGCTGGCCGATGGACGAGAGTGGCGCCGCCATATAAACCAACTCAGACGGCGGACAGCTAGCACGGAGGGGCCCATCTATGACCAGGACTACCCCGGAACCTCGGGGCTGGGCGGCCCCGCTCCACCTCCCAGGCCACCAGCCCTGGAAGGAAACCACGACCATGCCGGCCCGTTCCGGGAACCCGGCCTTCCGGACTTGCAGGCCGGGGAGGGACTCCAACCCTCAAGACGCGGATCGATCTCGTCGAGAAACGTACCTGAAGTTTCTGAAGTTCCCGCGTGGGCCAGGCCTCCTTTAGGGGTGGAGTTGTCGTTCCCAGCAGAAGCATCAGAGGACTCAGCCACTCCTCCTCCTCTTCCGGCAGCTGCCGCCCCTGCACTAAGAAGATCTGGGCGGAGCCGACGTCGGCCTACATACTTGGCCGATTACGCATGCGCGGTCCAGGAGGGGAAGGGTGTAAAGTCCTCAGAGTCACGACGCGTCTCTAGCCTGGCAACAGCCAGGCGTCTGCTGATTGGATGAGACGCGCCACAAGAAAGGCGGGAGATTTGGAGCCCTGTCATTGGTGCAGCCCCTCTGGCAGCCGGTATATAAGAGCTGTCAAGGGTTTCCTAGTTTTTTAGTCAGAGTTCTCTTGTTGTTATTCCGTTGGTTAATAAAGTTGTAAAAGCAGTTCCTGACTGGACTCTTCCTGGTATCGGACACCAGACTTAATAGGAGGCTTTACAAAGAGAGAAACCAAAGATATTCATTTTTATTTCTGAATAAATAGGCACCAGACTACACTGTTGTTGCTCTGGAACAGGAGTCTCCAACCTTGGCAACTTTAAAACTTGTGGACTTCAACTCCCAGAGTTCTTCAGCCAGCTGAAGTCCACAAGTCTTAAAGTTGTCAAGGTTGGAGACCTCTGCTCTGGAATCATACTAAACCTTTAAATGGTTGTTTACTTTCCAGAATCCTAGCACTGCACGTTTTTCCATTTTCAATAGGCTTCTATTTACCAAAATAAATGTATGCTGACTAATTCAATCCAACCTTCATTTTGCTTGTGTGGTTACTTACTGAAATTAGGCCCAGCATTTAACTAACCTTGTCTAATCTCTGAAATTAAAGTTAGGTTGAGCTTAGTTATTACTTGTATGACTATCAAAGGAACACTAAGACTAAGGTGGCTAGACTGAATCATTACCATTGTCACTATCACCATTTAGCCATTCTGGAAGAAAACAAGAAAAAAAACCATAATAGGCCTGTTCAGTGAGTCACCAGCAATCAATTTTCTCTTATAAAAGAAGTTTTTTTTTTATTAATGGAAAGTATAAATGTAAATTTTGAGCCACAAATATAATATGTCATGGCTGTTACAAATCCTTCATAAACACTTTTATGACTGGTAAAGTGAATCACTAAAGTCATTAAGTAAATCATGTGCTCAGTAAACAAATCCATACTTCCAAATCAATGGTTTCTTTGCTGGAAACAAGCAAAAATGTCAGAAACCAGCCCCCCCAAAAAAAATCGCAAATCCCAGTCACCTGAGTGCAGGATGCTACAACTGGTCATAAATGCGAACTGGTTGCCAAGCACCTGATAGACCTGTGATGGCGAACCTACGGCACACATGCCACAGGTGGCACACAGCACCCTCTTTGTGGGCACACAAGCCATTGCCTCAGTTCATGTCTGCCTCCCACTGGCCAGCTGGTTGTTGGGTCTCTGCCATGCATGTGCAGGGGGGCCTGCATGCATGGGGGATGGGTCATTCATGTGCAGGGGTGGGGCGCAGGGTGTGGAGCATGCATGCATGAGGGGTGGGGCACATGCAGGGAGCGGGGCATATGCAGAGGGCACACACGCATGTGTGGGGGTGGGGTGCACGCGGGGGTGCGCACACATTGCATTTTGGGGATTCAGGCCCGTGTGCATGCATTCAAGCGTGCATGCGCTTTGGGCACTCGGTCCAGAAAGGTTAGCCATTACTGTGATAGGCAGTCATGTGACCATGGGATTAGGCAGCAGTCACAACTTCACGAATGGGCCATATGTAGCTTTTTATAAATCTGTCATAACTTTGAACAGTTGTTAAACAACTGGTTGTAAGTTGAGGGCTACCTGTGTCCATTCTTTCCCTCTGGGTTTCTATATAGTTATTATACAGATGATGTATTGAATGCTCCAATATGTGTTTTTAAAGAGGCTTAGGATAACTAGGATCTGCTCATCTGGTAAAGTGCCAGGTCCATGTACCTAATCAGTTGGGTGTTGATGATGGCTAATGACGATGAGTGTTGATGGTTTTACAACCAAAAATAAACATTAGCATGAGCTCTGTGTTATGGGCATCTTACATCCCCTTTGTCTCAAGCAAGATGAGTTACTGTCGCCAAGTCCTAAGGATACTTGCCTTAAACTTTCCTTCTACAAAATGCTGACAAAAGCAAAGTCTTTATTAAAAGGAGAGTAATTTTGTTCAGAACATTGTAGCTACAACCAGAATTAGACATGGATAACAAACAAAGAAAGCTTTTTAAACATCTATTACTTTGAGGTACTCAGAAAGGTTTCAGATGACCATACGAGGATTCTGATACTGGCTTTCTTTTTAAACATGACTGTCCGTGTGTGTCTGCGTGTGAGAGAGCAATTCAAAGTAGTAACAAGTAACTACACTTTCTCCTTCCCCCTTCATGGAAAAAGAACTCGACCTTTCACTTTTGGAAATGTGAGGGGCCTTGCTGTTGAGTATTATTCATGCTTACCTTCTTCCTCATCAGTGTGAGAATTGATATTTGATTAGTTTAACTTAAATGTTATTAAGGTGGCTCTTAAAGTTTAGATTTTTTGTTTTGCCCAATTAGTCCTGATCTCTAGAGATTTTTTTTAATGTGGAATTTCAAAACATAAATAACAAGCAAAAATGCACTCCTCAGACTGTCCAGAATTGCATATCATGGACCACTATTCTTATGAGAAATAGCATTGGATTTAATAAAATTAGTGCCAATAAAATAAACCATTGTTTCAATTCATGTAATTTGTTCCTTCCAGAAGAAGTTTAATGTACCTACAGAATAAGCTTGCACGTGTATGCGAGAGAAAGCAAAACCCAACTGAAGTATTTCACGTTGTTAGCCTTTCTTAAGCAAACCCTACCCAAACAAACCAAGATCATACAATGTTAAGAACAGTCAAGAAACCCAGCTTGGTGTAGTAGTAAGGAACCAGGCCAGAAAAGTTCTAATCCCACCTTAGGTGTGAAGGCAAGGTAGTGATATTGGACTAGTCATTTTTTCTCAGCCCTAGGAAGAAAGCAATGACAAAACAGTTCTGAAATCTTACCAAGAAAACTGCAGGTCAACACTGACTTAAAGCAACAAAAAGGGAAAAAAAAGGAATAGAAAGCCAAAAGGTTCCACAAATGACATGTTATTTCAGTAACAGAGTTGTTAATACTTGGAACACACTACCTGACTCTGTGGTCTCTTCCCAAAATCCCCAAAACTTTAACCAAAAACTGTCTACTATTGACCTCACCCCATTCCTAAGAGGTCTGTAAGGGGCATGCATAAGAGCACAAGCATGCTTACCGTTCCTGTCCTATTGTTTCCTTTCATTATATCCAATTAATATAGTTATTACATACTTATGCTTATATATATGCTTATATATTGTATAGTTATTTCATGCTTATGCTGTTGTGACAAAATAAATAAATAAAATAAAAAAATAAAATAAAAAAATCAAAATGAATCTCCCTCCCTCCCTCCCTCTCCCTCCCTCCCTCCCTCCCTCCCTCCCTCCCTCCCTCTCATCTATTTATCATCATCATCACCACTATCATCACCACCTTTTTAAGCTGTCTATCTCCCACACAGAAGGACTTAGCTTGGAGAATGTTTAAAGAAGGATTTATTTGCTTTTAGATGCTTCTTTTCAAACTAGGAAGGAACTGTTTGTAAAAAAAAAAAGACTCTTTTGTGGAAACTCCTACTATTCTATCTATTTTTTTGGGCGCTTCCACCCTGTGTTCTGACCTCACCAAACCTTTCAGCTTCTTTCTGAGGTGTCAAGATTTTATTGACTGAAGTATGTTAAACAGTATCAATGAAATCAAACTGTTGGTGGTGACATCCTGTTGGCGCACTTTATTAATGAAAACAATGAATTTGGAAGAATTGTGGCTTTCAGCCAACGCATTAACTGCCTTGTACATTCATCTGTGCTGAGATAAGCTCAGGGGTGCAACAGCCCTCACAACAGCAGCAGTGACATAAATGTTATCTGTCTGGTGGCTTTCCTGCAGCGCAATCTCCTCATGGTCGTAGGTAAACAACAAACCACATACAGCAGTCTTGTTTAATAAATAGTCTCCAACATTTTCATAGAGAACAGGAAGCTATTGAAAGGATCTGAGTCAATTCATCTGAATCTGTGGGAGACTAGGTTTATTTGGGTTTAATCTATCATGGACTATTAGCATATATTTGCTCAAAAAAAAAAGAGAATATTTCCAAGGACTAAGAGAGAGTAACTGATGGATCCAATGACTAATGGACTGGTTGCATTCCGAGGAAGCTTAATGTTGTCCCAGAAAGTCTGCTGCCCAGTCTGACCAAAACCCTGGTGGTCACTGGAATGAGAAGGCAGTTGATACTTTGGGTTAAACTGTGCCTGAGTGACCTCTCAGCACCCATGCACATACTCCTATCCATGTATAATTTTATTAAAACTTTTAAACAAGAAGGTAAAAACTAATAATCTAATAGAAAGTGAAAAAGAAAAAAGAAATGAATCAAAGCAAAAGCAAAAGGTCAAGACAAGTAGATGGTGTCAGTGATTCACTCTTTCATCTAGTTGCTTCTTTGTTCTCAGCTTGACAATAATTGGGAGGAATGTCGGGGCGGGAATGGAATGCCAAGACTCTGTCTGCAGATCATGAGACCCTGCTGCCATCCCCAAGGTCACACTGCACAGGTGTTTGAACAATCCAGACTGTTCCCATAACAAAAGAAGTGGATGTAATTGGAGAACACAATGAACTGAGGGGGACGGAAAAAGCAAGTTTAATTATGTAGACTTTTGTGCGGGAAACTCAGAGCTGGTTTTGCTTCTTCTGTGCCAATGTAGTGTATTCAATAAAGTTTTACTTTTGGGAAGCAGGAGTTCTCTTTTTGGATTTGCTAGCTGGCTAGTTTGACAGCTGGGCTGCATTTGGATTCCAGTATGCTTTTAGGTGCAATTCAAGTTGCTGCTCATCACCTTTAAAGGTCTTCATAGGTTAGGATCAGATTATTTGAAGGACCGTCTCTCTCCAGTCAAATGTTTTAGATCCTCTTGGCCAAAGAATGCCAGTTGGAAGACATGCCTTTTCTGCTATAGTGTCCAGCTTGTGGAACATTCTACCTATAGAGATCCAGATGGCACCAATTCTGCTGGCTGTTCCTAAGGCCCTAAAGACCTGGCTCTGTGACCTCAGCTTGGGGTCCCAAGGAGATATAGGGACCTGCTTCTTGGTTATACTAGTGATTTGAGTTGATGTTGCTCAGTCTGATGTTGTATTTTAACTTTTGTAATGTTTACAATTGTTTTTACTTTATTTTAACTTTGCCACTCAGAGTCACTTGTTATCATGGGCAGCCATAAAAATGTAATAAATAAATAAACTGGACCAAATCTGGCTTCAATGTCTAAGGGAGGACTAGAACTCAAAATCTCCCAACTTCTAATCAAGAGCCACACCAAACTAGCTTCAGCTCCAATTCTATGTATGTGGAATATGTGAGAGAACCAGGATGGAGTAGAATACTGAAGTTAAAAGAATGGCGAAACCCAGATTCTAGTTCTCTCTTAGGTAAAGAAACCAGCTGGGTGATTTTCTTAGCCTTAATCAGCATAAGAATCTGACATAAGCCAGACGGTACTGTATGCACTGTTAGCATTCTATAATAACTGCACTGAGTGTAATGCAAAACTGATGTGTTGTGACCTAGGCTTACTGAGCCATTAAAACACACAAGTAGTCCCAAAAACCTGTTTTATTCCAACAGCTGTGAATTACTTCCATTCACAGCTGTGTCCCAATTAGTTGCAAAAAGTCCTTTGGGAGAAGTCCTTCAGGATAATCACCAACCTTTATCTCCTTTGACATGCTGCCAAAGACCTACTTGACAAAGTCACAAAGAGTCCAGAATCAAACAGAGATGCTAACTGGGAACAGAATTAACAACGTTGCTTTCTTGCAAAAGCCCCATGTGCCTTTGCTTCTCTTTTAAGCCTTATGGGAGGAGCCAATCATCTCCAGGCCTTACTCCTGAGTCGTCTCTTTTGTTTTAACTGTTCGTGCCTTCTGGCAGCTCTGCACATGTGTGCACTAGGAACAGGCTCCTCCTGTTCCTCTGCCTCTCTGTTGTCCAACTCTGGAGGCTCCGGAGTCCGCCCTGGCCCCATCTCTGCCTCTGACTCAGGGCCCTCATCCGGGCCTTTCCCAGACTCCAGGACCAGCCCATGTTCCTCCCCAGCCTCCTCACTGTCCGACTGCACTGCCAGCTCCGCAGGCTGCTGGTGGACCACAACATGATGGACTTTGTATCCAAAGGCAACAAACACTTAGACTAGGTGAACCTTCTGAAATTTCAGCTTCAAGAGGTATCAGAAGTATTTTACAGATTTTTCAAAGTGGGTTCTTTCCTCAGCAATTTTCCAACTGAGTCAGTTCACCTTTTGAGAACAGGGGGCAACCAGTTTCCACATTAAATGCCAGGCTGTGGTAAAATTATACCTACAAGTGTGGAGGAGGTAATGATATCAAGGAGGTGTGATGTTTCCAGACTTCAGTTTTCCCCTCCTTTCTATCAGGAAGCTTCACCCTCCCCTTCTTTTGCTTTAAATAGAACAAGAGGGTTGTCCCCTTATTCCCCCCCCCCAGAATATTTTGCTTCCGTCTCTCAAGGAAGCAGATGGATATTCTTTATTTATTCGCTTGACTTTGGTCCATTCCTTTCTCTTTGAGCCTATGGCAATATGTATAACATTTCTACTCAAATATTTCCCTGCCACAATAGCATTGAGGTAAGTTAGATAGTGCTGGCAATAATTTTTCATAATTGAGGGAGGGTTTGACTCTGGTTCCCCCCAACCCAGATCGAACACCTCAAAATTCTGTCACAATCACTGTTTGAAATGGTGAGTTGACAGAATCCTGATATGATAGAATGAGTTGAATTATTTGTGCTTGTAGACTATGTGTGTATGTGCATACACCTAAGTAAAAAACTAGAAGTACTGTACAAGGTGTAGACGGCAACAGTGCTATTTCCCACTGATATTCAGGTTTTATATATTTGTAGAAAGTTGCTTTCTTTTTCTTTTTAAGATTGGAAAGCATTAAAACACAATCTCCCTAACTTATCACACAAGGGATACTAATATATTTTTCAACCTCATGCTTATAAGAAAACACACCCCATATAAGAAAACGCACCCCATTATCAGAATAGCTCTTTTGGTAATAGGTACATCCTTTTTCAGTCAATTTCTGTTTTATCTAAAAATGAAATGAGTTTCAGTTTCCTTTAAATGTTTGGTTCACCTAAGTAACAGCCTGCATTTTATCTTTGCAGATCAGATTCAACCACATATACTTCTAAGAAGTCACCTGATTTAACTGTCTGAGTTTTGCTCCTGAAATCAGCACATTGTGTTCAAAAACCAATGCTGTACAGTCTGATGTTTTGGTTATCATATGCAAACATTATTAATCTTCACTGTAAATTCTTTCAGGCAGGCCCTAACTGGAAAATAATTTGGGGTTGTTTTTTTTTCTTAATTGATTTTGTGCCCTCAAAGTTCATGGCAATTTCCTTGAAACCAAAATCTAGTTGACAAATGCTTGGGAGGAAAAAGTTGTTTGCTGTGCAGGCTCTCCATTACTGGAATGGGGAACACTTTTTTAAAAAAAAATGTATTAGAATTTTGTTATACAATAAAGGTATAAAAATGAAAATAAAAAAGAAAACAGATAAGAATGAAGAAAAAAAGAAGTGAAAAAGAAAATAGATTTATGTCTTCTGTTCTTTCTATTGAGCAGTTGTTATCTTACTCTTTCCCCTCTGTCTTTAATGTTTTCTGATCCCCAAATCCATAAATCATCATTTCAGTCTCTCCTTCTTTTAGGAAAAAGGACATGTAAGGCTTCCAGGCCTTAAAAAAAAATCCTTTATCATTTGTTCTCTGATCAAAAAGGTCAGTTCTGGCATTTCCGTAAACACGGTCAATTCAATAATCCAGCTCTCTACTGTCAGTATTGTATTTTTCTTCCGTGTTTCTAATATTGCAGCAGACACCATATACCAGGGGTCTCCAACCTTGGCAACTTTAAGACTTGTGGACTTCAACTCCCAGCAAAGCTAGCTGAGGAATTCTGGGAATTGAAATCCACAAATCTTAAAGTTGCCAAGGTTGGAGACCCCTGCCATATACAATACTAGTTTCCCATATCTCTTTTCTCTTTCAGTGTCCATAAAACCAGATCTTGACAGTTTCATTTTCCTCTTCCAAATAACATAGTGATTAGAGAAGCATCAAATAGCTATTTGAAGTTAAAGAAAAATGGACATCAATGATAGATTCTTTCTGTTCTGGAATTGGTCTGATAATAGAGCACTTAAAACTCTGTTGCAAAAAATAAATAAATTGCTTTTCACAGTAAGTCTCTATTACAGAGACTTTTGTCAATCACTGGCTTACCCAGATATAGAAACTATGATGTGTGACAACAAGTAGTAACCAGAAATTTTATTTAGGATGTCCAGCAAACCAGGAAGGCTCTAGTGTAGTGACATTATATGCTACAATAGGCAACACCAGTAACACCATCATAGTCCTAAATTAAACCTAGAAACATCCTTTGTTCAACAAACAAGTAAATGAATCTAAAATCTAAAAAAAAAGTATATATTTAAATCTGAGAAGGTTTGAGACAAATATGGTCTTCTTTCATGGAAAAAAATGAGCAAATTAAAGTGTTGGTTTTAGCTTAGTATTGTTTATAATAAGTCTTCTATGTGTATCATAACTCCGGGGTTTATAGCTGGAAGGGCCATCTTCTGTAGAACTCCATGCTTTTAACCAAAGTGCCAGACATGTGATTTTTTAAAAAAATAATAATAATAAAAAGTCCTGCTCTATGAGTACGCAATATAGTTTCCTGTAGTTTGATGTATTGCTGTACAGGAAGTTCACACAGCTGCAAAGTCTGTGAAGGATGGAAGGTGGTTTTTCATGCCAGGTTTTATGTAGAAAACAACAGGATATCAGTTCCTACAATTCGGCATGTATTGCTGAGAAATCCACTTTCTTAAGATGCTGGGCAAACTGCTGTTAGGATGCCAGGAAAAATAAACCAAATTGTTCAAGATTTCCTCATTATAAATTTATAAAAAGTCTACCACTAAAGACTCTGTCTGTTGAGTGAGGCATAACTTTGTCCTTGTTTCAAGTTCAGGTACCTCTGAAAATGGATAATCCTGCCTCATTTCTTGAGGGCAGTATCACTAACTCAGCTACTACTTGTCATGGTTGGAAAGACTTCTGCAGATACTTTGGGGAACAGTTGGCACCTACTGTTCAGTCTGGAATGGGACAACTTGGAAGGGCCAGCTCGGCATGGCCAGCTCACCATCACCAGCTTACCAGCTCACCACCTCCAAGTCACCTCAGTCTACCTCATGTTCCACTGACTCTTTTAGAAGGCATGTCCGCATGCCATTATTTTTCACTGTCAGAGGAGGAAGTCCTAGGATGGCTTTAGTTATTTCAGTCTGATATTTTCCCATTTAGTCCACTTCAAATGCTGTGTGAAACCAGTGTAGGGTGTACTGATGCACATAGAGGTGATAGTCAGAAATGTTAAGTTCCATATTGACAAACATGTGTGTGTTCATGCTCTTCCTTTTTTGTTTAGGATGTTGAATATTTCAAACTTCTCAGATTAAAAAAGAAAAAAAAGTCTCAGGCAAAACCAAGATATCTTTGAATGTTTTATAAAGCTGTGTCTTTTGAAGAGGGAGCAGAACAATAAAATTGTACAATTTACTAGGTTCACAGAAAAGAAGTAATGTCTACCGAATTATGGGAAGCTAAATTGGTTACTTGTGTGATCCATACCTGCTTTGTTTGATGAGTTCTTTTTTTTTCTTTTGCATGTTCCCCAGTTGTCTAGCAATGTAAAAGAAAGCAAACATTAACAAGTAGACGATGGCAAAAGAGGAAGTGAAAGTTATTTTAAACAGTTAATGACATGTGAGTGTATAAATTAACCAAGTGCATTTTTTAATGTAGGATCTATTAGTGTTGCTGTTGTAAACATTGTTTTTAATCATTCTCTTTTGTCCTGCTTACTCCACACTTGATAAATTCTCACTAGTGGAACTCTACCGTCATTGAATTTCGTCTTAACTAAGCTTCTGTTGCTATGAAAACCCACAAATATTAGGGAGCAGCAGTATAGAAAAACTCATGGTATCCTGCCATCAAGTTGGCCATCTGTACTAACCTCATTGGGATTGTTCCAGATGGTTTATTGACCCAAATAAACTGATTTTTGTTTGCTTCTCCTGGCATCATGTACATTTATGAAGAAGGTTATTTGATTTTTCCTATTTTCAGGCATTTTTCCTTCTGTTGAAATGGGTTGTCACATTTGTACCAATGTTTGTAAAGGGTCAGGCAAAAGGCTGTAATCCCAGATAAATGGATCTAAGATAGGAATGCAGATCTTGAGCTCTCAAATCCTCATATATCTCCAGAAGCATTGAGAGCCACTTCCATTCTAGCTCCCCACTTCCCAAATTGTTAAACGTAAAGATAAAGGTGTCCTCTTTCCAGTCATGTCTGACTCTAGGAGGCGATGCTCACCTCTGTTTCCTAGCCAAGGGAGCCAGCATTATCTGAAGACATTTCCATGGTTATGTGGTCAGTTGGACTGTATGCCAGGGCACTCAAAAAGCTGTTATCTTCCCATTGAATTAGTATTTATTAATCTGCTTGCATTTGTATGCCTTCATACTGCTAAGTAGGCAGGAGCTGGGGCGAGTAATGGGAGCTCACCAGTAGTGGGTTTCAATTTCATTTGCTACCAGTTTGCTCGTGAGCTTCCTTCTGCACATGCACAGAGACGTCCAGGCAGGTGGATGGAGCCTCCCACCGCTGCCACTACTGGTTCACCCAATCCAGGGCAAACCAATAGCAACCCACCACTGGGGTTCACCCAATCATGGAACGCATGGGTCTCAACCCCGGGATGTCAGCTTTCCAGTGCCTTTAAATACTGAGCCATTGTGCCCCCTCCCCAAATTGTTAGCAAATTGTAATTTTCAATCAGAACAAGGGAAAAGGTATTAAATAAATCAGGCATAATCACATGAAGCTAATGTATGGATTAAACATGAACATAAACTAAATTATACATTGCTTTTGTCTTGGTCCCATCCACTTATTCCTTGACCGTCTCTTCCAA
Organism: Ahaetulla prasina; assembly: GCF_028640845.1. Taxonomy (NCBI): domain Eukaryota; kingdom Metazoa; phylum Chordata; class Lepidosauria; order Squamata; family Colubridae; genus Ahaetulla; species Ahaetulla prasina. The sequence continues at coordinate 132,041,020 of NC_080541.1, read as the reverse complement.
AAGTGTGGCCCTTGAACTGAAAAAGAATTGTTATGTCCCTGGTCTAAAATCATATTTACATGAGAGGGAGTAAATAATTTTTTTATGTTCAAAAATTTATTTCTAAAGTCAATTTCTATTCTGCATCCAATTGGACTGAGCTTTCTTTTAACATACCCTTCCGGTCTGAGTTCTGCTGGCTAAACATCCTAAATACAGCCTTGAATTTACAATATTATTTCATTGTTCCACAGAATCAAGAGAACAGTCTTTCACTGTCCATGATAAATGTTGATAAATGTCATTAATCATATTTTATGTGTATTCAATTTCCGTGGTGGCTTTTCATATACAATTTTATGTTCCTCTCTGAATCCAAGTTTCTTTAAATAAGACAATTGACAAAGAAGCCCATACATGAAGTAGAGTTTGTTAAATGAAACTGCAAAGTTCCTGTGGAACTGTATACAAAACTGTATTTTGTATCTGGGGTTTGTCATAAGAAATGAGAGTCATATGATACCCAACTATCCAACTGCATCTGTGTAATTTGTGACCAGGATAGCAGTTTCATCACAAAAGACACATGTTATTTTGAAGGTCTTAAAAGCATTTCCAGGGAACTTACATTATTAACACTACAGAACAAAAAAGCTAAGAATAGTGGACAATGCCATATCAAAAAGCCAATTAGTATGTGAGCAATAGTTTCAACTGTCCCTTCCAACTATTCCTATTCTGTTCTTTTCTATTATCCCCCCCCCCTCTTAAGAATGCAACTTTTTTACACACTACCCTGAGTTATTGCAGGCTAACTCTGGCAACTACCAGCAATTCAATTCTTATTTATTTATTTATTTATTTATTTATTTATTTATTTATTTATTTATTTATTTATTTATTTATTTATTTATTTGTCAAACACAACAGTACATATAAGCATAAGCATGAAATAACTATACGATATATAAGCATAAGTATGTAATAACTATATTAATTGGATATAATGAAAGGAAACATTAGGACAGGAACGGTAGGCACGCTTGTGCTCTTATGCACACCCCTTACAGACCTCTTAGGAATTGGGTGAGGTCAATAGTAGACAGTATTTGGTTAAAGCTTTGGGGATTTTGGGAAGAGACCACAGAGTCTGGTAGTGTATTCCAAGAATTAACAACTCTGTTACTGAAGTCATATTTTCTGCAATCAAAAGTGGAGTGGTTAACATTAAGCTTAAATCTATTGTGTGCTCGTGTATTGTTGTGTCGTGTCCCACTCCTCCGCTGACGGCTGGGTCCGGGAAATCCGAATCAGGCGTGCCTCTGCAGCTCTGTCCAAAGTCCTAGCAAAGTCCTCAGAGCAGGCAGGAGACCAGTAAGTGACTTCAGCAAGATAAGTTTGACTTTTTGCCTGACTCAGAGACTGCCAGAAAGTAGCTCCTTTATATAGGCCATGGGGTGTGGCACCATGACTCAGCACTCATTAAGGCCTGCCCTCCTTCCTCTGTAGCCTCCGCCTCCAATCTCCTGATGCGAGGGCCACACCAATCAGCTGTTCTTGGGAGTAAACCCTCCTCAGGCTCACCTGCTGTGGAGGAGGGGGAGGGGTCTAGCTGCTCCGTTTGCCTGGGCATGGAGTCAGGGCTGGGGCAGGGAGATTCTCCTTCTGCAGTTTGTGTGGGCATGGAGCCAGGACTGGGACCGGAGGCATACATTCCTCAGTGTGCGGAGCAGGTAAGAAGGCCCCGCTGCTCTGAGGCGGGCAAGACACAACACTATCCTCACCGCAGGGCCCTTCCCCGGGCTGACGATCGGGATGCGGTCGGGCCGGGTTCTGCTCGTGGAAGGCCCGCACCAGGTCCGGGCGTGACGCCGGAGGCATTGACCCAGGTGAACTCGGTCCCGTACCCTTGCCACGCCACCAGGTATTGGAAGCGCCCCTTCAGCCAGCAGGAGTCGCGTATGCTGTGCACCTCGTACTCCTCCGCCACGTCCTCGTCGACAGCGACGGGTGGCGCCGGCGCCGGAGGGGAGACGGCGGGCCTCAGGGACCAGCAAGGACCGATGGAAGACGGGATGGATCCGCATGGAACGCGGCAGGGTCAATCGGTAGGCCACCGGATTGATGACCGCCGACGGGAACGGACCGATGAACCGTGGTCCAGTTTCTTCGCCGCCGGTCGGACGGGAGATGCTTTGTGGAGAGCCACACGCGTCTCCGACCACCAGTGGGGTGTTGCCTGTCGGGAGCGATCGGCGACCCGCTTGTAGTCCTCCTTCGCCCGATTCAGCTGCCGACGCACCATCTGCTGGACCGCTGCAACTCGGAGAGAAAGGACTGTGTCTCGGGAACCGGGGAGTCCGGGGGCGCCAGAGGGAAGAGCCGCGGATGGTACCCCAAATTGGCCAGGAACGGGGTGGTCTGGGTGGAGGTGTGTTGGGAGTTGTTGAATGCAAACTCCGCTAGGGACAGGTAATCGGCCAGTTGTCCTGCTGTTGGTTCACGGCACCGGAGGTACTGTTCCAGGACGCCGATGACCTTTTCCGTCCCCGCCGCCGGTCTCCGAATGGTGCGCCGACGACAGGCACACCTGCACCTCCAATGCGGCCATCAGGCTCTTCCAAAAGCGGGCCGTGAACTGCACCCCACGGTCCGACACCACCCTGTCCGGCAGGCCGTGGAGGCGGAAGACGTGCTGCAAGAAGAGACGGGCTGTCTTGGTGGCGGTGGGCAGCCCGCTGCACGGGATGAAGTGTGCCATCTTGGTGAGCATGTCCACCACCACCAGCACCGTGGTGAACCCGAGGACGGCGGCAGGTCCGTCAGGAAGTCCATGGAAATCGCCCCCAGGGTCTGTCAGGAGTCGGCAAGGGCTGGAGGAGACCGAGGGGCCCCGTGGCGGCCTTGGCTTGCCGGCACGGCACGCAGGACGCCACATAGGCATGGACATCATGCCGCACCCGGGCCACCAGAAGGTCCGCGTTACCAGGTTGAGAGTCTTGAAAACCCGAAATGGCCCGCTGCAGGGTTGTCGTGGCACTGGGTCAGGACGAGGGACGGAGCGGCCCGTGGGCACATACAACCGCCCGGAACTTGAGTACGTCGTCTTCCAATGTCCACGGAGACGTGGGGCCCGCCTCCGCCGCCGCTGCTGAGACCAGGCGTCTTGGCGCTGCGCCTCGCACCCGGCCCGTAAGTCCACCGGTTCCCGGCGGCGCCAAGGCTTCCGCCGCAGTACAGTCCGTGGAGGAAGAGGGTCTTGGGCGCCAGGTACTCCGCTTACGGGACAGGGCGCCCGCCCGGTTGTGGCCACTGGGGATATAGGTGACGCGGAAGTTGAACCGGCAAAGAACAGCGACCACCGGATCTGCCGCTGGTTCAACTTCCGAGCCGTGGTGAGATGTTCGAGGTTCCGATGGTCCGCTCGACCTCCACCTGATGCCGGGCCCTCCAGGTGGTGCCGCCACGCCGAACGCGCCTTGATAGCCAGCAACCCTTTTCCCAGATGGTATAGTTGCGCCGGAAGGGTTGAGCTTCCGCGAGTAGTACGCGCAGGGAAAAGAGTGCCGCCATCCGCCGGGCCTGTAGCAGCACCGCTCCGAGGCGGCGTTGGGCGTCCGTCTCCACCACGAAGGCCGGTGCGGGTCGGGATGTCGCAGGATGGGCTCCGTGACGAAAGCCTTCCTGAGAGCCGTGAAGGCTTCCTCCCGCGGGGACCCCACCGAACGGGACCTTCTTCTGAAGGAGCTGGGTGAGCGGAGCCGCCAGCGTGGCGAAGCCCGGGATGAAGGTCCGATAGTACTGGCGAAGCCCAGCAGCCGCTGGACATCCTTCACCCGACGGGGCTTCCCAGCTGCTCAGGGCCTCCACCTTGCGCTGGTCCATGGCGATCCTCGGTGAGAGGATGTGCCCGAGGAACTCAATGGACGACCGGAGGAAAAACACTTCTCCAGCTTGGCGAGCTGGTGCTCGCAGGCGCTGCAGGACCAGGCGGAGGTGCTGGAGGTGACTTTCCTGGACCGAGTAGACCAGGATGTCGTCAGGTAGATCACCACGAACCGATCCAACATGTCCCGGAACACATCGCTCATAAAATGTTGGAAGACGGCGGGGCGTTGGTCAGCCCGAACGGCATGACCGTGTACTCAGAGTGTCCATACCGGTGCCGAACGCCGCCTTCCACTCGCCCCTTCACGCATCCGCACCAGGTTGTAGGCCCCGGAGGTCGAGCTTGGTAAAGATGGAGGCCTCCGCAGCCGGTCCATCAGCCCGGGATGAGCGGCAGGGGTAGCGATTCCGCACCGTGATGGCGTTCAGCCGGCGGTAGTCGCAACACAGGCGCAAATCCCGTCTTCTTTTTACGAAGAGGACCGGGGCCGACAGAGGGACTTGGAAGGCCGGATGAACCTCGGGCCAGATTTTTGTCCAGAAAGTCCCTGAGGGCGCCAACTCGGCTCGGACATGGAATACAGGCGCCCGTGGGCAGCGGGCGCCGGGTTGCAGGTCCACGGGCAGTCGAGGGCCGGTGCGGGGTAAGCGGTCCGCCTCCTTTTCGCTGAAGACGCCAGCGAAGTCCTGCAGCTCCGGGGCACGGCGACGGCCGGGTGAAGACGCCCTGGCCGGGCGAGGTGTGGCGGATGGTCAACACACTGCAGGCTGGGAACGAGATGGCGCCCGCGACCAGGCCACCTGAGGGTCGTGCGTCCGCAGCCAGGCCAGTCCGAGGATCACTGGGAAGTGGAGATCCGCCACGTAGAAGCGAATCGCCTCCTCGTGGTCCCCGGCGGCGAGGCGCAAGGGCTGCGTGGCGGTTAATGGGTCCGCCACCAGCTCCTCCCGCCGATGGTCTCGACGCCATCGGAGGGTCTACCGGAACCAAGGGGACACCAAAATGGTCCACGAAGGCCCGGTCCATAAAGTTCGTGGTGGCCCCGATCTACCAGCGCGTGTGCGGGATCCTTCCGCCGGTCACCCACCCACACCCGGTGTCCAAAATCAGGTGCCGAGGGGCCCGGGGTCCACGCCGCCATGTCTGGCGGGGTTATCCGTGCCCGCCTAGGGTTTCTGCCGGGCCTGCCCCGCTTCCGACTGGCCAGGCCGGGATTCGGGACGGGCGACGTGCTCCGCCGCTTCCTGGGGCATGCGGCGGCGAAATGGCCGGGCTCCCCACAGTACAAGCACAGCCCCTTGGCGCCCGCCCGCCTCCTGGGCCGTCAGGCGAGGCCTGGCCGCTCCTAACTCCATGGGCTCTCGGCGGCGGCCACGGCGCGGGTGGCCCGGGACGGGTCGGCACGGGTCGAGGAGGCGACGGTCTTGACGGTTGCGGGCGGCGACAGGACGGGCGTTGCTGGAGACGGGTGTCGAGGCGCAGGCAGAGGGGCACCAGGTCAACGAGGGTCCGCGGCGCCCACCCGAGCCAGCTCGCCCTGGAGCTCTTCCGAAGGCCCCTCTTGAACGCGTCCGCTAGTGCCGTGGTCGCTCCAGTCCGAATCATGGCACAGCAACCGGAATTCCGCGATGTAATCCCGGAGGGGCGGGCCCTTGTTGGATCTCTCCGAGGCGCCAGGCAGCCGCCTGGGCCCGCACAGGGTCTTCATACATCAGGCGTGGTGCCCCAGAACCCCTGGTAGTCCGCCAGCAAGGGGCTGTCCCTGAGCACCAAGGGCGTGGCCCACCGCGCAGCCTGGCCAGACAACAGGTTCATCACGAAGGCCACCCTGGCCCGGTCATCTGGAAAGTCCCCGCCGCATTGCCATGTAGGTCTGGCACTGGGCCATGAAGGCCGGGAACATCTCCATCCGCCCTGAGAACTTCTCCGCACCGTACCGGGCTGTGGCGCTGAGGAGGAGGAGGAGGAGGAGGTTGACTGCTGGGGCATTCCCAGCAGCCAGTTGAGCAGTCAGCTGGGCGACTTGCTGTTGCAGTTGCTGGTTGTCTGTTTGTAGCTGCTGCACAATCAGCGCCAGCTGTTGCTGATCCATCTTGTAGATGTGTGAGGAGTCAGGCAAGATGTCGTGTCCCACCTCCGCTGACGGCTGGGTCCGGGAAATCCGAATCAGGCGTGCCTCTGCAGCTCTGCCCAAAGTCCTAGCAAAGTCCTCAGAGCAGGCAGGAGACCAGTAAGTGACTTCAGCAAGATAAGTTTGACTTTTGCCTGACTCAGAGACTGCCAGAAAGTAGATCCTTTATATAGGCCATGGGGTGTGGCACCATGACTCAGCACTCATTAAGGCCTGCCCTCCTTCCTCTGTAGCCTCCGCCTCCAATCTTCTGATGCGAGGGTCACACCAATCAGCTGTTCTTGGGAGTAAACCCTCCTCAGGCTCACCTGCTGTGGAGGAGGGGGAGGGGTCTAGCTGCTCCGTTTGCCTGGGCATGGAGTCAGGGCTGGGGCAGGGAGATTCTCCTTCTGCAGTTTGTGTGGGCATGGAGCCAGGACTGGGACCGGGAGGCATACATTCCTCAGTGTGCGGGAGCAGGTAAGAAGGCCCCGGCTGCTCTGAGGGCGGGCAAGACACAACATGTTGCAATTGAAGCTGAAGTAGTCTTCAACAGGTAGGACATTGTAATAGATGATTCTATGAGTTAAACTCAGGTCATGTTGAAGGCGGCAGAGTTCTAAGTTTTCTAAACCCAGGATTTCAATCTGATGGCATAAGGTATTATGTTGTAAGAGGAGTGGAGAACTCTTCTTGTAAAATATTTTTGGACACTTTCAATTGTATTAATGTCTGAAATGAGGTATGGGTTCCAGACAGGCGAACTGTATTCAAGAATTGGTCTAGCAAATGTTTTATATGCTCTGGTTAGTAGTGTAGTGTTTCTGGAGAAGAAGCTATGCAAGATTAGGTTTACAACTCTTAAAGCCTTTTTTGCGATGTAGTTGCAGTGGGCTTTGGCACTTAGATCATTTGATATGAAAAGTCTAAGGTCTTTAACAGGGTGGGAGTCATCTATAAGGTAATGTCCATCGAGCTTGTATTTAGTGTTCAGATTCTTTTTTCCAATGTGTAAGACAGCATTTGCTGGTTGAGATTTGGAGTTGCCAAATTTTTGACCATTCTGACACAAAGTCAAAGTCTTTTTGAAGGGTAGCTGTATTGTTGGTGGTGTTAAATAGTTTGACATTGTCAGCAAAGAGAACACAATTACTTATAATATGGTCACAGAGATCATTAATGTATAATATGAAGAGTGTTGGTCCAAGAACGCTGCCTTGGGGAATGCTGCTATTGACAGGAACAGGATTTGATAGAGCACTGCCAATTTTGACTAATTGGCTCAATGTTGACTCAGTCTTCCATCCTTCCAAGGTCAGCAAAATGAGGACTCAGATTGTTGGGGGCAATACGCTGACTGTAAAACGCTTAGAGAGGGCTGTAAAGCACTATTGAGATGTAAATAAGTCTAAGTGCTATTGCTATTGATACTAGAAACTCAAGACCCATCAACTCAAGTCATAAAGAATGCCAAGCGTAGATTTATTGAGTGCTGCACTGTGATTGTGAGTGGCATGTCAAGTACTAAGGTCCCAAAAGTAGATGAACCACGAATAAAACTAAACTTCATTTCATTTCTTTTATATTTAAAATTACTCAGCATAGCATTCATTCTGGGATTGAGTCAGGCCAAAGGCTTACCATCATCATCATCATTGGAAAAATAGTTGGATGACAGATTAAATGGATGATAAACCAAAGCTCTGCATGGACAGAACTTGAAAAACATTGAAGGAAAATGTGATAACAACTTGACATGGGCATGGCTTAAGAGAGGAACCATCAAGAAAGAAATAGAAGGTTTAATACTTGCCAGTCAAGAACAAGCATTACTACTGGGGATTATTTTATTCAAGCAATTAAGGCTATATATCGGAAGCAAACAGCACAAATAATAGTAAATGGTGGATTAACAGAATCTTTTAAGATTGAGAAAGGGACTAGACAAGGATGTCCTTTGTCACCATTATCATTTATTTTAACTTTGGAAATATTATTGAATAATATACGTGGCTTAGACCGAATAAAAGGAATTAGAATTAAAAATCAAGATTATAAATTAAGAGTGTTTGCAGATGACCTGGTTGTTATTTTATCTCAACCAACATATTCAGCTATATATTTAAAGGAGACAATTGACCAGTATGGTAAGGTATATGGGTTTAAAGTGAATCGACAGAAGACAAAAATGATAATTAAAAATATGAATACACACCAAAAAGAAGAACTAGAAGGAATAACTGGATATGAAGCAGTTAAAAAGGTTAAATATTTAGGAGTATATATTACAGCATCGAATGTGAAATTATATAAAAATAATTATGAGGTATTGTGGCAGAAAGTAATTAAAGAAATGGAGAATTGGAAGAAGTTACAATTATCATTGTTGGGAAGAGTGGCAGCTATAAAAATGAATGTTTTGCCTAGATTTTTATTCTTGTTTCAAATGATACCAATACTGAAGAAAGATGTAAATTTACAGGACTGGCAAAAAGGGATTATTAATTTTGTATGGAAGGATAAAAAACCAAGAATAAAGCTAAAAATAATGCAAGATATTAGGGAAAGAGGGGGTTTAAAAATGCCTAATTTGAAATTGTATTACGAAGCAGTCGCCTTATCCTTAATTTCTGATTGGATTAATTTAACAGAGGAAAGGGTTTTGAATATAGAAGGTTATGGTTTGTTATATGGTTGGCATGCATATGTACTATATGATAAGAAAATTGATAAGACATTTAAGAATAATATATTTAGAAGTGCTTTGTTGAGGGTTTGGAAAAAATATCAATATAAGCTAGATGGTAAGATACCAACATGGGCAATCCCCAGACATATGATAGAGAATATAAATATACTTCAAAAAGTGGAGGTAATTACCTATAAAGAACTTTTGATTATAGAAAAGGGGGAATTACAACTAAAATCTAGTGATAAATTGAGGGACGAAGGGAGGAATTATACGTGGTTTCAGTATGGACAATTGCAAACTAGATGGAAAATAGATCAGAAAATTGGTATTAGGCAAAGTGATGATAATTTGGTAAAAAGATCAAGGCCAACAGCATATTAAGAGATTATATAATGTATTGGTAGAAATTGATTCAGAAACAGAGTTGATTAAAGATTGTATGGTAAGATGGGCACAAAATTTTCAACAACCTATAATGTTAGAAACATGGGGAAAAATTTGGGTGAGGAATGTTAAATTTACACAAGCACAAAACCTAAGAGAAAATTTTTATAAAACGTTTTATAGGTGGTATTTAGATCCCAAAAAACTGTCACGTATGTATCCAAATGTGAAAGCAAAATGTTGGAGATGTGATTGTGAGGATGCTACTTATTATCATATATGGTGGACCTGTAAAAAAGTTAAAGCTTTTTGGATTAAAATATGGTGGATTATGCAGAACATTTTGAAAAAGAAGATTAAGTTTACTCCACAGTTCTTCTTATTAGGAATAATTTCAGACTGTACAGTTATAGAGACTAAATTGATTTTGAACTTAATAACTGCTGCGAGACTATTGATTGCACAATATTGGAAGAAAGAAGATTTACCTACAATTGGAGAATGGACAAGTAAAGTATCAAATCTAGCAGAAATGGCAAAAATTTCTGCGTATTTGAAAGACTATACACAAGAAAAATATATTTTGGAATGGAGAAAGTGGATTGATTATATTCAAAATAAGTATAAGATTAAAAAATATCAATTAGTTTTTGAGTGAAGTTAGGATTTGTTTTGTATTAGTATGTTTAAGAAAGAGGGGAATTGATAGTGTGAAGGCGTGAAGTGGTTGAGGATTATGTTTTATGTTTTATTTTAGATTATTTTTGTTAGATATTATACCCTGTATTCTGTTCTGGGAAGTCTTGGGGTGGGGGAGGTGGGAGGGGAAAGATGGGGGGGAAGGGGGAAGATTACAAACTGATTGATTGCCAATGTACAGGAATAATTGAAGAATTAAAGAAGTTGGAATTGTGTAAAGTCGGGGCTGCTCAGCAGCCACTCCAGAAGGAAAAGGGTAGGGAGAAAGGAGTAGAGAGAAGGAAGAAAGTAGGGAGGTAGGAAAGAAGGGAGGGGGAAGAAGGGATAGGAGGAGAAGAAGGAGGGGAAGTGAGAGGGTTAGAGAGGGTGGAAGTGAGAAGTGGGAAGGAGGAGAGGAAGTAGGAAAGTGAGGAGGAGGAAGGATGGGGAAAGTAGAAGAAGGTAGAGAAGGGTAGAAAGGATTAAGGAAGGGAGGGGTGGCTGGGCAGGCCCGATTGAGTACAATTTATGGGAAGGATTAATTGTTGGATAATTGACTGTACTGTTCACTGGTCAAATTGTTGAAATTATTATGGAAAATAACTTTTTTTAAAAAAAGAACAAGCACTACAAACTAATGCCATGAAAGCGAAGATACAAAAATCCACTGACAATCCAAACTGCTGACTTTGCAATGACAAATTTGAAACTGTTTCACACTTAATATGTGAGTGCAGCAAAATCGTGCAAACTGATTACAAAGCTAGACATAATCGCTAACTTACTCCAGTGATCATTATGTAAAAAATATGACAAACCTGTATCTGAAAAGTCATGGGAGCACAAAATGGAAAAGTTATTGAAAATGAGACAGTGAAGATCTTGTGGGATTTTTGAATACAGACAGATCAATATTTGGAACATAACACACCAAATACAGAGGTGGGATTCAGCCAGTTTGCACCACTTTTGGAGAACCGGTTGTTAACTTTCTGAGCAGTTTGGCAAACTGGTTGTTGGAAGAAATCATTAGGGCAGAGAATCGGTTGTTAAATTACTTGAATCCCACCACTGACCAAATATCACAGTTGTTGAAGGCCGAAGCATACAGTTTATTGATATCGCTGTACCAGGAGATGCCAGAGTCGAAGAAAAAGAATTGGAAAAAATCATGAAATATCGTGACCTGGCCATCAAAACTACACAGCTATGGATGAAACATATAACAGTGATACCCATTGTCATCGGGGAACTTGGTACCATGCCCAAGAATTTTACAAAACACATCAAGAAATTGCAATTTCTTCCAATAATACTAGCGGAACTGCAAAAAACTGTGCTACTCAGAACATCATATATATATATATATATTTTGTTTACATTTATATCCCGCCCTTCTCCGAAGACTCAGGGCGGCTTACAGTGTATAAGGCAATAGTCTCATTCTATTTGTATATTTTTTACAAAGTCAACTTATTGCCCCCCCAACAATCTGGGTCCTCATTTTACCTACCTTATAAAGGATGGAAGGCTGAGTCAACGTTGGGCCGGGCTTGAACCTGCAGTAATTGCAGGCTACTGTGTTCTAATAACAGGCTTCTTAACAGCCTGAGCTATCTATTTTAAGAAGATACTTGGTTGATACCTAGGGCACTGGCAGCAACCTGTATCAACCATTAGCACCAGTCAATCATTTTTGTGACACATTTTTAAATGTTCAGTTGACTGAGTTTCATGTTTAATGAATACAATTTATAATCATCACCATCATCATCATCATCAATCTTCCCACCTAAAATTATCTATTGGGTCATCATGGACTACTAACAACATGAAAACATGCTTTCTAATCATGCCTCCCTTGGATATAGTTCATGGAGCAAAGACCAAACATGTGTAACTATTCTTAAGGCTCTGGGGTGGAGAAAGATTTTTTTCAGCCTAAGAACAGCATGACCCCATGGCTAATTCATCAGGGATCACATGCCAATGATGAGCAGAGTCAAAAAAAATGGACCTATCCTCCACAAATACTTGCACATTTTGTCTCTTAATCTAGGACTCTTCATTCCAAGCCAGAACTTAAATTGGTTCCAGAGATAAACTAGATTTTTTTTTTTCATATGATCCAAAAAGCAAGCACTAGAAATCCCTGGCAGCTGGATTTTGCAAGGGCTCGGGTTGCTTTCAAGGAAGTCCTACATAAAATATGGTTGTGTAATCTTGATGTGTCAAGGCATTTAAGCGTGGCCAGTTTTTCTTTTCTTTGGAAAAATATAAAATTATAGTACCTGTCAAAGAATAATTCCTGGCTATAGATGCCTTTCGTATTTTGAGGTAGTCCAGTCAAAAAGCATCAACCTTGAGTACTAACACTACCATTATTGTAAGGTTACTGTTGCTTGTATCCTTACAAGATTTATATTGACTGTTTCCTAATATGATTTGATTACTTATAAGAACACTTATGATTATGATTAAGTATCATTAAGAATCATCATTATGATTCTTGATGAACGTATCTTTTCTTTTATGTACACTGAGAGCGTATGCACCAAGACAAATTCCTTGTGTATCCAATCACACTTGGCCAATAAAATTCTATTCTATTCTATTCTATTCTATTCTATTCTATTCTATTCTATTCTATTCTATTCTATTCTATTCTATTCTATTCTATTCTATTCTTACGTATTGAATGTATATAGTTGTGTTAAGCCCTACTAAAGTGAAACTAACCTTTAGATGACCCTGACTGTTAATCCTGGGCTAAAGTGAAACTAAGCTTTAGGTGACCCTCACTGTTAGCTCCAACTGTTTTGGAGGGAAACTTTGAACATTCATATTTGGGTGGGTTTTTCAAACATTATGATTGGTTAAGACCCTGTGGGCCCAGAGTATAAATTACAGGCATTTGCCTGCTGCTCCTCAGTTCCAGTTTTGAGTCAGTAAATCCTGTTGTAGCTACACTGGTCTGGTTCTTGCCTACTGAAGCCCACTACACAATAGTTACAATAACAGAATCTTGTAAATCTGAAAGAGCCCTTATTTTTACTCTCCTGCAAACTAAGGAGGGCTTATTCTGAGATGCTTTCTCTAACAGATTGTGATGGGGCTCTGTTTTTCCCTCCTGTCTTCTCAGGTAATTCCTACTTACAATTACAACTCTGAACATCCAGAAACAATGATAAAACCTATGAAAAAGTCAAACTAGATACTGTGTTGAAGGCAATCCAAGCATCACTAAGAGATGCATAGAGAGACGGACTATATCTATACTTTTCTACCAAGTATCACAGAACCATAGCATGGTCAAATGTTAATCAATCTGTCCTAAATCCAACTTCACCATTCATCAAGGTGAATTCAGTTTGAGCCAGGCAATTAATCTGAATTATAAAAGTTTAGCATATATTTTGTTAATTTGTCTTAACAAATCGATTAAGTGCAAGTTATCAGGAGCCTTTCTCTGATCTTTGTCAGAAGCCAACTCCCAATTCTTTGAAATCTGGGTCAAGTTCTCTATTGAAATGATAAAGTAGAGCTGGGGCCCACACAGTGGTAGGATTGAAAAACTTAACGACCGGTTTGCTGTCCTGTTGCTGGGTGGGTGTGACCATGGGGGTGTGGCCTGCTCAGCTTCCAGCACCATGGTGGGGGGGCATTTTCACCGTGGAAATGGGCCCATTTCTGGACTTCCGGTAGGCCCGTTTTTCACCCTCCAAGGCTCCAGAGACTTTCCTCGAGCCTCCAGGAGGGCAAAAACGGCCTTACCCAGCCACAGGAGGCCCTCCGGAGGCCGGAAACGGCCACATGGAGACTCCTGGGAGGAGTGGGGCAGGGTGGGTGAGGTCAGCCAGTTCTTGGAACAACCGGTTCAGTGAACCAGATTAAAATTAACATCCAGTTCGCCTGAACCAGTCCGAACCGGCTAAATCCCACCCCTGGGCCCACAAGTCTAAATTATCCTTCATAAATAATGAGATCAATGGGACATCAATGGTTTAGACTGCTTAATTCTATCTTTAAATTCTGGATCTATGAAGGTTTTTCTGTTTGTTTTATTCAATCAGATCTGATTCTTGGACACTGCTTGGACATGTCTCTGAGGGTTTTTTGGAAAGCCTATTCAGAAGTGGTTAGCCTCAGTCTCCTTCCTAGGCTGAGAGAGAGTGACTGGCCCTAGATCACCTTCTGATGTTGTGCCTAAAGAGAGACTAGACCTCACAGTTTCTTGCTTTTTAGTCTTATGTCTTAACCACTACACTAAACAGGCACTAAGAAGGTTGTAATCTAGCTTTAATTCCACATAAGAGGTCTCCTTCTGTGCATATAGAACAGGAAAAAAAATGATTTCCTCTGATATCAGCAGCTATGTGAGAGAAAGTACAGAAGTTATTATTTGAAAAATGCAGGGATACCAGTTTTCCTAAAATAGCAAGCTATTTTGCATAAACTTCTGTTGTCAAGCACTGTTTCACCGGCTCCTAATGTGTTGATTTTTCCTGTTTACAAAGACTCATCAGCAACTTCATTCTTATCTGAACTTGTTTACCAGAGGAAGCTATTCCCAAGGGCATTGCTAGTTCATCCTCTTTACAACTGCCACTTTTCGTTTTGCATTTAAAATTCTGATGGCATGTTGATGGCTTCAAAAAATAAACAAAACTGGGCCTTAGAAAATACCTCCTTTGCAGTGGTGGGATTGAAGTAATTTAACAACCGGTTCTCTATCCTAATGATTTCTTCCAACAACCTGTTTGCCAAACTGCTCAGAAAATTAACAATCGGTTCTCCAAAAGTGGTGCAAACTGGCTGAATCCCACCACTGCTCCTTTGGAAATATAGAGAGAATGCTCCATAGAGCCTCATTCTAAACAACACACTTGGAAGGGAAGGGCTCTTAAACATCAGTAAAATTCATTGAAGTCCAGTTGTGTAATAATGACAGTGAACAACTGATCCAAGGAGGAATGGACCACTTCTTCTGAACCTCACAGATTTGCTGAGGGGGTGGTGGTGGCTGTTTTGAACGTTCAGAGTTAACTCTAAGTAAATCTGGTTAAATCTGAAGATTGCAGTGGTTTTTTCTAGATCTACGTCTCTCATGGCTTTTCTTTTTGCTGTTATACATTTAAAAATGAAAAGTACAGCCTGTGCAGTCAATAAACGCTGTGTGATATTATCAGTGGTAAAAGTCTCTTCCTGGCGACTGTTTGTGGTAAGTGGTGCAGCTGAATGGGCAACAGCTGCTTCAAAAGAAGGAGCTACAGATAGTTCTCAGCTTACGACTACAACTGAGCCCAACATTTCTGTTGTTAAGTCAAACATTTGTTTTTGCCCCATTTTACGACTTTCCTTGCCAAAGTTATTAAGTGAATCACTGAAGTTGATAAGTTAGTAACCCAATTGTTTAATGAATCTGGCTTCCCCATTGACATTGCTTATCAGAAGGTCCCAAAACGTGATCACTTGACTTTGGGACACAGCAATGGTCATAAATATGAACCCGTTGCCAAGCATCTGAATTTTGATCACATGACCATGGGGATGCTGCAAAGGTCATAACTGAAAAACAGTCATGAGTCACATTTTTCACTGCTGTTTTAATTTTCAATGGTCATTAAACTGTTACAGATTGAGGACTATCTGTATTGAATTTAGGGAGCCTAGGGACACCATACCTTGGAGTCTTGCTCATGTGGGAAGAGTGGAAACTGGTGGAAGATTCCACCCTACCTTTGTTTGGCAAGTCTCTTTTTATTTGTTTAGAGAATTCCCAAGATTTGTTCCACTGTTAGTACTGTTACAATTGTTCTTGTTTCTTACATGGCCATTCTTCTTCTTAAGTCCTATGTGATCATCGATTCTTTATTGCTTGGAGAGTTTAATCAAGGTTTACACCAGACTTCACTCTTTGCCATTTCTTACTCCTTCCTGTTGCATTATTCCCTTTTCTTATACCAAAGATTATAGCATGATCAACCAGCAATCGCTAAGGGCTGGTCATATAGGGTCGATTTCTGAATCTGATGAATTAATACAAAATAGCTGAACCATCATATGGAAGCATGAATAATTAAAATGTGTTTAAAATGCATCAGGCATTATCCTTATCAATGCGAAGTCCGTGGTGAACAAAGCCCCCCTGATTTCTGATCTTATTCAGGAAGGGGCCGCGGACCTTATGGGCATAACGGAAACCTGGTTGGGCACAGAAGGGGGGATTCCCCTAGTCGAGTTGTGCCCACCAGGTTTCCGAGCATTCCATCAGCCAAGGGCCCAAGGTAGGGGTGGAGGGTGGTGGTCGTTATCAAGGAAAGCCTGGAACCGAGGGAGACCACTGTACCTCAGATAGCTGGTTGTGAAACCCTCTGTGTGAAGTGGGGTCGTAGGACTAGGTGGGCTTGTTTATCACGTATCTGGCTCCTTGCTGCATGACAACAGCCCTGCCTGAGCTGTTGGAGATGCTTGCCGGGTTGGCGGTTGAGACCCCTAGACTGATGGTCATGGGGGATTTCAACTTGCCATCAGCCGGTGTGGCATCTTCGGTGGCTCAGGAGTTCTTGGCCTCCATGACGGCCATGGACCTGACTCAAGTAGTTGACGGCCCTACTCACATCGGGGGAGGCACACTAGATTTGGTTTTCATCTCGGGTCAGTGGATGAATGATCTAGAACTAGGTGATTTAGTCGTTGAGCCTTTGTCATGGTCGGATCATTCTCTCCTTCGTCTGGACTTTCGGACCGCTACTCAACACCGCAGGGAGACGGGGCCAATGCGTTGGTTCCATCCCAGGCGCCTGATGGACCCAGAGAGGTTCCTGATGGAGCTTGGGCCATTTCCTGAGAATCTGGCCCACGGCACGGCCAAAGAACTAGTCGTGGCCTGGGAACGGGCCACAGCTGGGGCTCTGGACCGTGTCATGCCTTTGTGGCCTCTGACCCGGCGCAGGTCTCAACCAGCTCCTTGGTTTTCTGAGGAGCTGTGGGAGATGAAGTGCTGGAAAAGTTTCCTAGAGAGTGCCTGGAGGTCTAGCCATTCCGAAGCCAACCAAACACTGGTTAGGTCATATATTAAGACCTACCTAGTGGCATTAAGGGAGGCTAAATGTACGTACATTTCCTCCCTTATTGCATTGGCAGATAACGACCCGGCCGCCCTGTTTCGGGTGACCCACTCTTTCCTGCAGCAGGAGGTGCAGGATGACCCCTTGCAGGGACATGCCGAGGATTTTAGTGTGTATCTGCACGATAAAATCGCTCAGCTTCGGGTTTAGACCAAAATTGGGTAGGTTCAGGTGAGACGTCAGAGCCTCGTCTTGTTGAGACTGTTTGGGATGAGTTTGATCTCGTGACTCCCAAGGAGGTGGACAGGTTGCTGGGAAGGCTTAATTCCACTACATGTTTACTGGACCCGTGTCCCTCTTGGTTGGTGCTGGCCACACAAGAAGTGACATGGGGCTGGCTCCAGGGAATCATTAATGATTCTTTGTTGGAGGGGGTTGTCCCTCCCGCCTTGAAAGAGGCGGTGGTGAGACCCCTCCTCAAGCAGCCTTCCCTGGAACCAGCCATTTTAGGTAATTACCGTCCGGTCTCCAACCTTCGCTTTGTGGCGAAGGTTGTAGAGAGTGTGGTGGCATGTCAGCTACCCCAGTTCCTGGATGAAACGGTCTATCTAGACCCATTCCAGTCCGGTTTTCGGCCTGGATACAGCACGGAAACAGCTTTGGTCGCATTGGTGGATAATCTCTGGAGGGCTCGGGACAGGGGTTATTCCTCTGCCCTAGTCCAGTTAGACCTCTCAGTGGCTTTTGATACCATCGACCATGGTATCCTGCTGCGCCGGCTGGAGAGTTTGGGAGTAGGAGGCACCATTTTTCGGTGGTTTTCCTCCTATCTCTCCGACCAGTCACAGACGGTGTTGGCAGGAGGGCAGAGATCGACTATGAGACACCTCATGTATGGGGTGCCACAGGGGTCGATTCTCTCGTCTCTCCTGTTCAACATCTATATGAAGCCACTGGGTGAGATCATCAGTGGCTTTGGGGTGAGTTACCAACTGTACACTGATGACACGCAGCTGTACTTTTCCATCCCAGGCCACCCCAACGAAGCTGTTGAAGTGCTGTTCCGGTGTCTGGAAGCTGTACGGGTCTGGATGGGGAGAAACAGACTCAAACTCAACCCCTCCAAGACGGAGTGGCTGTGGATGCCGGCATCCCGGTACAGTAAGCTGCAACCACAGCTGACTGTTGGGGGCGAGTCATTGGCCCCGATGGAGAGGGTGTGCAACTTGGGCGTTCTCCTGGATGGACGGTTGTCCTTTGAAGAACATTTGACGACCGTCTCCAGGAGAGCTTTTTATCAGGTACGCCTGATCCGCCAGTTGCGCCCCTTTCTTGACCGCGATTCCTTATGCACAGTCACTCATGCTCTTGTTACCTCTCGCCTGAACTACTGCAATGCTCTCTACATGGGGCTCCCCTTGAGGAGCACCCGGAGACTTCAGTTAGTCCAGAATGCAGCTGCGCGGGTGATAGAGGGAGCTGTCCGGAGCTCCCATATAACACCAATCCTGAGCAAGCTGCACTGGCTGCCTGTGGTCTTCCGGGTGCACTTCAAGGTGTTGGTTACCACCTTTAAAGCGCTCCATGGCTTAGGACCGGGTTACTTATGGGACCGCCTACTGCTGCTGTTTGCCTCCCACCGACCCGTGTGCTCTCACAGAGAGGGACTCCTTAGGGTGCTGTCAGCCAAGCAATGTCGGCTGGCAGCCCCCAGGGGAAGGGCCTTCTCTGTGGGGGCTCCTACCCTCTGGAACAAACTTCCCCCTGGACTTCGACTACTTCCTGACCTCCGGACCTTTCGCTGCGATCTTAAGACCTACTTATTTGTTTGCGCGGGACTGGCATAGAATTTTTAGATGTTTTATGGGTTTTAATTTTTAATTATTTTTTGGGGTTTTTAAATGTATTTTAAATTTGGGCCAAATTTAATAAGTTTTTTAGCTATTGTTTTATTTGTATTGTGTGTTTTGATTGTTGTTTTTATATGGCTGTTCACCGCCCTGAGTCCTTCGGGAGAAGGGCGGTATACAAATTAAATTATTATTATTATTATTATTATTATTATTATTATTATTATTATTATTATTATTATTATTATTATTATTATTATTATCATCATTATCATTATCATCTTTTCTGGAAGAGGAAAGTTTGGTCTACAGGTTAAGGCATCAGGCTAGAAAGTGGGAGATAGTGAGTTCAAGTCCTGTCTTAGCCATGAAAGCCAACTGGCTTTGGGCCAATCACTCTCTCAGCCCAGCCCACCTCACAGGGCTGTTGTTATAGGGAAAAATAGGAGGAGGAAGGTTCACCATTTTGAGTAATTTGTAAAAATAATAAATGTGGGATACAGTTAAATAAAAATAATCAATAATTAAATAATCAATGTTTGGAATAACTTAATATATAAAAGGAAATCTGATGTATGTCTTGTTTAAAACAATTTCTGGGTTATAATTTTATACGTGGAAATGTGTGATATCCTAAATGTGGGTTGTTATTTTAATCTGACATGTAACCTATATATGGTTTACAGTAAATATTTTCAATGTAGTGTTTATTTTTTCTAGTTGTTTTTTTTTAACATCTTGCTGATTTGAACCTTGCCAATCAGAGATTGTTTACAGCTTAATGTAAAATTTAATGGAATTATACTTAATGGATATATGTCCTGACTAGAGACTGTGTATGAAATGTTTATTGTAGGATAAGTTGTTAATGAGGTATTAGAATATATCAGCCCTATGATACTTTGGATTTACTGGTTGTTGAGGACTTGTGTGTCATCTGCCTTTATGCACACACACACAAAATTTCTATAGCCTTTTAAATCTGTATTAGAGCAATATTATTCTTTTTTTTATTCTAGATTATAAAAGAGAGAGAGGAAGGAAGGAAGGAAGGAAGGAAGGAAGGAAGGAAGGAAGGAAGGAAGGAAGGAAGGAAGGAAGGAAGGAAGGAAGGAAGGAAGGAAGGAATGCTAACCACAAAGTAGGCAAACTTTCAGTAGGTAAAACTACATTTCCAGATCACACTTCATAGAAATGAACTAGATGATTTGTGGATCATAATCAAATATGGTTTAAATTCTCCCAGCTGGGTTAAATCCATAACTGAATGCTTATTCATGCATAACTTGAATTAGAAAAGTTATTTTAAAACTCAGTATTTACCTAATTATAATAAACACTTTCCTTAAATAAATTAAACATCTTTAAATTGCTTCTTCTATTTAAACGTTGCCCTGCTTATAGTCATACAAGCTAAAGGGTGTTATTTTTTTTTTCTCATTCAGGTGTGATTGACAGTTTATTTTTATCTAACCATGATGCCATATCTGAGTACTCAAGCACATACTCCTTTGACTGATCAAATGGTCAACCATCAGCTGGTGAAACATTGTGTGGCTTCTTCAAAACATTAATAACAGATAATTGAAATGTATTCTTATAATAAAAACTGCTGTCTACCAGATGCTACTACAGGAAGAGGTTTTTCAGAGCACTATGCTAGACCATATGGAGACCGTTCCTCCCCATAATTAATAATACAGGGTGGTCATTCTGAGAGCCACCACCAAGAAGGTCCTTTTTCTTGAACTCACCAGATCTCACCCTGATAGGTGAGACATGCAACATGTCCTGTCTTCCCATCCTTACTCACAAAAACATAATCTTTTGAAGCATGATCGGGTATTGGGCTTGGACTAAGCATATGCCAATGGGAAAGTTGACACATTGCTTCCACTGTAGTATACACTGATTAGTTGCACCCATGTCTCTGCATGTAAGAGACAAAAACATATGTGGAGAAAAAGCCTTTGCTTTTTTACAGTCCAAGGGAATAGAGCACAATGATCATTGATGCAAGAAAAGCTTAACTCTTCATCTGGATTTAAGCAACACATTTAACTATAAACCTCAGTTAATGAAACATGAAATAAAATTACAGTTAACGGAATACAATTATAGTGCTTACATCAAGGCACTACTTTAAAGGATGGGGTATGCAGCAATTGCACTAAACATCTATACAGAAAGGGGTTTATGTCAGTATCAGTTTTTGCAGTGATCACATAAAAATTATAGATAAAAATGTAGATTTTCAAGGCAAAAAAACTAGTCAGATATAATATTATTATCACAAGTATTAGTATTTGACATTTTCCTATATAGTTCTATTTACTAAGCTATTGACTTCAATGATTGATAAAAAGAAAGAAGGAAGGAAGGAAGGAAAGGAAAGGAAAGGAAAGGAAAGGAAGTGAGGGAAGGACGGAATATACCTATGTAGTAGGAAACAAGTACATGGGGTTGGGAGGAGAAGTTTAGATAACAGAACTACTTCAGTTTCTCTTAGTATTAGGAACATTCTATTCATATCACATGTTCGTACAATATGAAAAGGCAGTTACTGGGTTATTGGAATAGGCTGAACAGCAAATTACACATCTTCATTGTTTTATATCTCCATAGATGGCATTCTATCACAATTAAGGTTGCATAGCAGTGATGGCTAAGATTGAATAGTTTGGTCCATTGCTTCTCTTTTAGATAGCTCCTTTTTTTTCTTCTTGTTTAATCTGTTCCCAGAAATGAAAGATACATCTAAATTGCAGAAGGTCTTTAATATTTGGCCAAGGTCTATATAAAATTGGGTCAATAAGTACAGGAAGTTCCTGATTACTGTATTTCTCTCTATAGCATAGTGAATATTCTTCATCATATCCAATAATTTCATGGACTGATTAGGGGATAACATTTGATCAGTCATTTTAAACAGCCATTTTGTGATAAAAGTGTTTATGCCAGAGAAAATTCCTTTATGAAGGAAATGTGATTGCAATTGGAAAGAAATATTAATATTTATCCAGTTAGCCTCGAGATTATGGGAAAAGAATTATGGATTTGTTGACAAATTGTAAATAAATAAAGTGGGACATGTTTAGAATGGCTAACAATGTTCTTTTCTATAATAATCCTTTCCGTGTCTCTACTACATTGTTTTCCATCTCCCTTAACAGAAAATCAAGTTATGTTTTAGCTCCACATCCATTATTTTTACTGATTGGGGGAGGGGTTTGGCAGTTCCTCAGCAGGTCATTATGAAATCACTTAATATGAGAGAAAATATTAATTGTACAAGTGTTAGTTAAGAGAGATCCTAGATCAAGCAAATAGGTTTGAATTGTGGAACATTCAAATAGGCACAAATATGAAATTGAAAGTTGGGTGCTGAATGTAATATGAATGGTATATGATGAAAATCAAGCTGGAATAGATCGCTTTACTAACGGTTCAGCACTGAGCAGAGAATAACAGAGTTGGAAGGGACCTTAGAAGTCTTCTAGTTCGGGTCTACAACAACACACCACAGCTAACTCGCTGTGGCCAACTCACCATAGGACAACTCACCATGGCTAACTCACCATAGGACAAGAGTTACACTAATATTGAAAAAATAGTGCAATAGAATCATTAAAGAAAGGATTCCAAAGGAGTGACAAAATGAAATGTGAAAACCTTTTTTAAAATTATTTTAAATAATTAAATTGAATTGAACTGTCCCACAGTGAGATGTCTCATGGTAACTTGGCCATGCTGACTTGTCCTGTAGCAAGGTGGCCATGGCAAATTGACCATGGAGAGTTGGCATGGTGAGTTGTCCCATTCTGTCTAGTTTACTCCCCTGCGAGGAGTCAGAGGAGGATAGGCTATGTCCCTTTGACTTAATTTATTCATGAATAAGGATATAAGAAATGTTTGTGATAATGTTAGAAGTGTGTTGAATGGGGATTTACCATACAAGTACTTTTCTACATAGACAATACTGAGAGCCAGAATGATTTGCAGTACATGTTACATGGCATGATCGCAAAAAGGAATATGAATTTAAAATTAATGCATCAAAGGCTAAGTGTAGTGGTGTCTGACTTGGGAAATGGAATAAACATAAACCATACATGAATAGTGCATAAGAATGAATATCATACATAAATGGTAACAAATATATTAAATTGTATAGTTTTACAGAGTGCTTGCTAAAGAAAGGAGAATGGAGAAAGGCCTGCAAAAACAATAGATGGGATAATATGTTGGCAGTTGCAAGAAACAAATATTTGTCATAAAAAGTGAAACTGGCTGTGTGTAAGAAAATGCACTTAACAATGATTTCACTATTCTAGAAAATAGTAGAATCTAATAACTGGTTCACTTTTGGTCAGATGCAAAGCTATAAGAGCCACCAGGATTTTTAAGGTTAAAATTTAAATTAAATTTTAATTTTTGAAATAGCTGGATCAGTAATGGGTTTCAATTTTGGCTGCTACCGGTTCACTCATGGGTGTGCACAGGAACGTTTGGGTGGGTGGGTGGAGCCTCCCTCCCCCCCCCACCACCGCTACCGGTTTTCCTGAACCGGAGCAAACCGGTAGTAACCCACTAATGAGCTGGATGTGCCTGATTAAAAAACATGTATGAGTGAGTGTAGGATTGAGAAGACAAGTTGTAGTCCATTTTCAGCCATGGATGATCACGAGTGGGGCATCATTCTTTCTCAGCCAATATAGCTCCCATAACTGTTTCTTAAGAGAGAATGCTATTAGATTATTTAATGGGATAAAAATGAATCATAAAATGTAGCCAAATACTTCTGCCTTTACATTACAATTATTGCTTCAGTGCCCTTGCTTCAGGAACCAAAAACGTTTTCAGCTTCAGAAACACCTACATTATTAGAAGGGATAATTAAATCCTACAAGACAAAAAGCCTCCAATTCTGGAGAATGCGCTTCATGCTTGACTCATCCTTTCAGCCTTCCAAGGTTGGTAAAATGAGGACCCAGATTGTTGAGTGCGATATGCTGACTTGGAGAGGGCTGTAAATCACTATGAAGCAGTATATAAGTCAAAATGCTATTGCTATTGCTAATAAATCAACTGATATGCAAATGTTAAAGACTGAAGAGAAAAGGATCTGGAGGTCCCCATTTTGTCTAAGAAAGCCACTTTGGTCTCTTAGTTAAAGTGAGGGGCTAGAAGCAGAAAAAGCCAAGCTATAGTTGTGTTTTAGAGAGGAAAACCAGGACCCAGATTGTTGGGGGACAATATGCTGACTCTGTAAACTACTTAGAGAGGGCTGTAAGGCACTATGAAGTGATATGTAAGTGTAAATGCTATTGCTAAAACCAGTTGGGTGATTTGGGTCTGTCATTACCAAGAAGAAGGTGCTGGCAAATCTCTTCCAAAATGCAATTAGAAACTTGCCAGAAGTTAAATTTAACTTGAAGTGCATACCCCTCCCTGACAAAAACTAAATGTAAACCATAGGAAGTTGTTCCAGCATCAGTACCAATACTTTCAATAGATTGTCGATTATGGCTCATTTAACAACAGTGAAAATACTTTGGGCTTATTGGACTCCATTATATTTGTGTAGAAAAGCAATGATAACTCACCATGTTATTAGAAATGCAACAAGAATAACGATTCATTAAAACATGTTTTTTGCAATATCCTAAAGTTATTAGGTTTTGGGAAGAAATAACTACTGTACATATATTATTTTAACTCTGAGACAAGGTTCAATATTGCCTATATTCCTTTGAACTACCTATTACACAGAAGTTGACAGCTGGATAATGGAAATGGATTTTCTGTGCAATTGGTGTTGCTAAGAATCTAATTCTCTGCTGCTTCTTGTGACATGTGAGTGAGCTGCTTATAAACTGAAGTTATATCATGTTGATTAAAATAAACTTTCTTTGATGAGAGAGGGAGAGAGAGAAGCTGTTGCATTGTTTTGGTCTCTCTCTTTTCATATTGTTTCATTGTTTCATTCTTTTTATTCTGTTTTATTAAATAAAGTGCTCCCTCCTCAAAACAAGCAAAGAAAAATGGTTTTAGCTACCTGAAGGCCTTTTGCGTTCTGAAATGGCTTACACCAGGGTGAAATCCAGCTGGTTCTGATAGGTTCTGGAGAACCGAGAGCGGAAATGTTGAGAGGTTCAGAGAACTGGCAAACACCACTTCTGGCTGGCCCCAGAGTGGTGTGGGAATGGAGATTTTGCAGTATCCTTCCCCCAGGACTGGGGAGGGAATAGGGATTTTGCAGCGTCCTTCCCTCGCCATGCCCACCAAGCCACACAAGCGTCCACCAAGCCATGCCCACAGAACTGGTAGTAAAAAAAAATGGATTTCACCACTACCTTACACTGATGATTGTGCTCAGAAAACTTTCTCAAGACAAATACATGGTGCTACATTTTTCAAACCCTTTTCTAGATAGATTCTTCTTAAGAGTCCTTAGCTGTATTTCTTGGATGTCAAATTCAATAAAAATCAGGATTTTTGTCTTTTACAACATGCTGCCCCCCCCCAAACCTGCTATACCAACTTTTGATTGGTATAATAACAAAAAGTAGAAAAACTTATTTTCTATATCACTTTCCAAATAAAAATCAATGCTAAAGATGCTGTCTACCTGAAATGCCAGTATTGGTCCTCAGTAAGGGCAAATAGCAATTCTAGAGGAATGTTTTTCTTTAAGCAAATATCATTTTTGAGAAGCATTCCCTTTCCTGAAGCATATATTTGGGTAGAAATTTATTTTATTTTAGTGCTAGGGGCTAGATGGATCAATGCATTCCCAATGTGTCCATTAGTTCATGTATGTATTTATTCCTTTACAAATATTATGTACTGCCCAGCTCCCCACTGCTCTGTTTTGTTTCACATCCTTATTCTGCTTTTATGAAAAAAAAATGTGAGAGAAGGAAATGCACAATATTTTTAAAGATATAATTCATGAAATAATACTTTTTGGTTCCATTTTTAACTGAATTTGAGCTGAGAATTGCACTGTATCATTTTGAGAAGTGTAAAATGTGAAAAACCATATTCTGATGAGTGGGTATAAACAGTTGTGTCTCTTAATATCTTTTAGTCCTTATTTCCAAAATAAAAGTTTTTTTCTTCTTTTTTATATTAGTGTTCATTTCACTTTCTCTGCCCTTCTTTCATTTAATCTTGACTGCTTTTTCTCTCATCTCTGTAAAATTTTATTTCATCTCTTTGATTTATAATCAATATTTTATGCTTCAACTCTAAATTATCTCACCTTTCATTTAAATGAAATGTTAAATTTTCTTTATCAGTATTTTATATAGTGTTTTCCTCTGTTTGGCTAGTTCTCTGTCACTTCCTCAGATGGCCATTGATAGTTGTGGGTAGATAAACGATATGTCATAGCAGGATTATTCTTTTTTTAGTTTGATGAGCAATAATGCAAAAATGATATCAGAACCAAGATAGCAAGTAGAAAGGAGTAGAGAGGGGTTGATACTGAACTAGTGTCAGACAAATATTTCCCTTATTTCATTTGCTATTGGTCTTGGAGATAATCTGGAAGAGATCAGCTCAAAAGAGCACTGCACAGGTTGCTTGGGATCTATGGTCATGCTCTCCAGCAACAAACTTCCTCTTCATTCTACACTGTTGGTGGTGGCGATTATCTATCCAATCTGGGGTGGGTAGCCTTCTGGGTAGCCAGAAATGTAATTCAACATTTTCAGAAAGAAGAGGGGAAAGTTGTAGTAAATTGGATGATGATGCAAATTATTGGACCAATACTACATATTTGGGAGAAGGCAGTATTCTCCATTCTTCCCCAATGTTCTCCAATGGGTAATTGTAATTTTCTTAGTTAAGCTTATTTTAGAATCATTATGCATTTGTATTTACTTTGCATCCTACCTCAAAAGAGTAAGAAACTGAACCACCCCGATTAGCAATTGCCCTGCCAATACTCATTGGCCAGGTTAGAGATGGCCACCCCCTCACAAACTATAGGCTATAAGTTGACCAAGATGTTTTTGAAAAGACGAGACAAACTATACATTATATTATATCTAAATGCAGCAGTCTAATTTTTAGACTCCAGTCCTTTCCTTAACACATATTACTACATATATGAATGTTGAAGTATATTAAAAGGGAGGAGCATACCTATCTAAAATATGCAAAAATGAGTGCAAAGCATACAAAGCAGATCAGCTCCTTTATTAAGTGAGTGCCATCATTGTGGGTAAGGTGAACAAGATCCAAATTCAAACAAAGAGAACCGACCTGTATTTTGGAACAGTATGATTATTGTTTTTTGCTCTAATCACTTTATGACAGGGGTGAAATCCAGCAGGTTCTGGAGAACTGGTAGCGGAAATTTTGAGTAGTTCAGAGAACCAGCAAATACCACCTCTGGCTGGGAGAGTGGGGTGGGAATGGAGATTTTGCAATATCCTTCCCCCAGGAATGGGGAGGGGATGGGGATTTTGAAGTATCCTTCCCCTGAAGTGGGGTGGGAATGGAGATTCTGCAGTATCCTTCCCCCAGGAATGGGGAGGGAATGGGGATTTTGAAGTATCCTTCCCCTGAAGTTGGGTGGGAATGGAGATTCTGCAGTATCCTTCCCCTGCCATGCCCACCAAGCCACGCCCATAGAACCAGTAGTAAAAACAATTTGGATTTCACCACTGCTTTATGAGGTTGGTTTTATGGATTGAGAGGTCTGTACAGAGATCTTCTGATGGTGAGAAATATAGAGGACTTACTTTGATGTCTGGTACATTTTGGGGGGGGGAAAGAAATTTTTGTGGATTCCATGTGTTGTAATCTGTTGTGGTCTATTGGAACCAGCAGTCTATATTTTTATTTATTTACTGTTTTTATTTTATTTATGAAATGTATATAACCTTTAGTCATAGACTCTAAAAATAAATATAGCACATAAATAAGATAAATTTTATTTGATTGCAAATCTCTGTACTTGTAAATCAAGATTCTATGGCCATCGAAATGTTGAGTTAAAATTCCCAAGACCCTTCTCCATTAGTCTTGATGTCTCCAGCTGTTAGGAGATGCAGTTAACCAACATCTTGAGGGTACACCCCAATTTCAGATTTCTCATTCTATATTCTGATTTTTTTAAAAGTTTGAATCTATTGTTTTCTTGGGTTTACTTATTTTATTCCTTCATTTATACTTGAGATTCATTCATATTGCTATGTGTGTTTTTAAAATGCTTTCCAAACCTGTTCCCTCTAAATTTGATTCCTACTCTCAATCTAATAGCATGTATTAGCAGCAATATTAAGATTCGGACATTTTTGTATGAATGTTAAAATGTGGATAATCCACTTTCATGACATAAAATTAATATGAGGGATTTTCAGCAAGTGGAAATATTGCTTACCTCACCATCGTAACTTAAAAGAATCAAATCACCTCTACAACATTAGTGACCTATGTCATCCAAAAGTGAAGGCTTTCTACAAAATCACTGTGAGACAAATTCTAAGTTACAAAGGAAGTGTTGGGCAAATCATTTGACTAAAAACCAAAGGACAAAATTCACAAAACCATTAAGCCAGACATTTGGTTTCATATAGCATACATGAATATATTAACAGTTTGCATACAGTGCACACATTAAAGGGGACAATTCCACATTTGCAATGGGGATATTTACAAGAAATAACTGACATTCTTATAAAGGATCTGCTCAGGTGAATGAGCTTTTTCAGTTTTGGTTTTGTCTCAGTTTTATTCAGAATTCAGCTTTAGAAATGCTGAGAAGCAGGACCTACTTGACAGAATGGGCAGCCTATTTTATTTATTTATTTATTATTTATTTATTTATTTATTTATTTATTTATTTATTTATTTATTTATTTATTTATTTATTTATTTATTCACAACAGTATATATAAGCATAAGTATGTAATAACTATATTAATTGGATATAATGAAAGGAAACAATAGGACAGGAATGGTAGGCACGTTTGTGCTCTTATGCACACCCCTTACAGACCTCTAAGGAATGTGGTGAGGTCAATAGTAGACAGTTTTTGGTTAAAGCTTTGGGGATTTTTGGAAGAGACCACAGAGTCAGGTAGTGTGTTCGAAGTATTAACAACTCTGTTACTGAAGTCATATTTTCTGCAGTCAAGATTGGAGAGGTTAACATTAAGTTTAAATCTATTGTATGCTCGTGTATTGTTGCAATTGAAGCTGAAGTAGTCTTCAACAGGAAGGACATTGCAATAGATGATTCTATGAGTTAAACTCAGGTCATCTTGAAGGCGTCGGAGTTCTAAGTTTTCTAAACCCAGGATTTCAAGTCTGGTGGCATAAGGTATTTTGTTGTATTCAGAGGAGTGGAGAACTCTTCTTGTAAAATATTTCTGGACACGTTCAATTGTATTGATGTCTGAAATGTGGTATGGGTTCCAGACAGTCGAGCTGTATTCAAGAATTGGTCTAGCAAATGTTTTATATGCTCTGGTTAGTAGTGTAGTGTTTCTGGAGAAGAAGCTATGCAAGATTAGGTTTACAACTCTTAAAGCCTTTTTTGCGATGTAGTTGCAGTGGGCTTTGGCACTTAGATCATTTGATATGAAAACTCCAAGGTTTTTAACAGGGTGGGGGATCATCTGTAAGGTAATGTTTGCTATTATCACATTGCTTTGCTCCTTTGATGGTAAGGTCTTAATAATTTTATTTATTTATTATTTATTTATTTTATTTGATTTTTATACCGCCCTTCTCCCGAAGGACTCAGGGCGGTGTACAGGCATAATAAAAACCGACCATACAATATACAGGTTTAAAATACGAATTAAAAAACTTATTAAATTAGCCCAGCAATTAAAATTTACCATACTAAAAAACCCCGATTAAAATTAATAAATTCAACATTTAAAAACCCAATTTAAGCCAGCCCCGCGCGAATAAAAAGATGAGTCTTGAGTTCGCGACGAAATGTCCGAAGGTCAGGTATTTGGCGTAGGCCCGGGGGAAGCTCGTTCCAGAGTGTGGGGGCCCCCACAGAGAAGGCCCTTCCCCTGGGGGCCGCCAGCCGACATTGTTTGGCGGACGGCACCCTGAGAAGTCCCTCTCTATGGGAGCGTACGGGTCGGTGGGAGGCATGTGGTAACAGCAGGCGGTCCCGTAAGTACCCAGGTCCTAAGCCATGGAGCGCTTTAAAGGTCATAACCAACACCTTAAAGTGCACCCGGAAGGCCACAGGCAGCCAGTGCAGTCTGCGCAGGAGCGGTGTTACATGGGAGCTACGCGTAGCTCCCTCTATAACCCGCGCAGCTGCATTCTGGACTAACTGAAGCCTCCGAGCGCACTTCAAGGGGAGCCCCATGTAGAGAGCATTACAGTAATCCAAGCGAGAGGTAGCAGGCGCATGAGTGACTGTGCATAAGGCATCCCGATCAAGGAAGGCGCAACTGCGAACCAGGCGAACCTGGTGGAAGGCCCTCCTGGAGCGGCCGTCAAATGGTCTTCAAACGACAGCCGATCATCCAGGAGGACACCCAAGTTGCGCACCCTATCCTTTGGGGCCAGTAACTGCCTCCAACCGCCAGCCGCAGCTGCAGCTGACTGAATCGGGTGCCGGCATCCACAGCCACTCCGTCTTGGAGGATTAAGCTTGAGCCTGTTTCTCCCCATCCAGACCCGTACAGCTTCCAAACACCGGGACAGCACTTCAACAACTTCATTGGGGTGGTCCGGGGTGGAAAAGTACAGCTGAGTATCGTCAGCGTACTGCTGGTATCTCACCCCGAAACCACTGATGATCTCACCCAACGGCTTCATGTAGATGTTGAACAGCAGGGGCGAGAGAATCGACCCCTGTGGGACCCCACAAGTGAGGCCCCTCGCAGTCGACCTCTGGCCCCCTGTCAACACCGTCTGCGGCCGGTCGGAGAGATAGGAGGAGAACCACCGATATCTCCAACCGGCGCAGCAGGATACCATGATCGATGGTATCGAAAGCCGCTGAGAGGTCTAATAGGACCAGGGCAGAGGAATATCCCCTGTCCCTGGCCCTCCAGAGATCATCCACCAATGCGACCAAAGCTGTCTCCGTGCTGTATCCGGGTCGGAAACCGGACTGGAACGGGTCTAGATAGACGTCTTCATCCAGGTGTTGGGGCAGCTGTCGCGCCACGGCACTCTCTACAACCTTCGCAACAAAGCGAAGGTTGGAGACTGGACGATAATTACCCAAAATAGCTGGGTCCAATGAGGGCTTCTTAAGGAGGGGTCTCACCACCGCCTCTTTCAAGGCGGCAGGGAAAACCCCTTCCAACAAAGAAGCGTTGATAATCCTCTGGAGCCAGCCTCGTGTCACCGCCTGAGTGGCCAGTACCAGCCAGGAAGGGCACGGGTCCAGTAAACATGTCGTGCCGTGAAGCCTCCCCAACAACCTGTCCACGTCCTCGGGAGCCACAGGGTCAAACTCATCCCAAATGTGCTCAACAAGACGTGCCTCCTCTCCCTCGCTTGGATCATCCCAAATTCGGTCCAGACCGTCCCTCAGCTGAGCGATTTTATCGTATAGATAACCACTAAACTCCTCGGCTCGTTCATGCAAAGGGTCATCCCGCACCTCCTGATGTAGGAGAGGCGGGTCACCCAGCTGGGGCGGCGGGCGGTTATCTGCCGATGCAATGAGGGTGGGCGTGGGCGCCTCGCTTCCTCATTGCCACTAGGTAGGTCCTAGAATAGGTCCTAACTAGTGTCCGATCAACCGGGCGACTGGACCTCCAGGTGCTCTCTAGGCGTCTTCTCCGGCGTTTCATCTCCCTCAGCCCCTCGGAGAACCAAGGGGCCGGACGAGATCTGCGCCGGGTCAGAGGTCGCAAAGGCGCGACACGGTCCTGGGCCCGGCGCGGCCTGTTCCCAGGCCACGACCAGTTCCTCAGTCGTGCCGTGGGCCAGATCCTCAGGGAATGGCCCAAGCTCCGTCTGGAACCTCTCAGGGTCCATCAGGCGCCTGGGACGGAACCACCGTATAGGTTCCGTCTCCCTGCGGTGGTGAATGGCGGTTCGGAAGTCTAGGCGAAGGAGAAAATGATCCGACCATGACATTGGTTCTGTTACTAAATCATCTAATACCAGATCATTTAACCACTGTCCAGAGATATAAATCAGGTCCAGCATGCCTCCCCCTGTGTGTGTAGGGCCATCATTTACTCGAATCAGGTCCAAGGCCGTCATGGAAGCCTGGAACTCCCGAGCTGCCGTCGATGACAAGCCAACTGATGGCAAGTTGAAATCCCCCATAACTATAAGTTTGGGGGTCTCAACCGCCACAGCAGCCAGTACCTCCAACAGCTCGGGCAGGGCTGTGGTCACGCAGCAAGGAGCCAGGTACGCGATCACCAAGCCCAACTGATTCCTATAGCCCCAACGCACACAGAGGGATTCGCAGCCGGCAATCTGAGGAACAGTGGTCTCCCTCGGCTCTAGATCTTCCTTAATAACAACCGCCACCCCCCCACCCCTACCTTGGACCCTCATTCAATAATGAATGTGAATGTAAATGTAAATAGTAAATGTAAAATAGATCATGTGTACATGATATGTGCAGATCATAAAATTCATTGAGCATTTCAATTGACTGCATGTTTTGTATATGATACAACAATATTTAGTTATATTTAACATAATCGGATCATACGCATAGTATAATTTTTAAAAATGTAAACTGAAGAACCATTAAAGATATCTTATCTGGACTATCTTGCAGGACTAACAGGAAAATCCAACTGAAAGATGTATTTTATATTGCTTTTCTTTTTAGTTTGGGCCTGGTGATGGGGAAGGCTGAAAAATCTACTATTCTTTATAAAAAGGTGGAAAATACTTTTTTATTTATAATTTTTATTTATAATTTAATTTCTATACCGCCCTTCTCCCGAAGGACTCAATATCTTTCCTGCATTCATTTTAATTTTTGCATCTTAGATTTAACAGTCCTAGATTTATGCCAGGTGATGTAGTTTTCTTGGCAACTATAAATTGTCTTTGGGAATGTTCCACCCACTTCAGCTTTTTAGCTTTGGTGTTTCCTTTCAAGTACAATGAAACTTCAGTTTATCAGATTTTGTTTAGTTGACTGCAGCTGCAACAGACAAAATTTCTGTCTTGATATCCTCCCAAGTACACTTGAAACATTCAAAAACAGAACCAGTTGCGCTAGTTTATATGAATGGCATAAGGACAGCATTTCAGAAAGAACATAAATTATCTTATTTGCATCTGGTTAGGTTTATGTCATTTGCATCATGGCCTCTTCACACAATTGATGTGAATGATACAACTTTGTCTTTAAGGGATATTTAGGAAGGAGAGACATCTCTTCACAGTAAAAAAGTCTGTTTAAACCAGGGGTCTCCAACCTTGGTTCCTTTAAGACTTGTGGACTTCAGCTCCCAGAGCAAAGCTGGCTGAGGAACTCTGGGAGTTGAAGTCCACAAGTCTTAAAGGGACCAAGGTTGGAGACCCCTGGTTTAAACCAAGGTTTCACTTGCTACCCAAATGCATCCAAATACTAACCAGCCCTGACCTTGCTTATTATTTTTTTTTCATGATCAGCTAAGCATTGTCTTCTAGCTGAGCAACAGTGGTAATTATTTCCATTATTAATTATGGCCATAGAAGTCCTTTAAAGACATTTTTGGTTGAGACTCTAATCCAGAAATGCATGATACATGGAGAACACAAAGGTGCTAATTAAACTAATTTTTCCATTTATCCCTTCCAAAACTTTCATTTACTTAAACTTATTTTTTGTTCAGATTTGTAGATGAAAAAGCTCAGCAAATCTGTTGTTAGCACTCTGAACAATAATTCAAAAAATAAGATTCGTAATTCTAACTCTCTATTTGTGCATTTACAACTCAACTATGCACATTTTCATGGTTACCAGTTTTAATATCCAACCTGTCTTAACATTTTAGCTTTGTCTAAAGTGTTATAGGCTTAACCATACCTAACTTCAAAAATTTCAAGGGCTACAAGACATATGGGGAAAAATTGTCTGAATTTTTATAGTGACTGGCACAATTGCATTTCTCAATGTTATGTATGCTCTGCTTCTTATCGGTGATATTTGTGAATAGCAGGATCTTTGTTAACTTTCTGTAACAAACTAGAAAAAATGTAAAAGGGGGGAAAAGGCAATTTGTTTGATCTGCATATATGTAAAGGCTGAAGTATTTGACTGTCGATGAAACTTAGTACAGTTTGTCTATATTACAATATGATGTTTTTTCATTTGATTATTCTATTGACTACCATGAGAACTGGGTGATTTTGACAGTTCCAGGAATGGTTGCAAAATACTTATTACATGATTCCTCACTCCTAATTCTTAAAGTTCATGTACAATTCTTGACAAAGAATTGGTGGATATGCCAGGAATCAAGAGCTGCTTATGTATTTGTTGCTAGCAACAGCAGTTTGTTGCTAAATAATTCTTCAAACTTTCTGGAGTCTGTATATTCTCACTTTCAGTTATAAGTCTACAGGTACGTAATAGACATTGCAATTTCCGATGCAATGTGAACGATTTGGGAGACAGTCAAAAGGCTTAAATATCCTCTTCCTGTTGGATTGTTCTACTTATATTGGATATAAATCTGAATCAGTAGTGAAATCCAATTTTTTTTACTACTGGTTCCGTGGGAATGGCTTGGTGGGCATGGTGTGGTTTGGTGGGCATGGCAGGGGAAGGATAGTGCAAAATCTCTATTCCCTCCCCACTCTGGGGCCAGCCAGAGTTGACATTTGCCAGTTCTCCAAACTACTCAACATTTCTGCTACCGGTTCTCCAAACTACTCAAAATTTCCGCTACCAGTTCTGTCAGAACCTGCTGGATTTCACCCCTGGTCTGAATCTTATGAGACCCTCATTCAGATTTATGTCCTACAACAGGAGGAACAGCTATAACTCCCATCATCACTGATCATTGGCCATGCTGGCTAGGGGCTATAGAAGAATCCAGTGGATTCCTCAGCCCTATTCTCTATAAACCTCCATTCAGAACATATGGAGGTGATTGTGACCTTTTCGTTTGAACAATTTTGCCACTGAGAAAATTTTTAATAGCATTTCTGACCTTAGAATGAATTTGCAGTATTTTTAAGGCTGCAGCCAGCATGCCATGGAAATAGAAAGGACAAAGGATTTCCGGTGTTTCTAGCTTTCTTTCTTTTTTAAAGCAAGGATTTCCAAGAAATAAATAAATAAATAAATGGGGAAATAGCTACTTTAGGATATACTAATTGGTATTCAGATTGCTTTAACTAGAAGGCTTCTTTCAGGTCTATAATTCTACAGATGATTCTGCTCATCCTACTTTTACTGATACCCTTCTTAAAGCATTAGCTTCCCTAAATTATCTATTCCAGAAGTCATATTCAGTAGGTTCTGACCAGTTCTGGAGAACCGGTAGCAGAAATTTTGAGTAGCTCGGAGAACCGGTAAATACGACGTCTGAGTGGGGGAACAGAAATGTGATTTGTGTAAAAGTCAGATGCATGGAACCTGATGTTGTCTCAAGAAGTCCACTGTACCCCAACACTTCTTTTTTTCCTCATTCTTAAAATCCATGTATTTTACCTCAAGAAAAGGGTCAAGAATTGCTCCAGTGACGTCACCGCTCCTGCTGGGTGCTCTAACAGGGCACTTCGCGTTAGAAGATTGTAAAAGTCAGTGAAACAGTATAAATCACTGTTCACTGACCTTAGCATACCCTTTGGGCAAAAGAGGGTTATGCAGAGCTGTGGAAAAGTGGTAGATATAGACAGGGGGTTTGCTCTTAAGAGCGAATTTTCCTGGATTTATGATCCCACCGAATTCCACTACCTCCAACTTCAAACGCGCTCCTGTTTTTTTTCAGGAAAAAGGAGTAGGAGAGTCGCTTCTGCTCAAAAGGACTTATTAAATTGATTGATTTTCTAAGCAGACGGGAATTTCACAAGCGTTCGATCTTTGATGTAGAATCAACACGGCAAGTACCGACTCCCTTTTTGAAACCTGAAACCTTTCTTTGTCTCTGATTAATTGACTTTTAAAATGGCGTCTGAAAGTGAAAGTAAAATTTTTTAGTACAACAAAGTAGCGTTATTTGTGGATTGTTACAAACGGAGTTCTCTTATACTGAATGGAGTAAAGGGAAGTTGTTAAGTTTAAATTCCTGATCTTTTTGAAGACAGAATGGCAGCTAAACCTTTAAAGCCTTCTGGAAGAAGGGGATCTGAACCAAGTCTTGAGGATATATTGAAAGAACAATTAAAACTTTCTGAAGATAGGCAAAAAGAGATGATGGAGAATTTTAATGCAAAAATAAGAAGATATTCTCATGGCAGTTCAAGGACTGAGTAAAAAATTGAGGATTGGAAGAGGAAATGCAACAGATCTCTCAGTCAAATAAGCATTTAGAAGATAAAATGCAAGGTGTTCAGAAAAAAGTGGATCAAAATGAAGATCAGGTTGTGATATTACAATATAAACTTATGGAAGGAGCTCTTAGAATTCGTGGTATGCAAGAACAGCGAGGAGAAGACTTAAGAAAAATTATATCAGAAGCATTGGCTGAATTTATTGAAGTGGAACCCCAAGAGGTAGCTTACCAAATTGATAAAATATATAGAGTTAATTCCTGGATCGCAAGACAGAGAAAGCTTCCTCGGGACATTGTGGTTTATTTTGTGAAAAGGACTATGAGAAATCAGATTTTGCAAGTTTCATATCAGACAACTTTAAAAATTGGAGAACAGGAGCTGAAGGTGTTGAAAGAGATTCCTTCCAAGATGTTAAGAGATAGGAAGGAATTTGTTTTTTTTACACAAGAACTTAAAAAACATCAGATTCAATTCAGATGGGAGGTGCCAGTTGGACTGACAGTATTTTATCAAGGAAGGAGATACAGAATTGACACTGTTTTAAAAGCAAAGGATTTTCTTTCTACAGTTTTGAAAGTTGAAACAGAAGTAATAGAAAAACTTCAAGAGATTCAAGAAGGCGTGGTGATCCAAGAGTCTTTATTGCTGCCAGTATTAGAGGAACCACAAGAGCAAAGGGTGACAAGAGGAGCTCTTAAGCGTAAAGAAGAGCAACAGTCTCAAAGTAAAAGTCAGGACCCCAGTATGGAATTTGGCTGAGATGGCTAAAATCTCAGCTTTCTTAAAAGACATACGCAGGAAAGATATTTAATTGAATGGAAAAAATGGATTGATTATATACAAAACAGATATCAGATTAAGAAATATCAGATTGCCTTTGAATAATTAGAAAGTTATTTTATTTAATGGGGAGGGGGTTGGGAGATGAAAAGCTTTGGATGAGGTTAATTGGATTTTGGTTTATGTATAACAATACCTTGTGATTGACCCGGGAATCCGGGGAAAGGAGGGGAAGGGGTTTTTGGGAGGAGGGGGAAAGGAGGGGAAGGGGTTTTTGGGAGGGGGGGGAAAGGGGGGAAAATGCCTTTGTTTTTTTTTAAACTTTTTCAATAAAAAAAAGAAAGAAAGAAAAGGGTCAAGAATTGAAACTCAATTATATGTGTCTGCTTTTCTTCCAGGCGATGAGATTCAGTCTCCCCTTTCTCTCTCCTGTTTATCCACCTTTAAAATTACATTTAGGGTGAGCATATGTTCCATATTGTTTTAGATAAATTTGGTTTGAAGCAGTGGTATACTGCTCTGGAATTGTGGGGAGCTTTTCAAAGACAATTATCTTTCACATCCTTCTTCACAATCTTGGACATTTTTGGATCTTATTATAGCTACGCTTGCTGGAACTTACCTGCATTACTTGGTTGTCTCATTGTCACTTCTACTACTCTTTGTAGATGGCAGAAATATAGAATATTGACCTCTAACAATTTCCCCCTCCAGTACTATCAAGCAGCCTCAGGGCTTTATAATTTTTCTGACATGATTTGTCATATTACAATGTCTCAAGCAGGGGTGGGTTCTACTTACCTTTACTACCGGTTCGCAACAGGAGCGCGTGCTTCTGTGCACGCACAGATTGTCAATTATGATGTCTGGGTGGGTGAACAGAGCCTCCCACTGCTTTTACTACTAGTTCTAAAGAACCGGGAGCAACCCACCACTGGTCTCAGGGTTTCTATCCATCTCAAGTAGTGTGATTCAACTTGTCAATATCTGGCCTCAGCATTTTATTGATTACTTTGCATAGGAAGTAACACCACATTAATGTAATATTCCCCATGCTCTATAACATCTTATAAAACTGGGTTGGTTTGTTTTTTATTATGGATTCTCTACCAACACAATGGATATAACACTAGGCTTGGAAGTATTTGTTTTGAAATCTGACAGATATTTTAATTGGTTTTTCTTTCCCTGCTGCATTGTTTTGCAATGTTTAAAATTTTGTAATTTTCCAGTCACCTGAAATAGAAGAGTTTCACTCTCAGCTGTCAAATAACCCAAATAAGCTCAGGTCCTTCTTATAAAAAGGATATGATATTTCTTGATTAGAATAATATTCCAGGACCGAATTCATTTTCATTTTCCAATAGTCTTGCCCTAGAATATGAAATGTGTTGGTATGGTTTGCTTGTTTTATTTTTTTTAGCATATTGCCTAGTTTTAAAGAATTAGCAATCAACAAGTATAGCAAAGTTAAGGGATAATGTTCTTATGTCAGACTTAGACAGAAAAATGAAGGAATTCAAATTAGCTGTTCAAGTCAGGAGGC
This sequence comes from Ahaetulla prasina, assembly GCF_028640845.1. Lineage (NCBI taxonomy): Eukaryota > Metazoa > Chordata > Lepidosauria > Squamata > Colubridae > Ahaetulla > Ahaetulla prasina. The sequence continues at coordinate 132,002,630 of NC_080541.1, read as the reverse complement.
TTTGAATAGGCTTCAAGGCCTTGCCACTTAACATTCCTCTGTTATCTAGTTCATGAAATTCTCCATTTATTTACAACTGGACATTCACCCTTGAGTTTCAAGTGCTATAGCCTGAGTATTCTAATCATTCTATTTGGCTGCAGTCAAAAGAAGCTCAGTGGAACTTATTTTTGAATATATCTATACAAAATTGTTGTGCATCTCTTCCAATGTCAATTGTTTGTGTTTCCTTCAGTTTTCAGGCCTTCTTCTTAAAAAAGGTAATTCATTTCCTCTTAGGCAGCCAAAATGAAAATGGATTTGGAATTCAATTTACTGGAAAATCTTTTCTATTTGTATCTTGGTTTTTTTTCCCCTTGTCCTGAAGTTTCTATGGACCTGACATTTATTTTTCATTCAAGGATAAAGGACAATTATGTTTTTCATGACACAAGAGAAACGTTAAATTGCCCCAACAAGTCTGGATTTCAGTGCAGGAAGAAGAGAGTAGGACTAGAAATAACTGGACAAATAATAAAATAAAACAACTGTTTTGTCACATTGACAAGCTTTCCATATGCAAAAGTTCTGAATGAAAGATGTTTATGGCATGAATTCTTTACAGGACATTCCTACTGACAAAGCTCTCTGATGATGGAAATTCACAGCCGTCTATTAGAAGCCTGCAAGATAAAATTGAAATGAGGAAGAAAGACTTTATGTAATTTCTTTTCTTCACTGTCATTACAAAAAATGATTTTTTTTCTTATCGTAAAAGATACATTTATCTACAACAGCATTTGCTTTTGAGCCAGAGAGTTGGACAAGGCAAATTTCTGGGTCCACCCCAGTACCATGTTCTCAATTGGCAGAACATGTTTGTATCTGCTGTGGAGCTGATACAGATTGCTTCTGCTTTCATGGCAGGCCTTTCCTTGGCCCTTTCCAAAAACTGGTATTTTGGGATATTTTCTCTGGAAACTAGGCCAATATCTCCAGGGGTCTTCCTCTTATAGTGGCAAGAAGACAACTTTGAGCCACCTAGGATAATGTTACATTAGAAGGGTGGCTAAATACATATTTAAGTAAATATGTGGGGCTATACATCTCTTATTTCAATATAGAATGTTTGCTTATCGGCAAGTACTCGCTACTATGTCAGGTTCCAACAAAGAAACAGGAATGGGGGGGATCATTGACAGTAGTGGGTTCTACTAACCTTCACTACCGGTTCGGAACTGGGAGCGCTCGCATGCAGCCCTTCTGCACATGCACAGAGCATCTGTGATGACATCCAGGCAGGTGGACGGAGCCTCCCACCATCACCACTACCCCCCGAACCAGGGGAAACCGGTAGAAACCAACCACTAATCATTGATCTCTCAGGGGTGAAATCCAGCAGGTTCTGATAGGTTCTAGAGAACCGGTAACAGAAATTTTGAGTAGTTTGGAGAACCGGCAAATATCACCTCTGGCTGGCCCCAGAGTGGGGTGGAAATGGAGATTTTACAATATCCTTCCCCCAGGAGTGGGGAGAGAATGGAGATTTTGCAGTATCCTTCTCCTACCACGCCCACCAACCCATGCCCACAGAACCGGTAGTAAAAAAATTTGGATTTCACCACTGTGATTTCTGAATACAAACAAACAACTGTGGTCTTCTTTACTTCTAGAACTGTTCAAATAATTTTCTTGGATCAAAATGGAATTTAACTTTATCCTTTTCCTTTTATGTTTTTTGTCATTTGGGTAGTAACTCTGATTGTAGGAAATCTTATTTCTCAGCTTTGTAAAGGATTTTGGAACATCTTTTTTTTTTTAAGGTTGGAAAGCTTCTCGAATCACCTAACAAGCAATATTCCTGAAAAATTCATGAAATATTTTATGTTGATGCAACTTATTAATTATAGCATGTGGGGCGAAGTCATGAAAGACAAGATGCGTGTCACAGCAGTGTGATCAAAACCCAAGCCCAGAAATCCTTACTTTCAATCTAAAATTATCTCCTGCCATGGGGTGAAAACAAAGTCGGAATAGATACTCAACTGATACTTCTGGATGAATACATTGGAATCGGCTTGCATATTAAGAGTATTTTCAATCTTTTTTATATCCTTGTTCTTTATTATCCATACAAATTAATTTATATATGCATTCTCTTTTCTTTAAACATACAATTGTTGGATGTACATCAAAGGTTGAAAAACCCAGATATTACCTTTTCTTGCATGTTCCACATATATTTTGAAAGATAAGAGTTAAGAAAATAATGTATGAAGTAATTTTAGCTTGCCTGATTTTAAATGTATTACAACACTGCCCACTGGCGGTCTGAATTTTAAAAATGTTTCCCAGAAACATTTATTTTAAAGAATATGTTTTCAGTGACTGAGTAGTGCAACAGATTCAATTGCTAGGAATAAGTAAGTTTTGTGCATAAGTTGTGTAAACAATATTTCTGTGACTTTTATCACAGAACATCCAATAACGAGATCATCTAAGTTTGGAAAACCACAAAAGCCTTAGTAAATAAAGAAAATAATATGGTGATGAATGTATCATTCTGATTTTAGTAAAAAAAATCAATATAGGCTCCTCTCATGCAACCATTTTGAATGGTTTGAATTTTTTCACTTTCTCATTCCACAAAGTCCTGCAAGAGCAAAAATGTTTGTGCAAAATCCAGAAACCTTAGATGAAAAATGAACTGTAAATGTAAACTTTAAGAAATTGAACTCTATTAAGAGTTATTTTTCACTGAATGTGACAATCTTGTGACCACAATGGTTCAGTATTTTAAGGAAGAGGATGTACAGATTGTATCATGAAAGAAGATTTGATTGATGATCAGCATAGAGATTCAAACTCTTTGGAAAAAGTGTTTTCACCTTTTGGAGGCTACCTAAAGAATATGCAGAGCCTCTGGAGTGTGCACATATTTAGGACCAACAAATGTAAATAGTGGTCAAGGAAAAGATTTCTTTAAGAAGTTGCTCATCTTATTAGAGTATAAATTAAAGATCAATGAAAAGTCACCATAGTGTTTAGAGAAGATGGAAAGTGAAATAATATCACTTGGAGGTGTCATAAATACTTTAATACTAAAATGTAGCCCTTCCTTTAGCCCTTTCATAAAAGCAAACTGAATAATGATTCCTTCAATTTTGGAAGAATGGAAGAATAAAGTGGGGTTTTAAATACATATGAAGTGGAAAATATACCAGCACATTAAATGTTTCAACAGAAGCTGTGTAAACTGACTCTGTTAATTTATAGAGCAATATCTTTTCTGACTGATCTTCACTAGTGAATAGTGATCCATTCCTACTGTTGTATTGCTTGTATTGTTTGTTTTGTTGTATTGCTTGTCTATTATATAAAAACCCTTTTCACTCCTCCTTCTTGATTCAATTCTTTTCCTGTCTCCTCTCTGATTCACTGGGGTATAAGAAAGAGGCAGGTAAAGCATAATCTCATTTACAGAACTCTTGTCATTGTAGCTTGTCTTACTAAAGTGCAATTCTAGTCTTCCCATGGGGTTGATTTTCTGGTCTAGTATACCTAGTGGGGCTGAAAAAATGTTATATCTGCAAGTGTCTTATAAATTGGTTACAGATTACAGTAATCTGACTACTACTGTTCCTGGAGACTGTTATTTTTGAATTTTTTTATTTTTGTTTTGCTAACTGTTGTTGGAAGAAATGTCCATTTGGTTTCAGTTCCAAGTGGGTAGAAAGACACTAGAAACATGGAGACTGCTTGGAAAGATGGTTTAATGGTGGACAGGACCACATGGATTTTTTGGATCCTGGGCAAAATGAGCATATAAAGGAGGGAGGGAGGGAGGGAGGGAGGGAGGGAGGGAGGGAGGGAGGGAGGGAGGGAGAGAGAGAGAGAGAGAGAGAGAGAGAGAGAGAGAGAGAGAGATTTATACCCTTTCTTGGGCTTTGAATTTTAGCTTCCTGTTCCTGTGACAAGTTACTGGCTGCTGTAGGGGTCATAGCTAACTTTGTAGGTTTTCTGAGTCAAGCTTGGTTGAACTGTGCTGGGTGATGTAATGAAGGGCCTTTGGGCAATTCGTATTATGGCTGAGGCCTAATCCTACCTTTGTTGGATCTTGGATGAGGGTATTTACTTATGAATAGCCATTTCTTTATCTCTTTATCTCTTAAGTGCTGACATCTGCTGTGGGCTATTGAGGAGGATGAGGGCTATTAAGAGTGAGTCTGCTTGCTGCCTAAAAAAAAACATGTTTCTCCATTTCTCATCCAGGGAAATATAATATTCTGCCTTTTTAATATTTCCTAGGATGAAATATTCTACATATACACTGTATATGAATGGTTTTTTTTTTCTGTGATAATTTTAGCTTTGGAGAATCTTCTTCTGGCAGTTTAGTTATTATTATTATCCTGATTTTCACCTTGGACGGAAAGAATACTTAAGAATGTTCATGGGAATGGCACCAATCACTTCTTCACTTGACAAGTTAATCAATACTTCAAGAAGATCAACAGCCATGTATATGAGAATGCATCCAGACTGGTAAGAGTAGGTCTCTGGGATTGGGGAAAAAAGTAGAGAAAATGGCAAAATATGTGTCATGATACAAACCATATCCAACATTCCAATGCAAGTACGAAAGCTTGCGACTGACAGTATAATTTTTAGGATGCACATTTTGATATATATATTTTTCTTAACTGCTATTTGTATCAGATATCTGTCTCTATAACTATCTGAAATTGTAGATATTCTGGGAAATTAATGTAGCAAAAATATTTACGACGTGCTTGATACTAATATTCTACAACATCAGATCACTAGCTATCTGCCCAGTATTAAAAACAAACAAGTAAAAATATTTTTGTTAAATTGGAATAGATGTCACTTCATTATTGTAACATTTTTATCAGGCTAATAACCAACAGAGCCTTCAAGTGCTTTTAAGGGATGTAGCAATCAATTTACCTGTTTAAACACATTTTGATTTTTACACTGGCTATTGGAATACATATGTACTACTATATTTTGAAATATTGATTTTTGAAGTAGCTTTGTTATCTCTCTTCAGCACTTTTAGCAATCATAAATTATTTATTTATAAATTAATCATAAACTGTATAAGACTGCAACCCTGAGCATTTTGATTTGAAAGCTGACTACAGGAATCATCATAGGGAAAATATGTTTTTGATACATTCATGTAAAATGTAGTTATATTTCACTTTTCAAAAATCTAATGAATAGAGCAGAGCAGAGGAGAGCAGAGCAGAGCAGAGCAGAGCAGAGCAGAGCAGAGCAGAGCAGAGCAGAGCAGAGCAGAGCAGAACAGAACAATACAGAATAGAGTAGAATTACTTATTGAAGACATATACCTTTATGTTCCTATTTTGGTGTTGCTTATAAGAGTAGGGAACCTGAGGTTCTCCATATGCGGCTGACCTTCAACTCTCAACATGGTCTTACCAATAGCTATGCTGATTGTGATTAGTAGGAGTTGTAGAGCCACATCTAGAGAGCAGTAGGTTTTCCATGCCTACCTGAATTCAAATGTTCAACAATGATATTTGCCAGTTCTGCAAAACGTTTCAAATGTGAAACTGTTTCAAGTTAAAGCATTGTTCCGCCTTTACAGGATATGTTTTGACTCTGTTCTGTCTGTTCCAGAAGTGTCTGAAACAGCCCGATCTTGAGACAAGCAGCTGTTTTGAAACTAAGATACTTCCATAAGGTTTAAAATAGCACTGGTGAACTTCCAGCAAAGTTAGAACAATCTATTTTGAACTCAAAAGAACTTCAAACTTGAGATATGTTGTGTTATAAGCCTTGTCCAAAGTCCTGTTGTCAATTATCTGGTTCTTATAATATTATTCTGGGTCTAGATGATTGAGATATAACCTGCCTGTCTACTATATCCTGCCTAGAAGAATAGGCTGAGAACTCTCCAGCAATGAGATTACAAGGAGAGGTTTTGTGAACACAACTATTGTAGGTAGCATCTCCCTTGTTCTGAAGTGACTTGCCCTCTGAGGCTAGGAAGGTTACCTCCCTGGTTACATTTCAGGAGGGGGCACTAAAAACTAATCTTTTTCTGCAAGCCTTCAGAGACATCTCTTTAATCATGGTGGAATAGCATGATCCTTTCATGATGATTTGATTGTTTTTATGGTTTTATGGTTTTTATGGTTTTATGGGTTAGCAGTATACTGAAAAGTGCCTACAGTCATTAGAGTAGGCAGCATGCAAGAGCATATAATAATGGATAAAATTAATGAACCCGTTCTTGATTTATTAGCTTAGTCCATATGAAACGTTAATATTGGATTTCTCTCTAATGTTTTATCTCTTCAGTGAACTTTGAGATCAGGGGTGAAATTTATTTACCTTCCCTACCGTTTCGCCAATGTGCGCACATGCACGCTCCGCTCACTCCTGCATGCGCGCTCCGCTCACTCCACTTGCATGCACCATCATCTGTGCATGTGCAAAGTCTTCTGCCCATGCGCAGAGGCTTAAAATGTGGCAAAAAGTGACATCATGATGGCCACCTGGGTGGGTGGAGCCTCCCACATCCGCCGCTACCGGTTCACCCAGTATAGATAGAACTGGCTGGATTCCACCCCTGTTTGAGATGGCATACCATATCAAAACATTACCAATGTGCCATTCAGCTTATTCAGCCCAATAAGAAATGAGGCCATAAGTTGAAGAAAATAAATCCACTGGGTCAGTTGAAGTGGTTTTTATGAACAGTCATCTCTATTTGATGCTTTGCATATAGCATTGCAATTTATAGGAAATTGAAGAAAGACCAGCACATTTGCAGCATGAATTGCAGCAACCCATGATATAACCTAGTTACATGTGAGCTTTCTGAAAACTGTTAAGTTCTACTTTGTAAGGGGTGAAAGCTTTGAAACTATGGGTCATGACAAGAAATGGTTAATGACAAATCAGTTCTTCAATGGTTTGCTGTATCCCACTAGTATTCTTTTTGAAGGTTTATAGAACTGTTATCAGTTCTATAAACTTACCACAAGATGGTATCAGAGGATTTGTAAAAACAATATAAATAAAGAAGTCTTCATGCTCTGGAGAAAATGAGATATTCTTCTTCTTCTTATTATTATTATTATGAGAAGATGCTTCTGAAAATTATTTACAATGCTTAAGCAGAACCTAAACCTTAGGTGACATAAACCAGTAGTCTGTGCATTTGAATTTTAGATTTTATACTTATATACATACATGCATACATTTTGTATTTAACAGGGGTGTCAAACTCGCAGCCTGCGGGCCAGATGCATCACATGTTGGCCACTCTCATTCCCAGTTTAGAGAAGGGAGGGGGAAGTTGAAATTACATCACGTGATGACACCCCAAGTTTGACACCCCTGATATATAATATACATGCTAGCAATAATTTGTATTGATAGGTAAGTGTGTCATATAGCAGATCATTGTACATGTGTACTGCACACTTCATGGTGCACATGATTCTGCATGTAATTATGCCCATGAAAAAGGAACTGGGAAATATGACTTGAGATATTTTTATATAGTCTCAGTAGAAAGTGCATAAATTCTAAAGTGAAGTATTTATCTCAGTTATAGAACTGGCAAAGAGAACATGATGGCTAAGAGTATGGTAAATAGCTTCAAGTCCTTTGTTTTAATCTCTGATCTGGAATTGCACAAGCCTCAAACAATTTGATATCTAATTTTTTTTCTTCCTAGCAAATGCAGGTTCTATCATATATATTTTTTTGGTTGGGTAAGCCAAGTGTTGATCCATTGGTTGTAGTAATAAAAAGTGTATATTGTGAGCTTCATGTTTTGTCAAACTGATACTGCTCTAGCCTGATGGAAGCATCTGCTCAGTTCATTTTGGTTTACTTAGAGAAAGGAAGGAAATATATAGGGAACGTGCAATATCTGTTCCTCTTTATCAGTATGTTTTTTTAGAAGCAGTTTTAGTTTAATGATTTCTTGCAAACAGTATTTTGTGCAGATGAGAGGGACTTTGGAAAATAAAAATGTCTGTTAGTATAGACAGCTGTACATGGACAAAACCATCTGCAATGCATGTTTCCAGAGCTATGGGCAGAAAATGATATTATTGAATCAAGATTTAGGATGGCATGGCATAGCATAGCATAGCATAGCATAGCATAGAATTGAATTCTTTATTGGCCAAGTGTGATTGGACACACAAGGAATTTCCCTCTGATGCATAAGCTCTCAGTGTACAACAATCTCTATGGAGCAGGACCTGATTGAAAGCTTACATGCAAACAATTGAAGTGGGATGGAGTTCTGCTGGCTCTACTTTGCAAGCTTTCAATTCTAATCCTCCTGTTTTTGAAACTACAAGTTGCTGTTCATCCTGATTCTTTTTTTAATTATTAGTTTACAACATATATATATATATGTAGGACTTTGGTTATTCAGGTTTTCTCCTGCGGAAAATTGGAAGTGTCTTGGCGACGTTTCGACGAAGTCTCATTTGTCATCTTCAGGCTTCAGCTTCGTGCTTCTGGGAGCACGAAGCTGAAGCCTGAAGATGACGAATGAGACTTTGTCAAAACGTCGCCAAGACACTTCCAATTTTACGCGGGAGAAAACCTGAATAACCAAAGACCTACATACAAACACCCGCGAAAACCTCAGAAAACATATATATAGCTCCCACCCAATCAGTTCAAACCCCCACTAGCAGTTAAAAGGAAGAAACAGCTGCGATCACACATTGCTCCCAGAAGCACGAAGCTAAAGCCTGAAGATGACGAATGAGACTTCGTTGAAACGTTGCCAAGACATTCCAATTTTACACGGGAGAAAACCCGAACAACCAAAGACCTACATATATATATATATGTATATATATATATATATATATATATATACATATATATATATATATATATATGTATATATATATATACACACACACACACACACACACACACATATATATATACATATACATATACATACAGTCCTTATTTTTTTGTGCTTTAAATTTCTGGCTTGATTCCTGGTACAGCATTGGATTTATGTTCACCTGCCAACATTATTTTCTGTGTTGGTCTCCTAGCTTTGTTTGTTAGACTGTTTACTCCCTATCTGACCTAACTATATATTACCTGCTCCTTGCTCACTTTTGCCATATCCAAGAGAAAATGTACAGTCCTATCCATGAGTCCTGCTTGGCTGGGCAATATGAAGGAGACTGGGAAGTTAACTGTATATGGAAGATGAAAGTAAATACACAAATAAATAGAGAGTGATCTGAGCCAAATAATCTTTTTTTTAAAGACTGCAATTATGCAATCTGCTTACAGTATTAATCTAAGGGTAGAATAGAGATGAGATTCATCTCAGATATCAAATTACTGGTTTAGGAGTGTTGGAACATTTTCCTTATATGTTTACAATAAATTTAAATTAATGATTAAGAAAATTGTATAGGCAGTAGCCATTTTATAAAAGAAAAACACTGCTATTTGAAACAAACAAGCACGACATGCAACAAAACCCATGTAAAGGAAGACATATCTCAGGCATAGAAATCATACCCATTTTATCTCTAACAAAGAGACATCTGCTCAGCTATAAATAAGGAGGCACCTGCTTTAACTCTAAGATAAGGAAATATTTGTTTGAAATAAGCTAACACATTCCATTCCATTGACAATGATTGACTAAATCTTAAAATTAAAAAAAGCCTATAAAAAGGAAGACAGAGAGGCAATTCACTGCATCCACCCATACAAAGCTACTTGACGACTTTGGATGAATAAATATATTTTCTTTGACCTCTCCTTAATGTCTGGTACATTTTATTGAAACAAACCAGGGACAAAGAAGGAATTGGATCCTTTTGATAGTGGTTGTTTAATCAATTAACTGAACGTTTTGAGGGAAACCCTTCCCCAGATGTTATATTTCTCTCACCAGTTTTTTATTCTTTCATGCTAGAAATCTTCCATTTGAACAGCCATATTTCTAACAAAACATAGTCTGTGAGATTATTTTACATCTATTATAAGAAAGTGGTGTTTTGGTGGTGTTTTCAGTATTTCAGCACTGAAATTGAAACAAGCAAAGCAAATGTTTCAGGCAATTTCGTCAAATTACATATAGTTTAGTCACAGAAGGAAGTAAATCCACAAGATAAAGTTGCAGTTGGGTCTCTCAATCTAATGTAGGAACCAAAACCATAATTTAAGACTCAAGGCTAGTAACAGTTGTAAACTCTTTGCCTCATAAAACAAAGCTGGGTAATTCAATGGCTTGTGCAGTTTGTTTTTATTCATAGGAATGACTGCCTAACTCTGCCTGTTCTTTACTGAATTCTAGAACAAATGAAGTCCTTCATCTACATAATTTCTTTTCCCATGTAGTACAAATAAAAGGAGAATGGGAATGAAGGTACCTTGCTTCTGAGAAACTGGTTTTACAATTTTTCCAAATCAAATGTTTATGTAGTCCTCAAATGTTGGTCATCACCTGGAGTTTGTTTTAATGTTCATGACTGCATTCACATCAAAGCAGGGTATTAAAAGCTACCATTTGCCACATTGTGTATGGTGCTTCAGAAGAAATATCTATGGAATTTCTCATCCTGGTCATGGTTGTCCCAAAGGTGCTTTTTAAAAAGTTTTTCTGGTTTTTCTTTTTCTTTTCTTTGAAGATGTTTGCTTTTCATCCAAGAAGCTTCTTCAACTCTGACTGAATGGTGGGGAATGGAAGGATCATTTGCATTCTTTTAGCATCTGGTCATTTGCATTCTTTTTGCAAATTGTTGAGGCCACCTGGAGGTTTATCTGTGTCGTCAAGGTCACTGAGTAGTGCAAGTGGGTGTGGAGCTTCTTGGAACTGTTGAGAGGACTGTGTTGTAGACTGGAGATAGATAAACAGCCCTCTTTCAACAGAGGGGAAGGGATAGGACATCACCTATCTCCAGTCTGCAACATAGTCCTTTCAACAGTTCTAAGGATCCTCCATTCCCACTTCATTACTCAGGTGAACCTGATGACACAGATAAACTTCCAGGTGGCCTCAATGACTTGTTAAAAAAAATGCAAATGACCAGCTGTCTGCAAGGAGTGTAAATCCTTCCATTCCCTACCATCCAGTCAGAGTTGAAGAAGCTTCTTGGAATGAGAAGCAAAATGTCTTCAAAGAAGAAATGGTTGAAGCTGTCATAAACCAATCTTTAGAGAGGCAGCCTTTTTATTATTTTAGGTTCTAATTTGCAATATGGACTTTCTTTGCCATGGCTTGCGCCAGAATCAAGAAGCACTTAGAATTAACTTAGAATCAATAGTGATACTCTTCTGAATATTATATGTAGTTATCTCTTAATTTTCTCCACAATATCTCTAATATAGTGTCACTATGGGAAACATTAATATTGGTTGCTATTCAGCTTGCACCAGGCATTAGAGAAATTTTAATTAAAGGGAGCTCTTAAAAATTAAAGAGGAGAAATTTCAACACTATAACACTTTGCTTCAGTGGACTGCTTATTATCTAGTATACTTGAGACCTTTTATCTGAAAAAAGTGATGGGATTAGATAGATGCGTCTAGTCGTTCTGTTAATCTATTTTTCCTCAATCATGTCTTTAACAGAATACCTAAAATGAAGTAATATCTCTTTTGAGGCACAATTATTGCCTGGTGACTTAATGGACGTACATTTAAAACTCTGAAAATGTTTTTATCAAGCTTTTATAGATATAATAAAAAAATTGACTATTTTAAGCCTTAGTTGAAAAACTCAGTTTTGTAAAAGATAGTTAATTGTGATAATGTAAAATAAATTACAGAATGCATTAAGAAGATGATATAGACACAGTTAAATACTTTCAAGATTGAATAGGAAAGAATACTGCATGTGCAAATCCTACTTTATTAAACAATTAGAAGGCACAGAACTATCAGTTTAGTCTACTAGGAGACCATGAAACTGCATATAACATTGTAAGAATGAAAAGGCCTCATTATACAGTATGTGAATTACAAGAACAGTCTGATTTAAGCCTTTTTGAGAAATCTTTTCATGAATCATTTCAGGACATTAGGAAGATCAAAAAGAGAAGCAGCAGTAGAGAAGAAATAAATATAGAAATTAATATTTATTTATTGCATTTATATAGCTGCCTATTCACCCATGGATGCTACATTTTTCAATTTCTTTAAAATATATTTATTCTCTCTATTATTTTTATAAATAAAGTGACAAATTACCTAATATTCCTCTCTCCTTCTATTTTTCCCACAACAACAACCCTGTCAGGTGAGTTGGGCTGAGAGAGGGTGACTAGCCCAAAGTCGCCCAGCTGGTTTCATACCCCAGGTGGGACTAGAACTCACAGACTCCTGGTTTCTAGCCTGCTGCCTTAGCCACTAGGTCTTAAAAAGACATACCATGTCTAATTTTCAGAACTTTTTATCGTTAATTGAACCTATCACCAATACTTGAATAAAATAGTTCTTTTACAAGTGAGTTTAGCCTTTAGGTATAATCTTATTTGGAGAAGAACTCTAATCAAAAATGGGAATCCATCAGTAGAGGAAAATACCTCACTGATATGTTGATATCTCCGTCTCTCTCTCTCTCTCTCTCTCTCTCTCTCTCTCTCTCTATATATATATATATATATATATATATATATATATATATATATATATATATATATATATATATATATAGGTCTTTGGTTGTTCGGGTTTTCTCCCGTGTAAAATTGGAAGTGTCTTGGTGACGTTTCGACGAAGTCTCATTCGTCATCCTCAGGCTTCAGCTTCGTGCCTCTGGGAGCAATGTGTGATCGCAGCTGTTTCTTCCTTTTAACTGCTAGTGGGGGTTTGAACTGATTGGGTGGGAGCTTGGCTGTGCTCTGATTGGATGGGGGGGGTTTGTGCTCTGATTGGCTGGAGGTGTGTCCTGTGTTGGTGGGGGCTTGTTTGTGCTCAGTTTAGTCTGTGTTGCAGGGGGATTTGAGCTGGTGAGCTGCATAGCTGTTGTTTGGCTTTGTGGTCCAATGGATCCAATGAATCCAATGGATTCCAAACAAATAAGATTACCAAGCTAATCCAAAAAGAACCCCCCACTAAAATCCAAGACAGAGAACAAGAAAACGGCACAGCCCTCCTCCCATATATAAAAGGCACCACAGACAGAATCAGCAAGATCCTCCACAAACACAACATCAAGACAGCATTCTGCACAAACCGAAAAATATCCACCATCCTAAGAAACCCCAAAGACAAAATTGAGTTAGAAAATCAAGGAGTATATGAAATCCCATGCACCGCCTGCCCCACCACATACATTGGACAAACCAACAGAAGAATAAGTGCATGCACTGAAGAACACAAGAACTCATTCAAAAAAGAGGAACCAACTTCTTCCCTGGTCCAACACTTTAAAGTCACAGGACATGATATTGACTTTAAAAAGACCAGAACTATCGCCAAAACTGAACACTTTAACAACAGAATAATCAGAGAAGCCATTGAGATAGAAAAACGCCCACACAGCATGAACAAACGAGATGACACCTCCCGCCTACCAGCCATTTGAAAACCCGCCCTTATTGACAAACGAGTACCTAACACGAGGAATGACACCAGACCCACACTCACGAGGTCCACACAGGATGTCACCACCGCACATCCACCCAGAAAGCAGACCCAAACCCACACTGATCATGAAGCACGATCAAGGACCAGAAGCCAGACCGCAGCTGCAACATTAGCCATTTCAAACCCCTCCAATCCATACATGCAGCAGACTGACACCCACTATGAAGATGTAGCACGACCACAAAGCCAAACAACAGCTATGCAGCTCACCAGCTCAAATCCCCCTGCAACACAGACTAAACTGAGCACAAACAAGCCCCCACCAACACAGGACACACCCCCAGCCAATCAGAGCACAAACCCCCCCATCCAATCAAAGCACAGCCAAGCTCCCACCCAATCAGTTCAAACCCCCACTAGCAGTTAAAAGGAAGAAACAGCTGCGATCACACATTGCTCCCAGAGGCACGAAGCTGAAGCCTGAGGATGACGAATGAGACTTCGTCGAAACGTCACCAAGACACTTCCAATTTTACACGGGAGAAAACCCGAACAACCAAAGACCTATATATATATATATATATATATATATATTGGTTTGAGTAAATTGCATGTGAAATCAAGCTCAACTGAGTCATTTTAGAAGAGCAAAACTTTAGGGATCAGCCATGGATTTTTGCCATGGAAAGCTGCAGACTGGTGGAACAGAAAGTTTTATAAAAATATACATTCCATTATGTCATTATGTCAACAGAATACACTGTATCTGTACCTGGAGGTTTTTTTGTGAAGTTTATTTGAGCAGAAGAAGGGATTGAGCCACAAAATTTTTGACAGCTTGGGGTGATAAGTAGATACTGATCTTTTATAAATGCATATGTTATTTGGCCCTCAGTCAAAAAGTTCAGCTAGTGAAGCAGCTTGTATTTTTAAAATAAAACAGAAAATTGCATTGTTACTGCTAATTATACTGTTTATCTCTTGTACAGTGGCGAATGGAAACGATGGCATGAAAATAATTAACCGCGATGACATTCTTTCACTACACAGAAAATTACACACTTGAGATCCAAGTGGTGTGCTAGACTATGTGAAGAGACACTGTTATGTTAAGATTCTATTATTGTTATTTTATTATTACTAAAAAGAAAATTGTGGTAAATTTTTAATTAGGGAAATGTGAAGACATTAAACAAGCTGCCAGATATTCCAAACAGAATGTGTAAAATGCGGATTCTGTTATTAGAAATGAGACACACAGTGTAGCCTCAAGTGCTGCATTAAGAAAGCTGGCGCTCCAAAATAAAATATACATTGAATCTTAATCATACCTGAAAAAGCTAAATCGTTTCTTTAAAATGAAAGAAATGGAAAATTGAAGGTTGTATGAAAAGGCAATTTATTTGAAGCTTTGAATTATGAGGGAACAATAGGCAACATGAACCTTGAAAACCACAATATGAATTAGGAATAATAATAATAATAATAATAATAATAATAATAATAATAATAATAATAATAATAATAATAATAATAATAATAATAATAATAATAATAATAATAATAATAATAATAATAATAATAATATTTTAATTTTTATACCGCCCTTCTCCCGAAGGACTCAGGGCGGTGTACAATAAATAAAACAATACAATATATTACAATAAAAACTATTTAAAAAACTTATTCCATATGGCCTAAATTTAAATATAAAATACATAATATAAAAATAAACCCCATTTAAAATGAATTAAAAACCCCTATTAAGCCAATCCTGCTTGGAAGAATAGGTATGTTTTCAGCTCGCGGCGAAAAGTCCGGAGGTCAGGAAGTTGTCGAAGTCCTGGGGGAAGCTCGTTCCAGAGGGTAGGTGCCCCCACAGAGAAGGCTCTCCCCCTGGGGGTCGCCAGCCGACACTGTTTGGCTGACGGCACCGCGAGGAGACCCTCTCTATGGGAGCGTACCGGTCAGTGGGAGGCATGTGGTAGCAGAAGGCGGTCCCGAAGATATCCAGGTCCTATGCCATGGAGCGTTTTAAAGGTGATAACCAACACCTTGAAGTGAACCTGGAAGACCACAGGTAGCCAGTGCAGTCTGCGCAGGATTGGTGTTATATGGGAGCCACGAGTGGCTCCCTCTATCACCTGCGCAGCTGCATTCTGGACCAACTGAAGCCTCCGGGTGCTCCCCAAGGGGAGCCCCATGTAGAGAGCATTGCAGTAGTCCAGGCGAGAAGTGACGAGGGCGTGAGTGACCGTGCATAAGGCATCCCGATCTAGAAAGGGGCTCAACTGACGGACCAGGCGAACCTGGTAAAAAGCTCTCCTGGAGACGGTTGCCAAATGATCTTCAAAAGACAACCGTCCATCCAGGAAAACACCCAGATTGCGCACCCTCTCCATTGGGGCCAATGAGTTATATTTTGTGAGAGAGTTTTACCTTTTTCTGTCCTTCCGGACAAAATAATTACATCCAACCTCAACCTTAAAGGCCTGCTGGGTTACTGTGGGCAGGTCCCAGTCCAATCTACCTCCTGGGTTTATTATTGTGGGAATAAAACTGTGTAGAAGAGTGCATTATAGAATACCTTGAGCTTATATAACACACACACACACACACACACACTTATACACAATCATACACTCATGCAAAAAATGTGTGTGTAAGCATATTGAGGGGAATTATCTATGACAGCATAGTCATTTTATTTAGTTCCAGAACAAAACATACTGGTAGCTATTCTGATTAAGAAAAGTTCGATATCTTTTGACAGCTGTTTCTTCTTTTTGGCTTCCATTTGCTTTTCTGCCTTACTTTTTCCATGGGAAACAAACTTGTACAAGGGGACATTTGGTTATATGTTTGGTACAACAACAACAAAAAAGTCATTACAAGCTTACAATTTTTTTATTATCCTTTTCTTAAGAGTTAAAGCTAGGAATTGTATTGTTTGAAACCTACAAAATGCCCCGGGCACAGTGTGTCCTTGTAAGACTAATTATATTAGGAACTTCGTTTTCTGACAAGAAAAAAAAAATCACAATGATATAGTTATTGTAAATTTCTTTGTGTTCAGAAGATTGGAAACGAAGCTGCTAACTTCACTGATTCCAGTGACATTTGGCAATCATGTCATTGTCGGATTATTTCTGTGGAAGAGTAAAAATAAAAACATTTTCTGACTAGGAAATCTTCTAGAGCTAGCTCTGTTATTAAGCTGGGGGACAAAATTCATCTCCTCCTCTTTCCTGTACAACGATGACAAACTGAATAACTAGCAATTATCTAATATGCAATGTAATTACTAAAACTCCCAATCTCTTTTCAAACCAAACAGCCTGGAAGATGATAAACAGAAAAATACTGTAGACAGGCATTTTCTATTATTAAAGTGTTTCTTTTTAAAAAGTTTTTTAAAACCTGAACACAGGCGGTAGGAAATATTCAGAGTGTGGAAGCATCTAAAACAGGGGTAACCAACCTTTCGGACCTCAGGGACCACTAAATTCATAATTTTAAATCCCGTGGACCACTAATATGACCTGCCTAATGAATGGCTGGGTGGGCATGGCAAGATGGTCATGTGACTGGGTGGGAGTGGCCAACTCAATGTCACTCATGTCGAGGGGCGCCTTGCCAGACTCTACTTGCCACTCATCGCCTGCCCTCCCGGGATTCCAGCAGGAAGCAGTTGCTGGCCACCATGAGAAAGCAGCTACCATGAGAAAGAGTTGGCAAAACAGCTGGCTCAGTTCAAATTGGATCTGACCAAGAAGGCGACTCAGCAGAAGTACCTCACTGAGGACTACAAGCATAGGCTTTCCAAGCAAAGGAAAAACGTGCAGGAGTGCAAGGCCAGGTGCCAGCGCCTGGAGGCTCAGCAGGCTGAGATGGTCAGCCAGTTCCAGACCATGATGCAGTCCCACTGGAACAAGGCCCTCCAGCTCTTTGCCACCAGCAACCCTTCCCTCCAGCCTTCGCCCAAGTCCTCACACCAGGAGGCTAAAACAGACCCCAAGTCAGAATTTCTGTCCCCTCCAACCCGCAGAAAAAGACCCAGAAGGGGGAGACTCTGCAGCAACACGAACGTTCATTGCACGTATCCAGTCCAGGGGCCCTAGTCTGAGAACACCTGATTTAGTGCAATATAAAAAAATGCAAATAATTTTTCTGTGGACCACCACAGACCACCAGTTGGTGACCACTGATCTAAAAGTATATGGTTACTGCTAGTTCTTGACTTACATCTGAAGTTACAATAGCAGAGGGGAAAAAAAGACTTACAAATAATCCCCACATGATCATCATAGTATCCCAATGGTCATGTAATTAAAAGTCAGGCACTTGGCAACTAACTTGTATTTACCATGATTGCAGCATCCTAGGGTCACGTGATTGTCATTTGTCACTTTCCCAGCTGGCTTCCAACAAGCGGACAATGGGGGGAGCTGGATTAACAACTGTGTGATTTGTTTAGCAACAGCAGGTGGCAGCACTAAACCAAATTCACTGGTTTATTTCTTTTCCCCGCTAATGACCTCAATGAGAAAAGAAGCGCATGAAAAATTGACATTGCAAAGAAAGCATGTCTGTTTCTGAAGGGTTTGAAATAAAAGGTCTGCCTTGGAATAAGTAACATAACTAAGAACAGCCATCACGATGTGAAAAGAGTTCTTCAAGGAACTTGCATTAAAAGAAATGCATGTGGAGAAGTTGCATACAGCTTCTGTATCCTACCGAGAGCTGAGATTTTAAGAGGATGCACATTGTGGTTATTTTATTAAAAAAAAATTAAAAAGAGAGAATTGTATTAATATGCAAAGACAATATTTGTATGGAACTATATATTTGGAGATTTATGGGTAATGATAATTGCAGCAACACATAGATGATAAAGAACTTTGGAGATGTTCCATGAAAACTGGTCAGCCTCCTGATTCTGCTTTTAAGAGAGAGAAAAACATTAAGGTTGCAATTAAACCTCATCTGAGCAAAGAGTCACAGTGGCAGTTAAATTACTTGCAGTTGCGTTTGTTTCTTCTTTTTAATGCTGATAGAAGTTTTATACTGTTTCATGTTCCGGCTCCTTGATCTCAGTCCTGATACCCAAACAGAAGACATTCAGGGGCTCTGGCTTCCAGCTGCTGCTTTTAAATGTTAGACCATCCTGGTACAAGGCTTCCTTCATGTGTGATTTGATCATGGTTGACTTGGTTGGCATGCAGTATTAAGACTTGGTTGGGCCTGGAAGTGGGATATTGGCCCTTTCTGAGATATGTTTAGCCTGGCACCAGATAACTATGTGTGGCAACTATGTGTGGCATCAGCTGAGAACTCAGGACAGGGGTGAAGGAATAGGAATTATTATCTGAGAATTTAGCTTTCCTGAGTCCCAAAGATGCTTTTTCAAGAGGTAACTGGACTTTCTGATTTTTCTTTAGAGATGTTTTGCTTCTCATCCAAGAAACTTCTTCAGCTCTGGATGAAAAGCAAAATGTCTTCAAAGAAAAGTCAGAAAGTCCAGTGGCCTCTGCAAAAGTACCTATAGAAAGACCATGACCTGGATGACTGAGAATATCCATAGACATTTAGCTTTCCTGAGTGTTGCCATACAGGTCACAAGATGTGAGATCTGTTCACGTTGAGCTCTAGGTATCAGTTGGGATTGATGCTCTTGTACCAGCCTCCCTGTTGCAAAGCAACCTTTCTGCCTAAGTAGCTTGACTTCATTTCCAGGGTTCCCCTTTGTACTAGTGGATCATGCCCTGATTACTATGGGATTATCTGGCGCCATGATCCACTTCAGGGATTGGTCCACCCCAGTGAGTGATGGATGTGGAGGATTTTCTGAGGGAGCTGTTTCTAGAGATGTGCTGCATGATCCTTCTGAGGTATTGGTTATTGCTTAGAATAAAGGGGTGATTAAGGCATTGGATATAACTGTTCCTATATATTATATAATGGTTTTAACGGAGTATTCTTATTTTTTTATTGGATTGTTGTACATTGCCCAGAGTCACTCTCTATGAGATAGGCAGCTATATGCTGTAAATTTGATAGAAAGACAGACAGACAGGCAAATATAGTTTTGCATCTTTCTCTTACCCAGTACCAGCAATCGTAAGGAAACATGAAAAAGCTATAGGGTGAACTGCATTTTATTTGATTAAAAATAGCCAAGTTTGGAAATGTATTTCCTGTTTGAAAAATAATGCAATATTCCAGATTTTAAGCATCACAGCACATTTTATAACGCAAGTGAACAAAATGAAAATAGGAGTACTAGTAATGAAATGAAGAACAATATAATCATGAGCATTTACACAGCAAGGATATGAATGAGGGTGTTACAGATTCCACAATTTTTACATCCCAGTTTTGAAGTGCTGTGTTTTGTAGACAAAATGACCAGGATAATATATATTGGCCCACAAGGCCTGTTTTGAACCTTTTTAACAATAAAGCACATGTTTAATTTTGTTTTTAAAAGGGCTACATAGTGTTAAGGGATTGAGTAAATGCAATAGTCCTGCTCCATTAGCATTTAATCTCATTCCATTCAGCTAAGTGATTACAGCTGGAGTAAAGTGCAGTCCATCTGTCCTAGAAATTCAGTTTTGAATGAAATTTAAATTGTCCAGTTTGCACAACAACCAGCAATCCTTAGAGAGAAGGCTACTTAGTTGTCAGAGGAGATTCCAAAGAGAAACAATCTCATTAAATATCAATGACAAGAGCTAAGCTTGGAATAGTGGCAGGAAGCTTCGAACCAAATTGAGCTCCTAGAGATAAATCTCTTACATGTTTTTTTCTGTTGTGAGTATAGAGGTAAGAGAGTCCTAAAATAATACCTCTATAATCTCTATAATGCTAAACTTTTCTGACAAGGTATGTGGCAGAATTTTTGTAGTCTAGTCATGTCAAGGTAATACTTTGCAGGATACCACCAAAAATGGTAAAGGGAAAACATGGAAGAGCAACCAAAGGGGAAAAAAAGGAAATAATTTTAGAAAGCAGTTCATCTGATATGGTATCAATACTTATTTCCTCACAATGTTTCTGATTTTAAAAGATAGGAATATTCTTGATTTGCTCACCTGGAGAAGATGTTTTGGGATTTCATATCATACAAGGCATATGCAAAATAAGGAGAAGGTCAAAGAATATGAGGCAGAAACAGAAGACGACGGGGAGACAACATCGAAGGTGCACTACAACAGCATCAAATAACAATGGTTGAGGTCACCAGAAGAGCAAGAGCCAACAAGAATGTTGTCTCTCCCTCAACATTGGAAGTGGAGTGGGAGTGGGAGGAGGAGTAGGGGAGAGGAAGAGGAAGAAGAGGAGGAAGACGAAGATGAAAAGAAGGAGAAGAAGGAGAAGGAGAAGGAGAAGCAGCTTATACATATTGAATACATAATTCAATGCATTGAATGCAGCAACTTCATTCAGGAAGTACACTACATATTTCTGAATATGTTCTGATTATGTGTTCCTTCTCTGTTTGCTATTTAGGCCTGCTTTGGAAACTGAAATAATTTGTGCCTGGCCATAAATAGTTTTCTCCTATTTCCACATAGTATATCAGTGGTGGGTTTCAGGTAATTTAACAACCGGTTCTCTGCCCTAATGATTTCTTCCAACAACCAGTTCACCAAACTGCTCAGACAGTTAACAACCGGTTCTCCTGAAGTGGTGCGAACTGGCTGAATCCCACCACTGTAGTATATGCTTAAACAGGCTGTATACTGTACTCTGTTCTTGAATTGCATCAAGTTTCAACTACCGTATATACTCGAATATAAGCCGATCCGAGTATAAGCCGAGGTCCCCAATTTTACCCCAAAAAACTGGGGTAAACTGGGGACTCGAGTATAAGCCGAGGGAGGGAAATGAGGCAGCTACCGGTCAGGGAAAGCCTCCCTCCCTCAGCTGAGAAGGCTGGCGGCTCCCCCGCCCCGCCCTCTCACTGCACCGGCAGGGCTTCCCCGCGCTAATGCAAAAGCCCGCCAAGTTTGCACCATCCGGTATAATGTGAAAAAAAGAAAAAAAAAAAAACCTCGAGTATAAGCCGTATATACTCGAGTATAAGCCGAGGGGACGTTTTTCAGCACAAAAAACATGCTGAAAAACTCGGCTTATACTTGAGTATATACGGTATATTGTTTTGATGGAACTTGAACATATTTAGCAATGTAGTCCCCAATATCCTGAAATGTAATTATTTAAAGGAGGACACAAAAAAGGAAGAACAGTTGATAGTAATTTGTGTCTATGAATGTATTCTGTAATTTCCAGTCTTATAAACTGGAATTGTATAAGAGAATTTTATGGGAAATTTAATTTTCAGGATGACTTATGGTAGTATTTGAGATTAAGCCTCACTGTATCCAGTGGAAGGTTTCCAAATGTACAAGACGTATGCTATGTATACTGTAGGATTGCATTGTTCAACAATATTTGCACGGCCTGAAAGTTGAATGATATTAATTGGCATGTGGGCTGGGTTTTTTCTTTTTTTTTACAGAAATAATTCCGAAGCCAGAGTAACTTGGCTAAAGAAATGGTCCAATTTGTTTTAGAATAGATTGTTCCTGAGTTTTTAATCTGGATATTTATAACTATTGAAAGTCTACATGGGGGTTGTCAAACTGAAGAAAAGTGTATATAATTCTCGCCTTAGGAAAATAAAAATGAATGGTTGTTGACCTGAGCTATGAGGCTATTATCTAGTACACTGGATTTCCTCTGTGTACTTTGTGTATGTAGTATTACTTTGCTAAGTCTAATGTTTTAATTGATACACAGTCACAAGAACTCTGTAGCAACCTGACTTCTTTAAAAAGAAAACATGTAACAATAAATTAACAAGCATTATTTTAATTAATAGACTAATAAGCAGGACAGATTTTCCAGTGGAATAATCATAGTTGAATTCCAGTCCTAGCTAGTATTCTGCTCTTACTGTGAACAACTATAAAATCTGAGAAACTTTTATGTGGCTTCATCTAAAACCGTGATGGCGAACCTATGGCATGCATGCCACAGGAAGCATGCAGCGGCTTCTCTGTGGGCACGCAAGCCGTCACTTCAGCATTGCCGCGCATGTGTGTGTGCCTCCTACTAGCCAACTGGTTGTCAGGTCTCTGCCACACATGCCAGGGGGGCATGCGGGGGAACATGCACGCATGCGGAGGAGGACATGGCACATGTGGAGAGCCATGTGTGTATGTGCAGGGTGCATGCATGGGCACACACACATGCATGGGCTGGGGCACATGCACAGGGGCCACATATGCATTCATGCACACATGCATGCATTTTGGCACTTGGCCCGGAGAAGGTTAGCCATCACTGATTTAGAATCTTTCCAATGATCAGTATTATTGTTTCTGTTAACATATCATAAAATCTCCAAAAGATTATCAAAAAAAGCATTTCTGCAGACATCCTGATATTAACATTGTCTTTTTTTTTTTGTATCAGAATGTACATGTGGTCTAAAGGTGTTTTAAATGGTAAATTAGATTGACCATTCAAATAAGCTTACTGGAAATAAACATCAGGTGTCAATGCTGAAATTGTTGACAGAATTTAGACTAGATTCAAATATTTTCCATTTGGATTATGAATGGAAACATTTTCCATTGCAAACAATATTGGGGGCCAGGCCTACCTGATGCCACCTCTGTTCATTTTATGAGACCTGTTTAAAGTGTTCATAAAACACTCTGCTGTTGATAAATAGAATAAAATAGAATTTTTTATTGGCCAAGTGTGATTGGACACACAAGGAATTTGTCTTGGTGCATATGCTCTCAGTGTGCATGAAAGAAAAGATACGTTCATCAAGGTACAATATTTACAACACAATTGATGGTCAATATATCAATATAAATCATAAGGATTGCCAGTAATGTCAGCCGACGTTGTTACTTTTGTAAGGAACAATTAGAAGAATTTCAAATACTGGAAATGCTTGAATACCTAAGAGTTTAAAAATGAATACCAAATCAGGTACAATTGAGTTTCTGTGTTTAAATAAATATTCAATGTCACGAATATGAGTTCCTCATAGTATATCAGTGGAGTTCTTATAAAACATATTTTGAAGAGGATTAAATAGGAAATCTAGTTTATATAGTTTGTGTTGTCCATGTTTAATGCATTTCAGAATTAATTTTGCAGTCCAAAATGAAAGGTTTCTGTTGCCTTCAAAGAACTTAAATAAATAACCAACATACTATAAATCTACCGTAAATAGGAAAAGGTCTACAAGCAAATAATAATCACAAATGTTATTTATGACGTGCCCTCCACTGAATGCATCTTCGAAACAAAATCACAATTAACATGTAAAAATTAAATTGTTAAAAAATATAGAAGCAACAAAATCCGTATACATTAATAAAAAAACTATCCTTAAACAGCTAGTAAATTGATTTATTTTTATTTATTAGATTTTTATTTTGCCTTTATTACTGTATAAGTAACTCAAGGTAGCAAACATATACTGTATAACACTCATCTAACTTTTCTAATAAGGTTTAAAACAACCCCTCCCTTATCATATAATGCCACTAAGTGCCATTTTCTAATTGCCATCGGACTTTACTAATTTTGTTAACCACCTCCTATTAGTCTGCTTCATTAAACAAGTAAGTGTTCACATTTTTTTAAAATGTTGATGATGATGTCTAGAACAGAGTGGATGGGAAGAAAATCTCTGTTCTGTTGCTCATGTGGTAGACTGATATTTTGTGTATGACATGGAGGGCACCTTCTTGGTTTATCTACTGGAAATTCAGTCCTCAAACGTTTGTTCCAAAGTCAGTAGAATAGAGGTCAGATGTATATGAATCTAAAGCAGTAGATAAATATGAACAGATCTCTAGGTAAAAGAAATAGAGGCTCAGTTGTTCCTTCTATATAAAGCAATTATTTAGTAATAGTAATAGTAGTAATAAGTAATAGTAGTAATAAGTAAACCACTATTGTACTATTATTTAATTATTATTATTATGGTACCATTAAACTACTAGGAGGCACCTTCTAGTCCAGGGATGTCAAACTCATGTAGTCACAGAGTAGTCACGTGACATATCGGGACTCCCCCCCTTTATAAACCAGGCGGGGCAGAGCCATCACGTGACACATCCAGCCTACAAGTTTTACCCCATTGTTCTAGTCCATCCAGGCTAATATTGAAAACTATTGAAAAAAACTGAAAAAACTAATATTGAAAAAAACTAAGCTGTGACATATCTAGTCCATACCTGGATAGACTTAGCATTTGAATAGAAAATCACAGGGAGGTACCAGGATACATAAACTATATAAAATAAAATGAAACAAAACAAAACTTTAATCCAGGAGGCAGCTGTGGCAAACCAGTGGTGGGTTTCACCTACCTTTGGTACTGATTCGCTCGCATGCATGCGTAGAAGCTTCTGCGCATGCACAGAGCATATTTGATGACGTCTGGGTGGGTGGGTGGGTGGGTGGAGCCTCCCGCCACCACTACTACCGGTTCTTCCGAACTGGGGCGAACCGGTAGCAACCCACCACTGTGTCAAACCTCCATATTGCTGCCAATAAAATTATGTGGACATGTCCATAAAGATTGTTTTTAACGAATCTTGACTTCAAAGTAAAGTCAAGCTTGATATAATTAATCTTGACTTTACTTCTATTAAACAGGAACTATGATATTTGCATTACTTAACTGACATCTTGTGGCCATCAGGAGGTTTGCAGCTCAGTTATAGGAATCCTATTTAAATGCCAGATAGGAAATATTGCACCTAGGATCTTCCTGACCAATTATCGGAACCATTGGGACTACACAGCCTTGACCGAAGTTGTCAAATGGATCCAACTGATTGAAGGCTGAACAAGTGATCCTGTAATTATATTCCACATCTAGACTAGATATAATGGACTAGAGATAATGGATTCAATCTTTGACTGAAAGGGCTCATCTAAGAAAAAAAATACTATAATTCAGAACTGGTCCTACTGTATGGTGCAGTGAAAAAATTGTTATAAATTGCAGATATTGAGAAACAGTGATCATTCTTTCTGGAAATTTCTGTATCCACATGCACACCCACAAACACATCCTGCAATGAAAAAGGAAGCTATCTGTATGCCAAGCAGCCTATAATGAGTCTTTAAATTAGCCTGCACTGGGATTTAGGACACTATCCTGTTGGCAGAAAGGAAATGAACTTCAGTTCAAGTCCAGGGTGCCCCTATACATAGAATGGGCTAGTGTTGCTTTATAATTCTGGCAGCAAAGTGTCTTGGGATGTCAAGGTTTGCAATTGACTCTTAGAATAACCCACACATTGATTTAACTCAAATGCCAGCATTCTTTTTCAATCAAATGCAAACAAATCAACAATTTAGATCAGAATTGCTGAAGATTATGATGTTTTCTATCTGTGCTTGGGTGTGAGAGAGTTTGTGTTGTCCATGCACAAGTATTGCAAAAACCGCTTACCGATCACGTAAGCCCAATTGTATCTTTTTCTGATGGATCTTACTGAACAACTTCCCCTCCCTTTTGTGGGTTAGATTTTGTCAACATTGTATTGCAAGTTAATAAGATTAGATTCTTCTCTATCATGTTAGTTTCCAACTTGATAAATTATTAGGCATTTCTAGATACTGCTAAAAAAACAGAGAAAATATAATGGTTATTTAAATGTTCAGAAAATCTTCAAGGAAATAGCTTTGATTAATATATAGAAAGAATAGAATAGAATAGAATAGAATTTATTGGCCAAATGTGATTGGACACACAAGGAATTTGTCTTGGTGCATATGCTCTCAGTGTACATAAAAGAAAAGATACGTTCATCAAGGTACAACATTTACAACACAATTGATGATCAATATATCAATATAAATCATAAAGATTGCCAGCAACAAGTTATAGTCATACAGTCATAAGTGGAAAGAGATTGGTGATGGGAACTATGAAACGATTAATAGTAGTGCAGATTCAGTAAATAGTCTGACAGTGTTGAGGGAATTATTTGTTTAGCAGAGTGATGGCCTTCGGGAAAAAACTGTTCTTGTGTCTAGTTGTTCTGGTGTGCAGTGCTCTATAGCGTCGTTTCGAGGGTAGGAGTTGAAACAGTTTATGTCCAGGATGCGAGGGATCTGCAAATATTTATATTTAAATATATTTATATTTATATTTATATTTAAATATATTTATATTTATATATTTATTTATTAAATATTAATAAAAGCTGGCTATATCATGGATTCTCCAATTGGTGAAAACATTCTGAGTGGATAACTAACCAATAGCATTCCTATCAATCCCCCCCGATCACACTGATGCCCATGTTAGCATAAAAGCCTTGCTTGTGTCAGTGCTTTCCCATGTTGTAGATTTTTTGTGTCTAAAGGCAATGGTCTGGATTGGTAAAAAGTCTCAGGTGCAATCATATTGCTGTTTCTCCAGAAATACTCTGGTTCCATAACATCTCTTGGACTTGTCTTTCATACTAGTGGAACCTACGACCTGCAGAGCTTTCAGCCAGTGGCAGCTGGTATGTCAACTTAGCCTTACCTGGATCAGGACATCCTGGCAACAGTGATTCATGCCTGTGATTAATGTAATATACTTTACCTGGCCTGCCATTAAATGTGATTCAGAAGCTTTACTTGGTAGAAAATGTGCAATCAGGCTGCTAATGGGTACACACTGGCATGCTAGCTTTATCCTTGTTCTTGGCAGTAGCTGCTCTGTTTGCTAATCAAATTCAGAATACTGTTTTTTTGGTCTGTAAAACTCTGCATGCCTTAATTTCCTTTGAAAAGAATTGGCGTAGTTGTTTATCATGCAGTGACATATTGGGAGATCCATCTTATGGGAGATCATGTACCATAAATGGTCTTTAGCTATGATGGCTGTATACTCGAAATGTGTTGTGAAAGTTGAGCTGGCACCTGTCTTCTAGCTTTCCACAAGATGGTTTTGATCAAATGTTTGAAGTTTTGTAGGATATTGATTGAATGAATGGACATTTTGGTTTGAAATTATTTATGCTAAGTCCATATGTTTTTAATAAACTACTAGGTTACATAAAAGTATTGTAAAACAAACAAACAAACAAACAAAAAAAGAAATAAAAATGTAATCAGCTCATTTGAGTTCAAGATTCTCTGTTTCTATAAAATTGCCATAAGATTCAGATTCATACTTTCTTGTATTAGTGTACATAACATTTCTGGCTTCTAAATAGCAGCAACAGCAAAGGATATGCTGGTGGCCAGAATTATACATATCATCATGGTTGATATTCAGTTTATACAATAATCTTATTTTTTAAAATCTGTTTTATTTCCAGTTGCACTAGCCATTGGTTGGCTTTTAACCTGTCATACACAATTCCTGAGTTGTGCACCGTTGATAGGTTGACTTTAGTGTATAGCTTTGATAAAATGTTTGAAACATGCAAAGAATAGAATAGGATAGGATAGGATAGGATACAATAGAATAGAATAGAACAGAATAGAATAGATTTTTTTAGTGGCCAAGTGTGACTGGACACACAAGGAATTTGTCTTGTGCATATGCTTTCAGTGCTCATAAAAGAATGGATACCTTCATCAAGAATCATAAGGTACAACTCTTAATGATAGTCATAGGGTACAAATAAGCAATCAGGAAACAATATCAATATATAACGTAAGGATACAAACAACAAAATTAGAGTCATACAGTCATGAGTGGAAGGAGATGGGTGATGGGAATGATGAGAAGATTAATAGTTGTGCAGACTTAGTCAATAGTTTGACAGTATTGAGGGAATTTTACTTCTGTAAAGCTTTTGACTCAGTGGTACATGACAAACTTCTCCTAAAACTAAAATCCTACGGCATCTCCGGACCCCTCCACAATTGGATATCAGTGTTCCTGTCAAACAGACAACAAGTGGTCAAAATAGGCAGTGCTCTATCAAATCCTGTTCCTGTCAATAGCGGCATTCCCCAAGGCAGCGTTCTTGGACCAACACTCTTCATATTATACATTAATGATCTCTGTGACCATATTATAAGTAATTGTGTTCTCTTTGCTGACAATGTCAAACTATTTAACATTACCAACAATATAGCTACCCTTCAAAAAGACCTTGACTTTGTGTCAGAATGGTCAAAAACTTGGCAACTCCAAATCTCAACCAGCAAATGCACATTGGAAAAAAGAATCCAAACATTAAATATAAACTCGATGGACATTACCTTGTAGATGACCCCCACCCTGTCAAAGACCTTGGAATTTTCATATCCAATGATCTAGGTGCCAAAGCCCACTGCAACTACATCGCAAAAAAGGCTTTAAGAGTTGTAAATCTAATCTTACGTAGCTTCTTCTCCAGAAACACTACACTACTTACCAGAGCTTATAAAACATTTGCTAGACCAATTCTTGAATACAGCTCGTCTGTCTGGAACCCCTACCACATTTCAGACATCAATACAATTGAATGTGTCCAGAAATATTTTACAAGAAGAGTTCTCCACTCCTCTGAATACAACAAAATACGTTATGCCACCAGACTTGAAATCTTGGGTTTAGAAAACTTAGAACTCCGCTGCCTTCGACAGGACCTTTGTTTAACTCATAGAATCATCTATTGCAATGTCCTTCCTGTTAGAGACTACTTCAGCTTCAATCACAACAATACAAGAGCAAACGATGGATTTAAACTAATGTTAACCGCTTCAATCTTGATTGCAGAAAATATGACTTCTGTAACAGAGTTGTTAATGCTTGGAACATACTACCTGACTCTGTGGTCTCTTCTCAAAATCCCCAAAGCTTTAACCAAAAACTGTCTACTATTGACCTCACCCCATTCCTAAGAGGTCTGTAAGGGGCGTGCATAAGAGCACAAACGTGCCTGCCGTTCCTGTCCTATTGTTTTCTTTCATTATATCCAATTAATATATTTATTTATTTATTTTATTTATTTATTCATACTTTTATACCGCCCTATCTCCCTAGGGACTCAGGGCGGTGTACAGCCATAAAAAACACATAAATATACAAAGTAAAACATTAATCTAAAAAACTTATTAAATAGGCCAAATATTTAAAATAGACATATAAATAATAAAACCTGGTTAAAATTTAGTTTAAAAATTTTAAAAATATTAATAAAGCCCCAAATTAAAATTTGACACTATTATGCCAGTCCCGCTTGAATAAATAGGTGTGTTTTAAGCTCACGACGGAAGGTCCGAAGATCAGGCACTTGACGTAAGCCAGGGGGAAGTTCGTTCCAGAGCGTCGGTGCCCCCACAGAGAAGGCCCTGCTCCTGGGGGCCACCAGCCGACACTGTTTGGAGGACGGCACCCTGAGGCGATCCTCTCTGTGAGAGCGTACGGATCGGTGGGAGGCATAAGGTAACAGCAGGCGGTCTCGTAAGTACCCGGGTCCTAAGCCATGGAGCGCTTTAAAGGTGGTAACCAAAATCTTGAAGCGCACCCGGAAAACCACAGGAAGCCAGTGCAGGCTATGGAGTAGTGGTGTTACGTGGGAGCCACGAGCTCCGTTACCACTCGCGCAATCGCATTCTGGACTAACTGTAGCCTTCGGGTGCACCTCAAGGGCAGCCCCATGTAGAGAGCATTGCAGTAATCCAACCTAGATGTAACCAGAGCGTGAGTGACCGTGCATAAGGCATCCCGGTCAAGGAAGGGACGCAACTGGCGGACCAAGCGAACTTGGTAAAAGGCCCTCCTGGAGACGGCCGCCAGATGTTCATCAAAGGGCAGCCGTCCATCCAGGAGGATGCCCAAGTTGCGAACCACCTCCTTTGGGGCCACTAACTCGCCCCCAACAGTCAGCTGCGGATGCAGCTGACTGTACCGGGGTGCCGGCATCCACAGCCACTCCGTCTTGGAGGGATTGAGCTTGAGTCTGTTTCTCCCCATCCAGACCCGTACAGCTTCCAGACACCGGGACAGCACTTCAACCGCTTCGTTGGGGTGGTCCGGGGTGGAAAGGTACAGCTGAGTATCATCAGCGTACAGATGATAACTCACCCCGAAACCACTGATGATGAATATAGTTATTACATACTTATGCTTATATATATATATGCTTATATATTATATAGTTACTTTCATGCTTATGCTTATATATACTGTTGTGACAAAATAAAATAAATAAATAAAATAAAATAAATTATTTGTTTAGCAGATGATTGCGTTTGGGAAAAATCTGTTCTAGTTGTTCTGGTGTGCAGTGCTCTATAGCGTCGTTTTGAGGGTAGGAGTTGAAACAGTTTATGTCCAAGATGTGAGGGGTCTGTAAATATTTTCACAGCCATCTTTTCGATTATACAAGTCCTCAATGGAAGGCAGGTTGGTAGCAATTATCACTTGGGTAAGAATATGCTGCATTCATACATGTTGATGACTACAAGGGATTATAGCAAAGCAGCACATATGATACAGTTGGGGAGGGGGTAATTGTATGCAATGTATCAACTATGGTCAGAAAAGCTACAGGAGATCAATGTCTTGGTTATACTGTAGAAGGTAAACATGCACATTTCATTTCTTAAAATGTTCTTCATTCATCTGGTTATACTTTCCATTTGTATTTGTAATGTGTATTCCAAAGATCCAATCGTCAGTTTTGTTAAGGGAAAAAAATTGGGGAGAAACTTCCAATTTCCCAATTATAGACTTCTGTAAAGCTTTTGACTCAGTAGTACATGATAAACTTCTCCTAAAATTAAAATCCTATGGCATTTCAGGACCCTTACACAACTGGATATCTGCTTTTCTGTCAAACAGACAACAAATAGTTAAAATTGGTAATGCTCTATCAAATCCTGTTCCTGTCAAGAGTGGTGTTCCTCAAGGTAGCGTTCTCGGACCAACTCTCTTTATAATATACATAAATAATCTTTGTAATCATATCTCAAGTAACTGTGTTCTCTTTGCTGATGATGTCAAACTTTTCAACACCACTGACAATACATCCACAATTCAAAAGGACCTTGATCATCCAACTGCTTGGTCTAAAATTTTGCAACTACAAATCTCAACCAGTAAATGCACAGTCTTGCATATTGGAAGAAAGAACCCAATCACAAAGTACATGCTTGATGGACATTGCCTCGCAGATGACCCCATCCTGTCAAAGACCTTGGAGTTTTTACATCTAACGATTTAAGTGCCAAAGCCCACTGCAACTATATAGCAAAGAAGGCTCTAAGAGTTGTTAACTTAATTCTACGTAGCTTCTTTTCAAAAAACACCACGCTACTGACCAGAGCATATAAAACATTTGCTAGGCCAATTTTTGATTACTGCTCTCCTGTCTGGAACCCATACCATATATCTGATATCAACACAGTTGAGGTGTCCAAAGGTATTTTATGAGAAGAGTTCTCCACTCCTCCGAAACCAATAAAATACCTTATTCCACCAGACTTGATATCCTGGTCTAGAAAACTTGGAACTTCGTCACCTTCGACAGGACCTGGGTTTAGCTCATAAAATCATCCGTTGTAATGTCCTTCCTGTCAATGACTTCTTTAGTTTCAATAACAATATCACAAGAGCTACCAACAGATTTAAACTCAATGTCAACCGCTCCAGTTTAGATTGCAGAAAACACGATTTCTGTAACAGAATTGTATATGCTTGGAATGCATTACCTGACTCTGTGGTTTCTTCTCATAACCCCAAAAGCTTTACTCAAAATCTATCCATGGTTGACCTCACCACTTTCCTAAGAGGACTCTAAGGGGCATGCATAAGAGCACAAACGTGTCTACCGTTCCTGTCCTATTGTTTCTTCCCCTATGTATATATATGTTTATAGTACCTTGTTTCTCCTCATATATATGTTTATATATTATATAATCCTTTATGCAATACTTGCATATATTGTTACGACAAATAAAAATAAATAAATAAATAAATAAATAAATAAATAAATAAATAAACTGTTTTCACAGGTGTTTGGCCATGCCACATTGACAGTGACCAATCCTGCAGATCCACCCACGCACCTGTAATCTTAACACATGTGAAGATAGTGAGATTGAGGAAGTTTGAATTAAACTAATTCTTCTCTTGTCATTTGTCAGTGTTATAATTTCAGTTCTCTGGGTTTGGAACTTCAGGAATTGTAATCCCAACAAATTTGGACTGTGATGACTTGGCGAGAGTTGATGTTGACTGTGGCAATAACAAGAGAAAAGGGTCTCTCTCTCTCTCTCTCTCTCTCTCTCTCTCTCTCTCTCTCTCTCTCTCTCTCTGTATATACTTTTAATCTCCATGTTATAAAGAGCAGAAAACTTGAATTGATATTTTATAGAATAATTGTTATGAACAATTGTCTTTTATTCAGTTCTCACTTAAAAGAAAATTAAAACGTGGTTCTGGAATATATTACATGAATAGAAGTGTGTTTCCTTGGCTAAGGCTGCCATAATCAATTACAGGAGTTGCATCTGTAAATAGCTAGATAATATTAGTTAATGAATGCAGCTTTCAAATTAAGTTACTTCAAAGACCAGGCTTTGTTATACTGTCAGATAATTTGCCTTTAAGAGATATCTTGGAAGAAAAGTGAAAGGCTCATGTATATGGATGTTTAGAATTTCTACTGCCCAACTTAGAAGCCCCTTGAATATTTGCAAGAGACTTAAGTTTAATTACCTTGATACTTTACCCAACAAGTCTTTGAGATTTTAAAACATTAATTACAAATAATATTTTGTAACCCAATTAGCATTGTTATTGGGAAACAGGAATTTTTAATCATTCAATCTGCTACTGCAAAGTTCTTCCTCCCCTGTTCAACATTTAAAACATACTTTTGTATAATTATTGTAAAAGATGTTAAACCACAAGGCTACCATATAATATATTTTTAATTGCAGAATTATGAATAGGATTAAGCTTGCATCGAGCAGGACTGTAGTAAATAATGGAAAGTCGAAATATTGTTTAAAAAATGAATAGAAACCATTAGATTTATTGTGTGTGAATGTTAATCTTGATATATTTTAAAGCTTTCCTCATTTATTATTTCCAAATATATAAATAAAACACATATATAGACTTTCATAGAAAGCAGAAATATTTATCATGTTTCCATCAGATGCCCAAAGCGATGGTTTGGTCTACTGCTGACCCAGGTCAATCCAGCAGTTTGCTCCTGGTCTGAGTTTAAGTCCTAGTGAATCTATTTTTTCCCCATGCTATAGTTACTATAGTTTCTGCTCCATACTATAACCGTCCCTTTGGTTTTTCATCACAGAGGTTGATATAATCAAACGCATATTTTTCTTAAGGTAGCTCTGAAACTTGCTTTTCACCTTTTCTTAAGGTAGCTCTGAAGCTTGCTTTTCACCTTCACCTTGTACTAATAGGGGTACTAGCCTACAAACAGGGCTTCTACCCAGTGGTGGGATTCAGCCCATTCGCACCACTTTGGGAGAACCGATTGTTAACTTTCTGAGCAGTTTGGCAAACTGGTTGTTGGAAGAAATCATTAGGGCAGAGAACTGGTTGTTAAATTACTTGAATCCCATCACTGCTTCTGCCCCTCGCTGCCCCATATATCTTTTGAGGGAAGACTATTTTCTTCAACCTTGATGTCCTAAAAGTATGTTTTCAACCCCCTCATTGACCCTTCCCAAATTCTCAGCAATAGCAATACTAGCTGAGAACTCTGAAAACTGATGTCCAAACTTCTGAAGAATGCTTTAGTTGGTCAAGCCGATGTAAGTGTATAATTTCTCCCCCGTATTTCTATAAGGAAGTGCATAAAATAAGTCATTTAGATGCATTGATGTCTCATTTATATCACACAGGTTACATATTAAGATGTCTGTATTCCCGCAGATAGTTCCATTGATTGTATGGACAGTTCTTGTAAAAGCTATTACTGTTCCTTGTGTTTGTTGGCATACTAAATTGAAAAAAATTGTTCTTTTAAGCCTTCTCTGGAATCTCAGACTTTTCTAGTCATTGAGAATGATTTCTGCACTGATCATGGATATTTAATTACCTTAGCTGTACATTTCAACTCCTTCATATCCCTATTTATTTATTTGAGCATTTACCTTAGAGTGTATTTGTAATTCCTGTGAACAGTTTGACTTGTCACAATATGTGCTTCACAGTATGTAAGCAATAGAATGATGCCTTTCTCATTGAAGTTCAGGTCATAGCAGCAATCAATAGGAGCCAAATATATTCATCACATAATGACACCATTTATGGCAATTGAAAATGCCTGTTGACAAACCTCAAAGATTGATAGCTTACTATCCTTCCATTTATGGCCCATGCCTAAATTTGGTGGCCATCAAAAGAGAACTATGACTGAACCCAACATGTACTTTTCACAGCAAGGGCATAGGTTTTTATGGCTTGCTTCTTGAGATGTAGGAAAATGGACACTGCATGGTGATTGGATATAATGTTTTCCAAGGAGCTCATTATGTGATCATGAAGATGCTTCATTCATATATGTGGGACCTATTATAGCCATTTTACAGAAACATTTGGAACTTCCATGATTTTCTTATTAGTTGGTTAAGTGGCATTGATTTGGATTTGGTTCTTGGTGAATGTATGGGCAAATGTTCCCCACAACTCTACCAAAGATATTGAAATAATTGATGTGATCTAATATATTCATCTTTTGCATTATTCTCTTCTTCCTCTTTTTCCCTCAGCCTTAACAATCTATTGTTTTTTCTAGTTCATCATCTGATCACATGCTCCAAATATGTGATTTTCTGCTTACTGAATTTTTGTACTGGAGACAAACACACATCCCTCCCCCCTAAGTTTCTGAGCAATGACAACTTTCTTTGGAGTATGGTGGCTTGTGAAAAACCACCAAAGCAGCTGGCAAAAATGTAAACACTTATTTGCTGAAAATTGTACCCAAGGGAGAAAAACAAAGTGCTGCTATAGTCCGGGAAGGATTTCTGTAAGTGTTGACAACTGAGCCACTAAAAACATTTTGTATTATTTACAAGTTTGATCTCAAGGGCAAATGAACTCAATACTTCACACATTTCCATAACATCTGTTTAAGGACTGTGGCTGAGATATAATTAAATGTATTTTTTATTTGACACTTAAAAAATTCCTATGTACATCTAAATCCCAGTAGCAACAGGTATGATGAAGGAAGCATTTCAATATAACTGAATGATTTATTTTCTATTATTAAAGTTTATTATAGTAGAAAATACAAATGGAAACAAAGATCATGGGGGAATAGGGGAGGGTAAAAAGGAGAGGAAAAAAGTACTGTCTTCTAACATTTTTTCACTGAAATAGAATACAAAATACATTTGAAATCTCAACTTTATATTTTACATATTTAGTGACTGCTAGCCATTGTTACAATTACAAAATCATTCTAATCATCAAAACCTAAAATCAAAGTTTCATTTTTTTTCAGTTTCAAGCATGAAGTCCAGAATCATTTTCTAAGTGGAAACAAAACAGTATTAAGTCTTTTTAAAAAATAAAAGAAAATAATTACCTAGTTTTGCCACTTCCACCAACAAACAATATATATGAATAATTTCTGTGTGGCTTGATTAAACTCGTACATAAAAATGTATTTAGTTTTCCTACTAGCCAAAAGTATTAAGGTTCTAATTTCTAATATCTGTATCTATTTTTAAATTCTAGAATCGTATTGTCAAAGAAATATGTATTTCAAACAATGTGAAATGCAAACATTGTGGTACAGGGGACATGACATACAGGAAATGATTTCATGCAAACACTGATACAAAAATGCTTCTTTTCTGATGCGAAAGGCTCTTTTGAAGGGAGTATTTTGAACATCTTTTATAAAAACATCAAGCATTCAGAAATAAAAATCTAAATTTTAATTCATTTTCCTCATATTTTAACATTTTACTTACATGCTCACAAGGTAGGTAACATTAATTAATAATGTTAATACAATTCCAGCAACAGTTTCAATTAAGAACAGATCACATCAAATTAAAATTAGAAGTGACATGGCAGGACAATAAAGCATTGAAACTATCATCTTCAGTGGTTTCATGGAATAAAAGACCTCAGCTTGCTCTGACAGGTTAATAGAGAGCAAGTTGAGGTATCTTTCTGTAACTCAGATACAACTGCAATGACTTTCCTGAGATGAAAACTTTACTGGAAATATAAAAGTTCTAGTTTACTCAAGTTTTCATCGGAAGAACTGGGAAAGTCTCTCCCAGAAAGCATTCTTGTCTATTGTGCATCAGGTTCAGGAATGAACAAACCTGAGTCAACATGCTTGCATAAAAGGTAAAGATAAAGGTTCCCCTCGCACATACGTGCTAGTAGTTCCTGACTCTAGGTAGCGGTACTCATCTCCATTTCAAAGCTGAAGAGCCAGCGCTGTCCGAAAACATCTCCGTGGTCATTTGGCCGGCATGACTCAGTGCCAAAGGTGCACAGAACGCTGTTACCTTCCCACCAAAAGTGGTCCCTATTTTTTCTACTTGCATTTTTTACATGCTTTGGAACTGCTAAGTTGGCAGAAGCTGGGACAAGTAACGGGAGCTCACCCCGTTACACGGCAGCACCAGGGATTCAAACCGCTGAACTGCCGACCTTTTGATCGACAAGCTCAGTGTCCTAGCCCCTTGAGCTACCACATATGCTACTTGTATATCACTCTCTTATTGCACCACTGAAATGTCTCTAGATCAGGGGTGTCAAACTCACATCGTCACAGCGGCGTCACGTGACATATTGGGACTTTTCCCCCTTCGCTAAACTGGGTGTGGGCGTGGCCAGTGCGTGACTCATCTGGCTCGCGGGCTGCAGGTTTGACAGTCCTGCTCTAGATAAAATAGCATTATACTACAGCAGCCATGAGTTATAGAAGAATGACACCTTGTTATCCTGATTTTATTCACATACACATAATACAATGCAAGCTGTGTATTGCGATTTTTCTTCTTTTAGGTACCTTAATCTACTCAAAGACTTAGAGAACACCTTGTATATTTTACTGCCAGAAACCAGCCTAAAAACAAGATGCCAACTTTCTGCTCTTTCAAAATCTCTAGGGTATCTTAATCACAAAGTCCCATTCAGAAGAGAAGGCAAATGGAATTAATTGTAGTTCATAAAAGAGGGTAATGCTTACATCAAGTTATTATACCATGTGACACCTAATAGTATTCTCAGATTGCATAGATCATGGGTGTCAAACTCGATCACATCACGTAACATCACATGATGTGTTGAAATGTTTAGCCTTTGTGGAGGCATGGTGGGCATGACCTGTGCATGATGCATCCTGCCCGCAGGTCACCAGTTTGACACACCTGGCATAAATGGTCCCTCAAAAAATATCTTTTGCTCTTAGCTAGTGTCATTTTGGCTACCTAACCAATGCCACTCACAAGACAATTATAAACAGAGGAAACAATTCGTTATAAGGCTAAAGTTGAGGTAAATAGGAAGAACACATCTTCCTTTTACTAGTTTCTGCTGTTACTGATTATCTGTAACATTTTACCCTTAAGCTGCTCCTATCCTGGCTCCCGAGCTGTTTTCAGCTACAATGGCCTCCTGCAATCCTCTGCCAGCAAAAACAGAGCTCAAGGGGGTACGCGTGGCACCTACAAGCTCCATTTTTGGCTGGGGCCAAAAAATCCTGCAACCAGAGAAAACGGAGCTCAAATGGACAATGTGTGGCCCTCATGAGCTCCATTTTTGCTGGCAGAGGCACCACGGGCACCATGGGCTAGTCCTTCACTATTTCCAAGGTGGCCCCACCCAGAACCACCTTGGAAATAGTGAAGGACTACCCCATGATCCAGAACCTGCTCACAGGCCTTGAGTTTGATACCCCTGCTTTAGGACAGTGCTGTTTAAGGATGCTTCTGAAGCAAGTTGATAATATGGATTGCCAACTACCATTTATTTTATTTTATTTTATTTATTTATAAAATAACACAACAATACATATAAGTATAAGCATGAAATAACCGCACAAAATGAATACAACCAAAGGGAACATTAGGACAGGAATGATAGGCACACTGGTACTCTTATGCCCTTACAGACCTCTTAGGAATGGGGTAAGGTCAACAATAGACAGTCTTATGTTAAAGTTTCTTACCATGCTAAGAAAAAAACTGTCCATCTCTTTTCTATCCTTTCTCAGAGTTGATAGATAGGCACATAAATAGAGAGATAGATAGGTAGTGAGATAGAGAAAAGTTATAGTTATGTAATATAATAACACAGAGTTAAAATACATATATACAAAATATACAAACTTAAGGCATCAAAATGCATGTGTATGCCAACACAACCACCATTTTGCATTTTCCCTGCTTTTCCTCAATAACTGCTATTTAATCACAGTCCATTCTAAATAGTGTAGTAATTGTAATACTTTACACCTAGTATACTGATGGTTTTTAAAGAAAGATCGGCATTAAAGCAGCTAGTCTGAAAAAAGGAAAATAATAAGAATAAATATCTGGATTTCAAACTGGACATGGTGGACATGACATACTAGTGTTACAACCACCATGTTACTGAGCAAGACCTGCCACAGAGGCAGCAGCAGACTTTAGTAGGGAAAACCTTGGACAATCCAATAAGGGGGCATTTCTGCCATTGCACAATTGCTATCACATCAGATAACAATGTGTGAGCTGAAATGAGCCAGGAAAAACTATGTTCCACTCAAAGCCAAAAAAAAAAAAAATGAGTAGAAGACTGAGGCAAGGAGAAGATAGCAAGACTGCTGTTGCACCCCGAGTGCAGATGTGTCCCTTTTTGTAGTAAACTACTAGGGAATAACAAGCTCATAAGTACATATAATAAGCTCCATATACAGGTAAGGGGGTTCAGTTTCTTCTGTGTGTCCTCCACTCCAACCTCCTTCTTTCCTTTCCCTCACAGGCACTTTCTAAAAGAAGGCACCATTGGTTGACAATGGTAGAGGTAATTTATGTGGCTTTAAAAAAGTGAACATGGGAAGGACATCTCCCCCCTTCTCCACAAAAAAACAAACAAAACAAAAACAAACCAATGGTGGAATTCATTTTTTTTTACTACCAGTTCTGTGGGCGTGGCGTGGCAGGTAGGGTGGGCATGGCTGTGGCTTGGTGGGCATGGCAGGGGAAGGATACTGCAGAATCTCCATTCCCACCCACTCCAGGGGAAGGATATTGCAAAATCTCCATTCCTACCCCTACTCCATTCCTACCCCTGGGTCCAGCCAGAGGTAGTATTCGCTGGCAGTATTTGCTGGAACTAATCAAAATTTCTGCTACCAGTTCTCCAGAGCATGCCAGAACCTGCTGAATAGCAACCCTGGAAAAAAACAACAACCCACAAGGGATTCACACAACAGATCAGATTTTTACCTCCCATCTACTATGGTCAGTCTAGATATGGAAAAAGATATTGTGTCTTCAAGTCAGTATTGACTCCTGGATAAGTTCCTGAAATTTTCAGAAGTGGGTTGCTTGGTGTCTTCACCATTACACTAAACTGGCTCTCTATTAAATATTTACAATTAAGTAAATAAGACAAGAAATTGGAGGAAGACATAACTTATTATGATTTTGTTTAATCTTAGCTGAAAGCAAAATGCAACAGTTTCACGTTTGAGTTCTGTCACATGAAGCTTTCAGTTAAGATATATTTTTTTAAAAAAAATCCACACTCCCTATAATGGAAAACTAAGAGATTAGACACAATGTGAAAATAACTTAATTACTAGCTATTTAAATCTTTTAAAAATAAAACCATATTCCATGTTTTAAACCCTGCAATTTCAATTTTGCAAATAATTGTATTAGTCAGTCACCTGCCCTGCTAAGTCATCAGTATAGAGATGCTAAGAGATTCCAAACTGCTTTTGAGTGTTACAAAAATGGCAGCCACCTTTTTTGACTTCTTTTCAGCTCCTTATTTGCCAGTTCTTTATAAGCTTCTGATTTCAGAAACCGCGGGAATGAATCTTTGACCATGAGACTGTAGATTAATTTTTGAGCATCTTCAAAACAGTTGAGAGTTGGTTTCGAAATAGCCTGCATGATGCGGTCTCTGGTATTGAAGTCAATGTTTATCTGCAGGAAATACGATTGTTTATTCTACTGGATATAGGAAATGTTGTCTGGGAGCCAAAAGCAAATAAAATTTGAATCGTATCCCAAAATACATTCTTTGATGCAAAGCAGCAGGAAGGTCAGGTTTTTGTTACTTAAATATTGAATACTAATTTTAATTTAGTTTTCTACTCCCCAAAGCCATTTATCATAATAACAACACCAAAACAGCAACAGGTTTTCTGGCAAATAACTCCAGAATTTTCATACTCAATAGGTATGTATTTGCGTCATTCTTTTTTTCACCTGGTTAATATTTGATTATTGAATTTCAGTGTGTATACATTTAAAGTAATTAAAAAATAATCCCATTCTTCTAACATAGAAAGCTATAGGAATTATATTTTCCTGTGTTCAACAGAACCATAAATTCTTTCTCTCTCTCTCTTTTTTTAAAGAGAGCCTTCATTCCTACTCCAATTAATGCTTGATCTGACAGCTGGAGCCATCTGTTTGTCATTCTACCTGTTTAATCACTGAAGTTTTATGAACATTAAAATTCTTAGCGTGAATCTGAAGATTTTGTTTCCAAATCAAATGTTAAAGTTCAAAAGAGAAGCAGAAATGAGACCATTTGATTGAATCAGTTTACTATCTTTGTGAGAT
Source organism: Ahaetulla prasina (assembly GCF_028640845.1). Taxonomy (NCBI): domain Eukaryota; kingdom Metazoa; phylum Chordata; class Lepidosauria; order Squamata; family Colubridae; genus Ahaetulla; species Ahaetulla prasina. The sequence goes on along the minus strand of NC_080541.1, from coordinate 131,961,260 downwards.
AATTGGTTGTATTGCACCCAACTGTCAGCAGACCTAAGTCATGTATAAAAATGGGAAACCAGGTTGAACAGCATGTTTTTAAACAGAAAATCAAATGAAACTGGCTCTACCTGTTTAGATATTTTATTCCCTTGCACCCATCAGTAAAATAATCAGAAACAAACTGACCACTAAACAAGAAATCAAAGCCAAGAAAGATAGAAAAAAACTATAAAATGCTTTAATGAATGCTTTTTTGGAACAAAATAATTTACACTAGTGACACAAGATAGAAATAACTTTGATTTATGCAATATATACTATACATCTAAAACTAGTAATAATATTGTTTTTTAGGCTGTTAACTGAACTGAATTGTATTTCCTTTTATTGTTCTATTCCGAGATGATAAGCACGGTTTGCCTGCCTCAGCCCTTGTTACTTGTGAATGTTCTGCTTTTGAATGTTTTAATTTTCTCATTGTCTTCTGCTACAAAGGCCTGCCAATGCATTTTTCCCTCAGGACTATTGAAAATGTTATAGTGTGGCACTTACTACGTAGTCTGATTCGTCAACTTGGCATCTACCAAATGTTTGAATTACAATTATCACAATCCCTGACCAATTTTAATATAATATATCATATGAAGAGGGATGTGAAGGCCTTTCCCCCTGGACCCTGGGGATTCTGAACATTGTCATCAAAAACAGATGCAGGATAGTTGATGGTGTATTATCCGATTAGACAATACTGGGCTAAAAAAGAACAACAATATAACTCAGTGTAAAATGGGTTTATTGGATTGTTTTCAGTGATAATTTGTTTTCTCTATTCTCTGGGAACAATGTCTGAATTTCAGTTGTATGGAACACAACCAATATTATGCACTGTGCAATGAGGTTTTTTTTTTATATTTCAACTACTTTTTTTCAGTAACATCTAATTTTGGTTAATCACGCTGAAGATTGTGGGCCAACATTCATACTGTAAGAGGTTCCAAAGTTTTTAATCTGCATGCATGTATGTTATCATCCCCAAATCCTGTATCAATGTAGATCCTCAAAGTTAATGCCAAAAAAATCCAGTTACTGCTAGGTAACCATGGCTACTTCCATCCTCAAATCAGTCTTGAACCCAGGTTGGAAACCTCTTTTTATCGAAGAGAGTCTGGAATACTAATTTAACCATCTGCTCCAGGGCCTTTCTCAGAAGGGAGATTAAAAAACAGAAAATAATTATTTATGTATGCTTCCTCTAGAAGAGTTGGAAGATACTTCTACTTTGCTGACCCACTTGATGAGCAGCAAGTACTGTACTACTAGTAGCTCTTATAAACTAGAACAGTCATTCATCCAAAAAGAATTTACTCTAATGCTCATAGTTCTTATTTTTAGGCTGAATTAAGAGAAGTCATCCATCAATACACGAGGACAGCCACAATACGTGGCTTCTTCGATCATCTCACCATTTGGGGTATGAGATGAGCAACATGATCATAATCATGCATAAAAATCAAATGTATATATCCAAACTGATAAAGATATTCATTCTTTTTCTTTTGTAAGTAGAAAACAGTGTTTTAAAGCATCCCTAACTGGTTACCTCCTGTGGTGCATCAACTTGGATAAATTCAGAGTAAATCCTTTGGGCTTTTGAAGCCATTTTAGCTGCTGACTTTGTTTTCTTGAAGTCCTCACAAGCGAGCCAAAATTCAATATTTTCTTCACTGAATTCTGATTTCAGGAAAGTTCTAAATGCATTCAGGCCATCTGAAAAACCAGAAAAAGAATGGGGACATATAAGCAACTTCTTGGCGTGAAAATCAATAAATACACTGAAGAGTATAAGAATAATTTAATTGGCTTTTATTGGAAGAGAACCAATGATTATCTTTTATGGATATGAGCTAGTCATGCCAGAATATGACACTTAACTTGTGTCCATTCATTCTGGTGAGTGATTAATAAGAGTTAGTGGCCTTTTTACTGGACATTCTAGAGGGTGAATTTTACCATTTGGACCAAGGGCCTCAAACTCAACCATCATGAGTATTTTTTAAAGATTAGTTCATTAAGCCAAAGGCCAGGTAACCACTAAAACTTTTTCATTCACTGATACACAAATTATTCTAAATTCTATCATCTATCAGTCACAATCAATCTGCCCAAGTATGAGGGATGTTGAATGCTTTAGCTCAGCACCATTGGAAGGGCCATAGCCTGCCTGCTGCAGACAGACCATTTTTCAAAGGGATTTTGAACATATTCATCCTCTCTTTCTCCCTCTCCCTCTCCCTCTCTGTCTTGTGTGTGCGTGCACATGTGTGCACATATACACACACATACACACACACATACACACCTCTTTTGATTAAAGTTCCAAACTTTTTGTTAAACAAAATAGTTGTGGTCTTTGAATAAGCGTTGACTCCTGGTGGCTATATGGACAAGTTTGCATGACAACATTTTTCAAAGTCATTCAATACTTGCTTGTTCCTAAGAATGAGAAGGAGTAAGAGATGTACAGTCACCCAGCTGGTTTCATAACTCAGGCCAGACTAGGTTACACTGTGTGTGTGTTCCACAGTTACTCCCAGTAGCAAATGGTTCATGAAAGCCAGTTTTGATCTCATGTCTTTTCCCCATATCCATTCTTTTGATAGGTAATAATTATGCATGGTTGGAAGCTAAAATGGTTCTGGTGTTTATGTGAGCATTCCCAAGAATGGGAATCTGATCTGAATGATGATTAGTAAATCATTTTTTAGAATTATAACAGAAACAAGATTTGTTTAGAGGAAATGCAGTATAGGAATAGGCAATATTCAACACCACTGACAATGCTGCTACTCTACAAAAAGACCTTGACAATGTGTCAGAATGGTCAAACAATTGGCAACTTCAAAACTCAACCAACAAATGCTCTGTCTTACATATTGGCAAAAATAATCAGAACACAAAATACAAGCTGGATGGATATGACCTAACAGATGACCCTCACTCTGTCAAAGATCTTGGAGTACTCACCTCAAATGATCTAAGTATCAGCGCTCACTGTAACAGCATTGCTAAAAAAGCATTAAGAGTTGTTAACTTAATCTTGCGTAGCTTCTTCTCCGGTAATATTGAACTGCAAACTAGGGCATAAAAAACTTTTGCCAGACCAATTCTTAAATACAGCTCATCTGTCTGGAACCCACACTGCATATCAGACATTAATATAATTGAATGAGTCCAGAGATATTTCTCAAGAAGAGTCATCCACACCTCTGCTCGCAACAAAATACCTTATGCCATCAGACTTGAAATTTTGGGCTTAGACAATTTAGAAGTTCACCATCTTCGATCTGACCTAAGCATAGTACATAAAATCATCTGCTACAATGTCCTACTAGCCAATAAATTCTTCAGCTTCAACCAAAACAACACAAGAGCACACAATAGATATAAACTCATGGTAAACTGATCCAAACTAGACTGCAGAAAATACGACTTCAGTAACAGAGTTGTCAATGCCTGGAATGCACTACCTGACTCTGTGGTTTCTCCCCCAAATCCCCAAAACTTTAACCTTACACTGTCTACTATATATCTCACCCCATTCCTAAGAGGTCTGTAGCATAAGCGCACCAGCGTGCCTACCATCCCTATCCTAATGTTTTCTTTTATTTGTATCCTTTACATGTATTTATAATTATGTTTAAACTTGTATCTGTCATAAAATACATGCTTGATGAAATAAATAAATAAATAAATAATAAAAATAAATAAAAATAAAACGTATCACCTAACCAATACATCCTATAAGCAGGAAAGTCCAAGAACATTTGTTGTCTTCAAGTGTGCCTGGGAAGAAAGACAGAGGGAAATGGCTGGGGAATTCTGGGAGTTGAAGACCACATATCTTAAAATGATTGAGATTGAAAAATACAGTCTTAAAAAAAACCAGACAGAGTGATAGATGGATAAAGAGGGGACATGAGGTAAATTACGTATCTTGAATACGTTGTGGTTGTGACTTCTCTGCTGTTTTATATTAAATTGTGGTTGTTTTGTTTATTGTTTACTTTGTTTTGTTTTTAATTCTATGTTAATTTCCATGAGTAACATACTAATACAAATAATTCAAACCGAGAATCCTTCACTGTCTTATTTACACACCCTCCTATCCCCATGTGATTGGTGTGATGAGGTGCTGAAGAATCATTACTCCTAGATCTAGACCTCCTGTATGTAGAATTTGGGAAGTTACTGCAGGTCTATCCAGAGAATTGCAGGAAATTTCTACTTCCTTATTTAATCTAAGTGAGATCTGAAATGAGTCATTTGTTCTGCTTTAGAATATTTGTTTTTTTCTTTGACCTGTTAGCTCAGCAGTTTTTGACTTGGAGATATTGCATCAGCAATTTGGGATATCTGTGGTGTGCAAAATAATTCATCCACGTCCTTTGGGACTGAAGACTTTTCCTCTAGGTATAATATGAATTAGGTATTGGAGTTCCTTTATTATGACTTATTTTTATGACAGGAATTATTAGTATATAATTTTTTAAAGGCTCTGGTGGAGTGTTTTTGTGGTATCTCATACATTTTTGTATAATTAAAATACAATGATGTACTCTGTAAAGTTTTGGTCTACAAAATGGCCTTAATTAAGCCTATGTGGGTCTGCTGGTTATTAACATCAGGGAGGAGAATAATAATGGTGTAGATCAGGTTTGGATATATATATCTCCTTGGATTTCCTGAGAGGAAAAATAAAAATATGATGAAATATGATGGATGAGATGGGATGGGATGGGATGGGATGAGATGGAATAGACTAGACTAGACTAGACTAGACTAGACTAGACTAGACTAGACTAGACTAGACTAGACTAGAATAGAATAGAATAGAATAGAATAGTTTTACCTTTGTTAGCCAAAAGTGTATCCACAGATTCCATCCATGACATTCTTTCCCCCGGGGATGATCTGTAGAAACAACATTTATACTCTTGAAATTATCATTATGAACATGTAGCATTTTGCTTACAGTTATTTCCTCATAGCTCATGGGATCTAAATTAAGATACCGTTCTTGCCTCTTTTATTTTTCTTCCCCCCCCCCCCATGCAGTATTTTTCACTAAGGCAAGGAGAACCAGAACAAAAGCACAGTGTTAAAGATGTGGATGCTCCACTGGATTTCTTTTTTCTGTTGACATCAGCAAGTCTGCTTATTACTCTTTGCTTTCTCCTAAATACCCCTATGCTATTTAATTATAATTAGTTAGCTATATTTATTAATTATAAGGATTCTCCAGTGCAGGTCTTCAAGGAACTTTTAATTAAATATAAAATGTCTCAATAAAATACATATTTGCTACCATGGAAGAATGGTTAGTCAAACTGACAAAATTAGCTGAGATGGACAAACTGACTTCTTTGATTAGAGAAAGGAAAACATCAACTTTTATTGGTTTGGAATTCCCTTATGGACTTTTTGTGTAATCTTTTTTTTAAAAAAAAATGAACTTGTGATTTATGGTTTGATGATTAAACAGGATAGAAATATAGACAGAAAGAAGAAAGTTGTGATGTAACTTTAGGAGAAAGAGGTTAAAATATATCTGTACTTATAAAGACTGTAAGGAATACCTGAAGTTACTTCTGTGTATTTTCATATCTTTCTTTATAACTTTCTTTTTTCTATTTTGTTTTCTTACTGTGCTTTTAGTTTTCTCTCTCTTTTTTTCACAGTTTCTGTTCTAATTTAGTTTGCATTGGTTCTTATTATTGCTTTTAATGAAAATTTTGTTCTACATGCTGATTTACCTTGGAATAAAGCCTATTAAACACATTGAATTTGATATATATTTGGATAGGCATGGATTTCCTAACCTTAGAAGGAAAAAAGAAAAGAAAAAAATGTAGTATTTGTGCCATGTGAAATGATTGCACAAACGAATGCATCATGTAATTTAATATAATATCCAGATTACTCATTCAGGAGAGAGTTTTGTTAGCTGATAAAGAGGGGGAAAAAATGGAAGGAAAGGTTTTAGTGACGTTTCAGCACAGAATTGCTTTATGCCTTCTCGATACTGAATGGGCTGCAGTCATTAATTCATGTGATTCTTTTGCTAGTGAGAAGCAGAGTTGTCAAAAAGGCTATCATGCTAACACTGGGTAATAAATGGGCTTTGTCTTAATGCCTTACATATACTGCTTTAAAAACAACAATGCTTCCCAGTTTTGGTTCTCAACAAGACTTTGATTAAATGTTTGTTAACAAGCAGTAACAGAATCCCCCTCTGTTAAAATCTAGTTTAGTTTCCTCTCTGTGTCAGAAAAAAGAAAGAAAGAAAGAAAAACTTGTCTTCTTATCCCAACTCCAAGAATCTAATTAGTTCAATATATTCCAGCTCAGGTCAGATTTATCTAAATCTAGGATATTGTCAGGGCAAAATAAAATCTTTTCCAAGCTGGTTAATAATTTCAAGTGCTTTTTTCTTCTTCAAAGAAGCAATCCCTTGAGCTTTTATATATGTACCACCAACTGCAGACAGAGAATTTCCGAGAACATCAAGAGTTATTCAGAATCCCACCGATACCTACAACACATTCATTACAGTACACTTTGTCCATGCGGTGTTTCCAAGGAAGAGCTGTTAATCTGTTTCAATGTCTACTACAATAGTTCGGCTACCTATTTTTTTAAGTAGCCTATTCCCTAGGAAGCAATATTTATTATTAATAGGTCCTGAACTTCTTACAAGACAGCAGAACAAAGGACAATGTGAAGATCTCTATTACGTTTTAACCTGCCCTGTCTCCTTAAATGGTAAGGCAGTATTCAAAAAGTATGATAGCCCAATACACAGAAATACAAAACAATAAAATAGTAAATAATCTTGCAATTCTTTAGATAACAGAACTGGTCCAAAAAAAAGAAAAGAAAAGAAAAGAAAACTAATTTAAAAAGCCGGAATAATATTTTTAACTGCACCAAAACAATAGCAATATTATTATTATTATTATTTTTAGTGCTGGTGATGGTAGAGGATGGGGCATTCCAGAAATACCTTTCAGATTCTTAAAAAATGCTCCATTTATAGATCACATCACCTTTCAACCCCTGAGAGTGCTTCATTTTGCCATAGATGTGGCAGGAGCTATGTAGGAGTTCATCCATTCACAGTATCCCTCACCATTATTTTTTGTGCACTCAGTTACTCCTATGCATAAGGACTGAGCATCTACTTTTCATGGGTAGAATGAATCCATCTGATCTACATGACTACCTCTTGCCCATACCCTCTTATCTTCCTTGGTGACTTAAATCTACCTCTCATTAACTGGACAACCAATGAATGTTCAACTGACCCAATCCATACTACACTATACAACGCTGTTACAAACCTAGGTCTTGAACAACTTGTAACTAACAATACAAGACTCAACAACTGCCTTGACCTCATCTTCTGCAACAATCCAAACTCAATTTACGGAATACAAATTAAAGAACCTTTTTCAAACAGTGACCACTGCATGATTGATTTTCGTCTCAATATACGTCCATACTTAATTCGCCATAACACCAGAACTCCCAACTACAACTTCAAGAAAGCCAATTACGACCTTATAAACAACGATCTTTCACTTCTGAACTGGCAAAATCTGTTTGCAACCTGCATAACCGCTGATGACCTCTATAGAATCTTCCTACTTGAAATCAATAGAGTCATTAAATTATATGTACCACGAATGACTACCATGTCCAAGAAAAACAAACTACCCATATCAATAAAAAAGCTTCAATCAAAAAAATCCCTCTGGAAAAGAAACAAAAAAGGCTATGTTACAAACTTCAGAAACCGTTACAGAAACATATGCAACCAAATTAAAACTGAATGCACAAATTACCACACCAAGCAAGAAGAAAACCTTCTACGCACAAATTCCAATCGTGCCTTTTATAATTTTGTCAACAGTAAACTTAAAGATTCAAGATCCATCCCACCACTAAAAGATTCTAACAACAAAGAATGCAATGACGAAACAGTCAAAGCAAACCTCTTCAACATTTTCTTTGGCTCAGTTTTTGTTAACTCCGATAACACATATCCAACATTCCACAAACGAACCAGCAATGACTATGATGATTTAACTCATATAGATTTCACAGAAGACAACGTTGGTAAAGCTCTTCACAACTTAAAACCATCGCTTTCTATTGGACCTGATGGTCTATGTGCATATTTCTTAAAAAAACTTTCCATTAATATAGCTGAACCCCTAAGTATTATCTTTGATAAAGCTTTCACTACCAGTTCTCTTCCCAAACTTTGGTCACTAGCCACAGTCATCCCCATCTTCAAAAAAGGAGACCCCAGCTTAGTCGAAAACTACACACCGATCTCCCTTTGCTCGTCACCTGCAAAGTCATGGAATCTATCATCAATCAATCCATTACCTCACACTTAGAAACTAACAACCTACTCTCCAACAAACAATTTGGTTTCAGGAAAAAGTTATCATGTAACTTACAACTTCTCCACTGCAAAAACATATGGACTTCAAATCTAGATCAAGGCAAATCAATAGATGCAATCTACATAGACTTCTGCAAAGCTTTTGACTCAGTAGTACACGATAAACTTCTCCTTAAACTAACATCCTATGGCATCTCAGGACCCCTCCACAAATGGATATCTGCTTTTCTGTCTAACAGACAACAAGTGGTCAAAATTGGCAATGCTTTATCAAATCCTGTTCCTGTCAAGAGTGGCGTTCCTCAAGGCAGCGTCCTTGGACCAACACTCTTTATTCTATACATTAATGATCTTTGTGACCATATCTCAAGTAATTGTGTTCTCTTTGCTGACGATGTCAAACTATTTAACACCACAGACAACACTTCTATCATTCAAAACGACCTTGACCATCTAACCGCTTGGTCTAAAATTGGCAGCTCCAAATTTCAACCAGCAAATGCTCAGTCTTACATATAGGAAAAAGAACTCTAAAACTAAGTACATACTAGATGGACATTACCTTACAGACGACCCCATCCGTTAAAGACCTTGGAGTTTTCATGTCAAATGATCTAAGTGCCAAAGCCCACTGCAACTACATAGCAAAAAAGCTCTAAGAGTTGTAAACCTAATTTTGTAGCTTCTTTTCCAAAACACCACACTACTAACCAGAGCATATAAAACATTTGCTAGACCAATTCTAGAATACAGCTCACCTGTTTGGAACCCTCACCACATCTCTGACATCAATACAATTGAACGTGTCCAGAAATATTTTACAAGAAGAGTTCTCCATTCCTCTGAAAACAACAAAATACCTTATCCCACCAGACTTGAAATCCTAGGCTTAGAAAACTTGGAACTCCGTCGCCTTCGACAAGACCTAAGTTTAACTCACAGAATCATCTATTGTAATGTCCTTCCTGTCAAAGACTACTTCAGCTTTAATTGCAATAATACAAGGGCAACCAATAGATTTAAACTTAATGTAAACCGCTTTAATCTAGATTGCAGAAAATATGACTTCTGCAACAGAATCATCAGTGCTTGGAATACTTTACCTGACTCTGTGGTCTCTTCCCATAATCCTAACAGCTTTAACCAAAAACTTTCTACTATTGACCTCACCCCATTCCTAAGAGGACCATAAGGGGCGTGCATAAGCGCACAAACGTGCCTACCGTTCCTGTCCTATTGTTTTTCTTTTCTTCTTCCTATATATGTTTATATGTGTATATACTATATAATCTTTTTGTATGATGTTGTGACAAAATAAATAAATAAATAAATAAATAAATAAAATCAATGCATTGTAATCTAAAATACTGGAGAATCAATGTAGACAATTATGGCTAGATCAGAGGTGGATAACCAATATTTTCTGGCACCCTAAAATCTAATAGTGTACTAATAAATTTTGGGCAACATGATGTTCACTCAGTATTGAGTTTGGGGAACAGTTTTAATACCAGGGTTAAGAATGCACACCTCCATAAGCAAAATTTACAACATGCTCATTCATTCATTCATACACATTGAATGAAAAACATGGGACAAGAATTTTCAATCCATCTATTTCTCTCGTCGTATCTTCAGAAAGGCTTCACACTGCATGCAGATTCCAGCCAATCTTGGGAAAGATGACTTCTTGTTACACCAGCAGGCAATTTTCTACATTTAGTCAAGTGCATTTTTTAAAAATTGTGAATAATTGGCAACACATTTGGGAAAGTTAGGCTAAAAAGTGAAAAGCAAATATAAAGGAAGAAAGATCAATCTGTAGATGATCACATGCTGCATTCTTTTTTTTTTCACCAAAAAAAAAAAAAATCAGGAAAATTTTGAAGTGCAGAAGCTTATTTGTTTTTCTGTTTGTTCAATTTAAATGGCTGACCATATCACACAAGCAACTCTTAGCAGTGAACAGAGTTAAAATATAATAGCACTTAGACTTATATACTTATATACTCATACTGCTTTACAGCCTTCTCTAAGCAGTTTACAGAATCAGCATATTGCCCCCAACAATCTGGGTCCTCATTTTACCCAACTCAGAAGGACGGAAGGCTGAGTCCATTTTAAGCTGGACAGGATTGAACTGAAGGACTATATTGAGTACGAAAAGGTAATGCTTAGAAAGAAAAAGGGTAACATTCAAAAATAAATATTAGGGCAGTGATGACTTTTTTTTTCCTTTTAAAAAGTTAGAATTTTTAAATACACTAAAAGTATAGAAAATGAAAAAAAGAAAGAAGGTAGTAAATAAGGAAAAAAAGAAAAGCAAAAAGGAAAGCATAGAAATTTGACATCTACCCAAATCCATAAATTATTATTTCAGTCTTTTTTTTTCCTTTCAGCAAAAGGTCCATACAAATTGGCCTGCAATACTGCATTCTAACCTCTGTGCCTCCTACCACCTGACCGGCTCAAGGTTGACTCAACCCTCCATCCTTCTGAGATTGGTAAAATGAGGTCCCAGATTGTTGGAGGCAATATGTTGACTCTGTAAACTGCTTAGGGAGGGCTGTAAAGTACTATGAAGTGATATGTAAGTCTATATTATTATTGCTATTCTAGTCTTTTACAGAGTATCATTTTTAGTGATGACCCTTTCAAGTGAAGAAAAATGAAGAAAGAATTACTGTTTGTTTAGATGACTACTCAGGAGATAACAATTACACATCATATACTGTATAGCATCTCCTTTCCTAATTTTTTTTCTTTCAAGAAAAGAAAAAAAAAACTTTTAAAAAATAACTCACTTTATTGGCATATTTCACTGTGCCACTTGTCCCAGGTAGCAGTAGCTTTTGCTTTCTGGTTGATTCTGTGAGAGATAGATAATGTGAGAGGAGGAATTTCATAATTAACACACCTATAATTAAACAATAAGTCTCAGACTGGTATTCAACATCTACAATGTTTCTAAAATAATATTTTCTTAATCATAACAATAACAAATTATTTGATGCAATAAAGGTAGATTATTTTGGATGGACTTGGATATTGACAAGATTCAAAGGATAGTAGTGATTATTCTGTCTAATAATCAGAACAAATGAAGACATTCACAGAATATTTCAGAGTGAAGAAAGTGAAGATTTGAAAGTAAGCAGGAAATTAAATCATAAACCAAAGGAAAATAAAATTGTACTGAAGATTTTACACATTCTGCTTCTCTTTTTTTAACACAATATCTGAAAAGAACAATCTCCACAGGAAGGGGTTCGAATCATATGCTTCATATAGTCAGTGGCCAAGCAGAAGATCTAATCAGTAGCATTGTTGGAGTGAAACTTTGTGCCCAAAATCTAGGGTTCCATTTTGTACAAATATCTAAAATGTCCCATGCCATGTTTGCAGTCTTAAAAGTTTCTTTTTGTCTGCTACCCTCTATAATGCCTAAATGTTCCATTTTTTGTCCCTGTTTTTCTATTTTCTCTCCACTTACTGTACACCCAACTGACAGGTCTGGAACCTCTGGAAAAATATATTCCAACTAGGTAATATCCATCAAAATCTAGTAACCTGAAAAACAGCAGAGACTGACACTGTGGGTAGTCCCATAGTAAATTCAGGCATCCAGGCAGACCAATTGGAAAGTGGTTTGATAAACAACTCATGATACCAGTTTTATCCTAGAACTTTGAGGATGCATGCAAAAATTCTTCCTGCAACAAGGAGTTTTACAGTTTTGGATGCAATGGAAATGGGGTAGATCTTGTATGTGGGGGCAAATAAATGGAGAAACAGAGTTTTGCTCTGTTATTTTAAATAGATTTAAAAGTGAGTTTTATTAATAACTGTTGAGCTGAAAAATCAGTGTTGGAGGTCTGCAGAGACTCAGAGCTTTCAGGGACTGCATATGACTCTGAGGCTTTCATCTCTAGTTTCAACCCTATGAAGTCTTTTTCCATGATGGATGGGAACATAGGTGGTAGTGGGAATGGGATAAGGTAGAAAAAGTGTCTCGCATCAAAATTGTGCTTAGGAATAGAATGAGAGACCTTGGTGTGACTCATGACATGGATGGGGAACTTTGAGGAAAGGGAAGAAGAGATGCTAGCTAGGAAACAATCAGTTAAAAGGGGTAAGAACCCACAGTCATTTAACTGTCAGAGAAAGAAAGTAAGGAAGGATCTGTTCTAATAAAGTAAGCACTTGAGAGTGGAAGGCATGGCGTTTGTGCTTCAGACCAGGGGTCTCCAACCTTGGCAACTTTAAGACTTGTGGACTTCAACTCCCAGAAGTCCACAAGTCCTAAAGTTGCCAAGGTTGGAGACCCCTGCTTCAGACGTTAAAGATTCTGTTAATATAGCCTTACAATAAAGTAGGTTTAGCTCATCTAGTCATGTTTCCTGTCTAGATTATCCAGGAAAGGTGACACAGCTTCCCTATGTTTCAACTAAGGATATGATTATATTCTGTCCCCTCCCGGCCTCAGCCACGCGAGCTGGCTAAACGAGCCAGTAATTGAGTTCACGGCTGCTATCAGTCCTGGCAGGGAATCTGCAGCTGCCTGTCAAAGTCTCCCTTATTTTAGGGTTGCCAGGCAACCAGGAAGTCAGTAATCCAGGCCGAATGTTTAGCTCAATTCTCCACGAGTCAAAGAATTCAGCTCACTTCTCCATGAGCAAATAGTTCAGCTCAATTTTTGCTCATCACGGAGCATAAGAGCAGCCAGGGCTGCTTTTATACTCTGTGGGGTGTGGCTCCATGACTCAGCACTCTCTAGGCCTGCCCCACCCCTTCCTTTGTTGTAGCGCCTCTTGTATCTCCGAAACCTGGGATCTAACCAGGCCTGATTGCCATCAGCCGGGGCTGGAGGCGTGGCCTGGGGGGGGAGAGTCAGGGGATGGAGGCCTCGTTATCTCCTCCACCTGGTCTGCCTCTGGCTCCTGGACCTGAGCCAGAGGAGCCGATGCTCCAGAGGTAAGTCCTGATGGCCCTTCCCCCTCACTTTCCGAGTCACTTTCTGACAGGGGGCCCAGCTTGGGGGGCACAGAAACAACAGATGACTTCCCAGCTGAAGATCATACATTTTAAAGAATCAAGCTTTGGAGGCTTAACAGTAACCCTAACTCAGGGGTGTCAAACTGGCGGCTGGTGGGCTGGATGTATCATGTGAAGGCTACACCTACCCTAGCTCCACGAAAGGAAAAATGTCACAAAACATCATGTGATGGCAACATGATGCCGCAGATTTGACACACGTGTCCTAATCTTATTTATAATCCTGTCCTTAACTCTGTGACATCACTTGGAAAAAACCTTTTTAAAGACATATAATGCAACACATGTACATAAACACATAAACTATGTATTTAACATATCAGTGGTGTAGCACACTTACTTTATTCTTTTTGCTCCTAAACAGCAGAAAATCATATTGCCCAAGAGGTGGCTGTTGAGTTGATGAGGTATCTAATGTCATATGAATTCTTAGACTCCAATCAGTGTTGAATGTAACATTTTACAAGTTGCAAGCATTTTCTGCTTGTTTCTCTCCAATGTCAAAATCAAAATGCTCAATACAGTGTTCAAAAGAAATGGAAAAGTAGGAGCAACACTTGATTGATAGGTTTATACAGAATTTACTAAGGGTCTAAGCATGGCTCTGATTATTTATCGAATATAACATCACCCACCTCCAAAGAAGGCTATTATTAGAGATTATCCAGAAAGCCTGATTGACATCACCAGGTAATCTGGCCCTCAGTTTGTGTTGTGCATTCTATTTACATCCTATAAGCCAAACATAGTAAAGCATCTCTCTGCTGCTGGCTCAAAGCAGGTGTTCCTCATCTGAGGAAAACATATTGTAAGGGATGTTGATTATTCCCCCTTGACTTCCAGCCAATGTTAATGCAGAATAAGATGAGCTAAAGGTAAACCCAATAATCTTATGTATTCTACTATTTAGCTGTGACAAACTAAATTAAATGAATCAGCAAAAGAAATTCCTCACTTAACCTTGAGCCCTAAAAGAGACATAAGAGCAGATGAAAAACAACCTCAGGCAAAAAGTAATTAGCAAGAGGAAGAAACAGACCACCTCTGGTAACTTGACCAGCATGGGGTAGCAGCAGTATTACCAAAAAAAAAAAGAGGGGAAAAATAATTTAAAAAACCCTTAGGTACTTAGACTCTACACCAGTGATGGCTAACCCTTTTGCCATCGAATGATAGGAGGGGGGGTAGGGGGGTCATGTGTATACGTGTGCCCACACCCATAATTCATAATTCAGGTGGGACCAGAAGTTGGCAAACAGAGTCAGCTGGGGTCAGCAAAAAACAGGCCTTCCAGTCCCAATGGAAGTTGGCAAATGGGCCATTTTTGGCCTCCAGAGGACCTCTGGGGGGAGCCATTCCCCCCCCGACTCAGGCCTTCCCCCCCCCCCAAGGCCCTCCAGAGGCAGGAAACAGCCTGTTTCCCTACTTCTGGTGGGCCCAAAAGGCCTGAAAATCAGCTGGCTGGTGCACACATGCGTGCATGAGCTGAGCTCGCATGCCCAATGATGTGGCTATGTGTGCCACCTCTGGCACATGTACCATAGGTTCGCCATCAAAGCTCCACACCATTTCTTGTATTTGCAGCAGTATATAATGCATTCTAGAAATTGAAAGACAGCTGTGAACATGCTAACGTTGTGTGTGCAAACTAATACTACAGCTGTGAAGCCACAATTTCTGAAGTGTTTAAGACAGGGTTCTCCAACCTTGGCAACTTTAAGCCTGGAGGACTTCAACTCCCAGAATTCCCCAGCCAGCTTTGCTGGCTGGGGGGTTCTGGGAGTTGAAGTCTGCCAGGCTTAAAGTTGCCAAGGTTGGAGAACCCTGGTTTAAGAAATTAGATATAAGGTTTGGAGATGGATAAGGGTCTTCTTAAAATATAGTTTCAATGTTTGTTAAAAAGTAATCTAATAATATAAATTGAATACATACACGTGCACATATGTTTAGCCCATTTTT
The DNA here is from genome assembly GCF_028640845.1 of Ahaetulla prasina. Classification (NCBI taxonomy): domain Eukaryota; kingdom Metazoa; phylum Chordata; class Lepidosauria; order Squamata; family Colubridae; genus Ahaetulla; species Ahaetulla prasina. The sequence continues at coordinate 131,945,791 of NC_080541.1, read as the reverse complement.
TATTTTTTAGTTAAGGCCTAAAGACTTGCTTCATTCTGCTTTACAGTAAATTATTACTGTAAATTATTACAATTATTAATACTGTTTGGCAATAATTGTAATTATTTGTTTAGTAATCCAGCTCAGTCTCCTAAAATTGTAACTCCCAGTTTTTCAGTCCTAAGCACAAATGCCTCTGGTGGCTCAACAGACTAAGTAAGTCTGTTATTAACACAGCTGCTTGCAATTACTGCAAGGTCAAGTCCCACCAGGCCCAAGGTTGACTCAGCCTTCCATCCTTTATAAGGTAGGTAAAATAAGGACTCAGATTGTTGGGGGCAATAAGTTGACTTTGTATATAATATACAAATGGATGAAGACTATTGCCTAACATAGTGTAAGCCGCCCTGAGTCTTCGGAGAAGGGCAGAATATAAATTTAAAAAAAAAATTACCTGTGCAGATTTCTGAATTTCTGTATAATATACCAAATCATCATATTTCCTCAATCCACTGATCATGTTGTCTTTTGTACATCAACTTGACTTGATGAACAAATTGATGATCAGTATGATTGGAAATGCTATGCAATGGCACCATTTTCATACAGTTGTTGTCTAGGAAGTGTTTTTTTTTTCATTTAATGTATCTTTATTTCTCTGGAGATGAGGAGATGAGTCATTTTACCTATTCTTATCAGTGACTGGGATAATCTTGTGTTACAAGTGATGAAGAACAGAATGGTATTCCATCTTTATTTTAACATGCAAATGCTAAGCAGAGAACAAGCTGAATTTTATTTCAGCACTGGACAGCGTCTTCCGTTAAAATGGTAGGTTGTCAAGTTTGTATGTCACATCTTTTTTTCATCGGTATTATATGTTCCATAAGGAGATTTCCTCTTTCTGCCAATTGAGGGAATTGTATCCATTTTTATTCATCACTTCCATAGTCTGTCTTTTTGACCCTCTCCTATCATCCCATACAAGAAAAAAAAAAATCCTCACCATCCTGAATTTGGTTATGACTTGTATCCTATCATATGTGACAGAAACAGAAAGCCAGGGAATGAAAAATTCTATTCAATTGCTGAAACACTTATTAAAACAGTTTCTGCCAGGGCACCTGCAAATTGCCACAAAATGTCATTTTCTAAGAGACTGGGAATGGATTCTTCTTAATTTGTCAATTATGCCTGGAATAGCTCTCATTATAAAGGGGTTTGGAAGTTATCAAGTCATAGCACTCCAATCAATCAGACACTAACAATGACTCTCATTTCATTTGTCATCCTGGACCATTTGAGCTTTTTCTGCTATTTTTAATTTGAGGATTTGTCATACTTGGACTGGATTTTTTTCTTTTTCTTTTGAAGGTTAGGAGGAAAGTATTAAGTACCCTTCTTGTTGCTACAAATCTGCACATTTTACATAGGAAAATATTTTCTTGTAAACTGACCGGAGTTGTAAACTTTACAAATTGAATAAAATCAACTGACTAACCAATCAATCAATATAAATTTAAAATTTAATCCAGCATTCGGTTTCCTGTAGTGATCAGTCAGATGTTTCTAAAAAGTAGAAGTTGATTCTCATTCTATATTATTCATTATGAGATTCCCTATATAAATCATAAGAAGTATTTATTCATCTGATTATGACTACACTTATTAGTAATTTATTATCATTTCTCCCTGTTTGGTTGCTTTGCTTTATTTGGGATTAAGGTTACAAAGCAGGTGAGAGTTTAAAAACATTCAGCTATGAAAAGACACATAAAATGACATAATTGCAAATACAAATATTTATACAAAATGACATTAAGTCAGTAACTTCTCAGAACACATTTTTTACAGCAGTATGCAAGAAAAAAGTATGCAAAAGTTTGAAAGCACGTAACAAATGCAAGCAGAAAAATAGGGACCACCTTTGGTGGGAAGGTAACAGCGTTCTGTGTGCCTTTGGCATTTAGTCATGCCAGCCACATGACCATGGAGATGTCTTTGGACAGTGCTGGCTCTTCAGCTTTGAAACGGAGATGAACACTGCCCCCTAGAGTCAAGAACGACTAGCACAAGTGCAAGGCGAACCTTTACCTTTTTATGCAATGAAACCATGCAATTTATGATGGGAGCCTGATGTCTTTTTCTCTTTCTTGAACCTCTTTTTATTGGAGGATGGAGCAGACTCAGCTTTAATAATTTCATTATCTGGCTACTTTATCTGTATTCTATTGCTAAGTATCCCAAGCACTGTTTCTACTGGAAAAGTAATACTTAGCATTAAATAGTATTTATATAATATAATATTATTTATTTATTTTTATTTATTTTATTAGATTTTTATACCGCCCTTCTCCCGAAGGACTCAGGGCGGTGTACAGCCGAAATAAAATACAGAGTATATACAATTAAAAGAAATTAAAAGAAACTATTAATAAATGGCCGATAATTTAAAAAATTTAAAAAATTTACAAATGTTTAAAATCTCTAAAACCCCAATTTAAAATCACTATTTATGCCAGTCCTGCTTGAATAAATAAGTATGTTTTTAGCTCACGACGGAAGGTCCGAAGATCAGGAACTTGACGTAAGCCAGGGGGGAGTTCGTTCCAGAGCGTCGGTGCTCCCACAGAGAAGGCCCTACCCCTGGGAGCCGCCAGCCGACATTGTTTGGCAGACGGCACCCTGAGAAGGCCCTCTCTGTGAGAGCGTACGGGTCGATGGGAGGCATACGGTAACAGCAGGCAGTCTCGTAAGTACCCGGGTCCTAAGCCATGGAGCGCTTTAAAGGTGGTAACCAGGATCTTGAAGCGCACCCGAAAGACCACAGGAAGCCAGTGCAAACTACGGAGCAGTGGTGTTACATGGGAGCCTCGAGCGGCTCCCATTACCACTCGCGCAGCTGCATTCTGGACTAACTGCAGCCTCCGGGTGCACCTCAAGGGCAGCCCCATGTAGAGAGCATTGCAATAATCCAGCCGAGACGTAACCAGAGCGTGAGTGACCGTGCATAAGGCATCCCGGTCAAGGAAGGGACGCAACTGGCGAACCAAGCGAACTTGGTAAAAAGCCCTCCTGGTGACGGCCGCCAGATGTTCCTCAAAGGACAGCCGGCCATCCAGGAGGACGCCCAAGTTGCGAACCACCTCCTTTGGGGCCACTAACTCGCCCCCAACAGTCAGCTGCGGAAGCAGCTGACTGTACCGGGGTGCCGGAATCCACAGCCACTCCGTCTTGGAGGGATTGAGCTTGAGTCTGTTTCTCCCCATCCAGACCCGTACGAATATGATATTTATATTAATATAATAATATTACATAAGACCTGAGGTGCTGCAATGGTTAGAGTGCAGTACTGCAGGCTACTTCTGCTGCCTGCTGCCCGCCTGCAATTTAGCAGATCGAAGTTCACCAGGTTCAAGGTTGACTCAGTCTTCCATCCTTCCGAGGTGGGTAAAATGAGGACCCAGATTGTTGGGGGCAATATGCTGACTCTGTAAACCGCTTAGAGAGGGCTGTAAAGCACTGTGAAGTGGTATATAAGTCTAAGTGCTATTGCTATAATATAGTGTAGTGCAGTGCAGTGCAGTGCAGTGCAGTGCAGTGCAGTGCAGTGAAGTGCAGTCCAATCCAATCCAATCCAATCCAATCCAATCCAATCCAATCCAATCCAATCCAATCCAATCCAATCCAATCCAATCCAATCCAATACAATACAATACAATACAATACAATACAATACAATACAATATGAAACAAATGAAACAATATGAAACAATACAAAACAATAAAGACGTTAATGGATTCTTCTCTATCTTTCCCAAAATAGGTTTAGGATATGAGACTTGGCTACCAGTCCCTTCCCCATAAATGTCTGTGAAAAACAGCTAAGATATCTTCCTTGCCAACCAAGCCTTAGAATACACTCTACATATAGCACTTAGAGCCATAGGCAGTTGACTTTGCCAGATAGGTAGAAAAATGTTTCAAACTCAAAGTCTTACTTGTATTGCCCTCAGTACATTGTACATTCAGTACATTCAGCTTTGTCAACTGCTTAAGAAGTGCTTCTTCACTCACCCAGTTTTTGGGAACTTTGAAAGTCCAGGGTTTCAAGATTGCTTTGAGCATTTTGTGTAAACCTAAGAGTACTGCAAATATATCAAAAAGCAATGTATGGATTTGGTGACATTTTCTATTGTATTTTAAAATAGTTTTAATGTGTCTCAATGGGCTATCACTATTATTATTATTATTATTATTATTATTATTATTATTATTATTATTATTATTATTATTATTATTATTATTATTATTATTATTATTATTATCATCATCATCTAAGAGTTGTATCTTTTTATTCTTGATGAATGTCTTTTATTTTCCTTATGTACCCTGAGAGCATATACACCAAAGACAAATACCTTGTGTGCCCAATCACACTTGACCAATAAAGAATTGAATTCTATTCTATTCTATTCTATTCTATTCTATTCTATTCTATTCTATTCTATTCTATTCTATTCTATTCTATTCTATTCTAGTGCTTGTTTTTATTATTAAAAATGCTCCTGTGATTTTGTGCTTTATCTGCTGAATGATTGTTGCAATTGGAAGGCTGATTCTTTGAGGAAGTCCAGCATAAAAATGAAAATTAATAAGAGAATCATTATAATCACCACCACCACCATCAATAATCATATTTCTGCTAATATAGAAATATGTCCTATTCTATTCAGTAGGGCCTATCTTAGATAATTGGGCATTGGGTTCTCATTTAAGCTTTTTTAGGTTCCATCATGCAAAAGACTTTGCATGATTTGTTTATTGATTTCCCAGTTACTTGTCATTCTTATAGACTTGGCTTCCTTAGTGTGTGGAGCAAATGTATCAGAAATGCTGGTGTTCAATAAGACAATAAGCAATACCAATCATAATGAATGAAGAATAGCAAAGTAAGGTAAAGGTAAAGGTTCCCCCGCGCATGCGTGCTAGTCATTTCCAGCTCTAGGGGGCGGTGATCATCTCCGTTTCTAAGCTGAAGAGCCAGCACTGTGCAAAGACATCTTATGACAGTCATGTGGCCAGCATGACTAAATGCTGAAGGTGCACAGAGCGCTGTCACCTTCCCACCCAAGTGGTCCCTACTTTTCTACTTGCATTTTTTACGTGCTTTTGAACTGCTAGGTTGGCAGAAGCTGGGACAAGTAACGGAAACTCACTCTGTTACACAAAGCTAGGGATTCGAACCACTGAACTGCTGACCTTCTGATTGACAAACTCAGCATCTTAGCAACTGAGCCACCGCATCCCTGAATAGCAAAGTTGAATTGGATAATAGACATTCGTATTATATTTTATTAAAATCATAATGAAATTTTTTAAAAAGGATTTTTTTTTTATTGAAAGAGTTTTAAAAAAACAAAAACATTTTTCCCCCTTTTTTCCCCCTCCCTCCCAAAAAAAAAACAAAACACCCCCCTCCCTCCCCCACCCCCCGGCTTCCCGGGTCAATCACAAGGTAAAGTTATACATAAACCAAACATAGAATAAAATTTTCCCTTCCAATCCAAATAACCACATCCAAAGCTTTTCGTCTCCCAACCCCCTCCCCATTACATAAAATAACTTTCTAATTATTCAAAGGCAATCTGATATTTCTTAATCTGATATCTGTTTTGTAGATAATCAATCCATTTTTTCCATTCAATTAAATATCTTTCCTGCGTATTGTCTTTTAAAAACGCTGAGATTTTAGCCATCTCAGCCAAATTAATAACTTTCAATATCCATTCTTCTATTGTAGGTATCTCTTCTTCTTCCAGTATTGTCCAATCAACAGTCTTGCTGCTGTTATTAAGTTCAAAATCAATTTAGTCTCAATCCCTGTACAATCCATTATAATTCCCAAAAGGAAAAATTGTGGCAGGAACTTTATCTTCTTCTTCAGTACATTTTGAATAATCCACCAAATTCTTATCCAAAAGACCTTAATTTTCTTGCAAGTCCACCAAATATGAAAATATGTAGCATCATCACAATCACACCTCCAACATTTCGCTTGGATATTAGGATACATACATGATAATTTTTTGGGATCTAAATGCCATCTATAAAACATCTTATAAAAATTTTCCCTTAAATTCTGTGCTTGTGTAAACTTAACATTTCTAACCCAGATTTTCTCCCATGTTTCCAACATTATTGGTTCCTGAATATTCTGTGCCCATTTTATCATACAATCCTTTACCAAATCCTTTTCCGAATCTATTTCAAGCAACACATTATACAATCTCTTTATATGCTCCTGGGTCTGATTTCTAATTTGCTTTATTAAATTTTCCTCCCTTTGCATTATACCAATTTTTTGATCTTCTTTCCATCTAGCACTTATTTGCCCATATTGAAACCAAGTATAATTCCTCCCTTCTTCATTTAATACCTGTAATGATTTTAATTTTTTAAAAAGGATTTTGACTTGGCATTGCAACGATTGTAAAATTGCCATCATTTATATACAGAGACTATTCCATACTTGGGAATATATGACTTCAAATATTAACCAATAAGCAGGGGTGAAATCCAGCAGGTTCTGACCGGTTCTGGAGAACCAGTAGCAGAAATTTTGAGTAGTTTGGAGAAATGGTAGCGGAAATTTTGAGTAGTTCAGAAAACCAGCAAATACCACCTCTGGCTGGCCCCAGAGTGGGGTGGGAATGGAGTTTTTGCAATACCCTTCTCCCAGGAGTGGGGAGGGAATTGGGGAATTTGCAGTATCCTTCCCCTGCCATGCCCACCAAGCCACACCCACAGAACTGGTAGTAAAAAAAATTGGATTTCACCACTGTTTATAAGTCATTTAGAGCTTTAAGTTAAGTAACAATACTGTAAATTTAAACAAATGCATAACCATGTCCACTGAAGAATATCTGGAAGAACATGGGAGGGCCATCTCCTTTCAGTTCAGAAGAACCTCTTTCAGGGGCAGTCTTTTGGGACTACATGCAAGTTATGAATAGAGCCAAATAAAGTTGTGTTTGAGATTAAATCCAGAATGATTGAGTTCATTCTTTCCCCTTTATTCCCAATACCCATCATTCTCTAATATTCTCTATTCACTCTCCCAAACAGCATGTTATTTGAGACATGAGCAGATGTCTGAACCAGAGGTCTGAATTGATTACCTGTTGAAGATTTTTGAAATTGTGTTTAAAGCTGCTTGTCGTTATATGAAGCAATCTCATTTTTAGTGTACACATTTCTACATTACAATAATACATTAGAAAGACATGGATCCTTGTAGCCAGGGGTGAAATGTTACCAGTTCAGACTGATTCAGTCAAACCGATAGCGGTGGTGGTGGCATGTGGTTCAGAGAACCAGTAGTGGCAGCAGCATGAGGCTCCGCCCACCTACCCAGACATCGTTACTTCCTGGTTTTAACCAGGAAGTAACCTGCTTTTGACCTTCTGTGCATGTGCAGAAGGCTTTGCACATGCGCAGAGGGTCCAAGTGCACATGTGATGTGCACACCTGTGTAAGTGAAGTGAGCATGTGCATGCAGAGCACACACTTCTGAACTGGTAGGGAAGGTAAGTAGATTTCACCCCTGGTTATAGCCTACCTGTACCTATTGAAAAATGGTTGCAGTTACTTACTGGCACCTGGATATGTGATGAGAAAAGATTGTTTTTGAAGTATAATCCTGTATATCCATTTCTTGATATGAATTACATGATGCACAATGCTTTTGTCTTGTCAGGATTTCAATTTATTTTATCAGTCTTCATTCAAGCCATTACTGAATCAAAGCATTGAATCAATATTGTATTTTTCTGGTGTCTAAGACAAATAAAAATAGAGTTGGGTGTTTTCAGTCCAGTAGTATTTCATTTAACTGATAATATGCAAGATGACTGTAGGATCAAGGAATATCTTCAAGGTCATAGTCCTCCTCAACACTCTTGATCATCTCACTTCTCAGATAAATTAAGATTATTTTGAGAGAAATCTGAATGTGAGCTGAGTCTAGATTCCCTATTTGCTCTGAGACCAGTGGTGAAATGCAATTTTTTTACTACCAGTTCTGTGGGCGTGGTGTGGCTTGGCAAGCATGGCAGGGGAAGGATACTGCAAAATCCCCATTCCCTCCCCACTCTCCAAATACCACCTCTGGGACCAGCCAGAGGTGGTATTTGCCAGCTCTCTGAACTACTCAAATTTTCTGCTACCGGTTCTTCAGAACCTGTCAGAACCTGCTGGATTTCACCTCTGCTTGAGACCTTCCATTTTTCTCAAAGAATAATGCTCACCAAGGTTATTTTAGAGTCTGGGCTATGACTGCTATTTTTGGTTATTTATAAGTAGTAGTATTTCAATTTGATTCTACTTCTCAGTAGCATCCATCAGGGCAGGGTTGAAGGCAAAGGGGAAAGAATAATAAAACAGAATCATGGTGTCATGACAAAAAACCCTTTGTTCATGGATTGTGATGGTATGATGCTGCTTTGGTCATTTTGATGACAACAGCAAAATTTTGCATGCACCCAGGCTACTTCTCACATAAAGAATATCTCGCTGTAGATAATGGATTAGTTGAAACTTGATATTTTTTGATATCTGCATACCATATAGTCAGGAAAAGCCTAAATGAAGAGACAAAGACTAAAGTAGACATCTCTAAGGTTCATAGATGGTTCCTCTGTAAGATTAGAGAGGACTGTGTTCCAAAGGGTGATGTTCTGTCCCCCCCACCTCAGTCGGGGAAACACGCGAACTGACTCAATTAGCCAGCAATGTAGTCCACAGCTATCAGCTCTGGCAGCAAACCAGCGATCATCTGCCAAAGTTATCTTCCCTGATGCCGGCGTCACTGAAGCTCGTTACTGGAGCAACCAGGAAGTCAGGAACAAACAACAATTCAGGCCAAATGCTCAGTCAAATAGTTCAGCTCAAGTTTCCACCAGTCAGTTTGTTTTGTTCGTCACGAAGTAGTAGAGCAGCCCCTCCTGTTTTTATACCCTGTGGGGTGTGGCTCCGTGACTCAGCACACTCTAGACTCCTGCCCCACCCCCTTTTTTGTTGTTCCCACCTCTCTTTTCTACAAAACCTGGGATTTAACCAGGACTGATTGTCCACAGCTGGGTCTGGAAGCATTGCCTGGGCAGGGGGAGATACAGGAGACAGAGGCCTCTTCACCTCCTCTACCTGGCCTGCCTCTGGCTCCTGGAGCTGAGCCAGAGAGGCCGACCCTGCAGAGGGGAGCCCTGACGGCCCTTCCCCTCACTCTCTGAGTCACTTTCTGGCAAGGGCCCAGGCCTGGGGGGGAGGGAGGCCTGGGGCCACAACAGGTGATATGAGAGAGAGAAAATCTATTTCCATATTCCTGTACAATGTTTCTATCAGCCTCATTCTGTTCAAAATATCCATACTGCATGACTATATATATATATATCTATGAAAATGAGTTTGGACCAATAGGGCTATTCTGCTTTATGGCTTTTCCTAACATCCATGTTTATATCAAGAAGCTGAATGATTCAGTGCTGAAACAAGATGATATTATGGCATTCTAGAGAGCCATGGAGGCACAGTGGTGAGAAGGTAGTATTGCAGGATAATTTTGCCGATTGCCAGCAGTTCAATCCTGACCAGCTCAATGTTGACTCATCCTGCCATCCTTCTGAGGTCAGTAAAACAAGGTCCAGATTGTTGGGGGCAATATGTTGACTCTATAAACTGCTTAGAGAGAGTTTGTAAAGCTGTATAAAGCAATATATAAGTCTAAGTGCTAGGGTTGTTGTAAGCTGCCCAAAGTTGCTTGACAGTGTCATGAGCAGCATATTAATTTAATAAATACATATTTTCCCCAAGTCAATTATGGATGATATGCAAAGACCTAGTTCACACAATGTCATTCAAATAAGCTATAGTTTCTGATTGTGGCTAAGGCAGTGAATATTATCTACAACATCTATCATAGCCTCAACACCAAGTTTTGGACATCATACTACACCCAACCACAATACAAATAAGCATGATATGCAATTATATAGGGAAACTGGCAAAGAAGATGGTGACAGTAGTCTATTTATAGCTCTCTCTCTCTCTCCATGCTCACTAATGTAATATTTTACATAAGTAAGTAGAGCTCATCTATTACTGTCATAACCTTCCACTTAAGGTGTTTCAGAAATATTTTCCTACTGAGAGTTCAGACACAGAAAATATAAGTAGAGCAACAACAGTCTCTCTCCCCTGCCCCCAATGCGGAAGGCACTAAGAAATTAAAACTAGCCATCAGTTTTTGCAAACCTGGATTTTGGACTCTGGCAATCTTGACAAGTGCAGTTTACCATCCCAAGCATTTCAAGATCCAAAGCTATTTCTTTCACAAATCTAACTAGATTCCGATGTCATAGCTGAAGCAACCATAGCTGCTGGTGCGATCACTACGCTAGTGCTGCTGCTGTAGAGCTTAAGGCTCCCAAGTGAGCATTCAGTGCCACATTAAATTTAATCTTCTGTATCCCAGGAGGCTGAAGTTAATAAGATAGTGCTGAATGTTGTGGCATTCACAACAGGGGGTCAATTTATGTAAGGGGAGGTGGACTATGAGAAGCATTTTCCTTTACAGGTCTCAGTGGAACCTGACATCCCATTTAGAAAGTCCTTAACATATATACTGTCCCTGACTACACATCAAGTGGGTTCTGGCTATTGATTGCTGGCGTGCAAACATAAAAAGTGCTTTGGTTTCAAAGAACCTGGCACAAGTACATTATTATTATTATTATTATTTAAAAATGCTTGTGACCAGCATCTCATACATTTCAGGGGGTCCCTGCAAGACAGGTTCTTATTTTCTGTTGTAGCATCCTTAGCATGTCAAGGAGAACACACAGACACACACACACACAAGCTGTTGAATTGCTATGGAACTGGGGCTGTTTAAGCACGATTAATACAATCATTATTACTCAAACTGACATGGAGGTGGAATCAATAAACACAGCCACCAGAGAACAGAACCTTGCTAAAAGATCTTCTTACCTAAATAAGATAAGTGATTCCTTCCCACTCTTGGCTTCTTGTTCACATTCAGTTGGGATTTGCTTGGATGGAGTTTAGAATTGGATTTGCTTTCTCTGGGGTGACGGCTGGCTTCTCACGAATCCTGTTTCGAGTTTAGTGGTTTGCCATTGTGGAATCCATTCCATATCCAAGATAGCCTGGATTTGATAGGGACTGGAAGGCAGTCAAAAGGAAATAACTATACCCATGCAATCTTGGCTATCCAAGCAATGCCAACATAAACTCAAAGGATTAAGACATGGCTGGCATGTAAACCAGGAGAAGCAGCATCTGTTCAAATGGCATGCAAATGCATCATTTGCTAGAGCAATATGCAAATTCCTACTTTTGTCATTGCCTGGCACAGATTGGAAAGATTAAAGTTCAGAGCTGAAAATATATCATTTTTCAATTGATACGATTTCTCTTCACGCCATACCAGACCATACCATATCTTGCCATGTTTTGTTTTGTTTTGCTTTTTAAGGAAAATTTACAGGATGCTAGAAGCTCAGCTCAAGGGAAGTTAGCAAATTGGAATTTCTTTCAAGCCAAGTGACAGCAGCTATGATATTTCTAAAGCTCATGGGTAGCTCCCATGTTTTAGTCAATATAAAATAGGAAATAATCTTGCCTTGGCCTTTCAGTCAGCCTTTCTAGTTTAAAAGAACAAAGAAAATAAAGAGTAGCTAATGAGTTTATATACAGTCTTACCTTGTTATAAGCATAATCCTGGTTTGTTACATAAGCATGGCCTGATACCCTATACTAAGCTATAAACCTCATGTTTATTAGGTTTTACAAAACATGGTGAATCCAGACCTAGGGAGCAATACAACTGGCTTGGATTGATATTTGAAGTCTGCTAAGATATCACTATACCATTTTTAAAGAATATTTTATTAAACTCTGGGCAGCTTTGAAATTTCCTAGTTTAGGGCACTTCCTTATGCACAGGTACTATTCCAAAATATACATTGCTGTCCTGGATCACAATTGCAAAACCATCACAAATTCTGTGAATTACTTTTGCCTGAATTGTTGCTCCAGGGGAAAAACTGAGATAACTTTGCAATATTTCCTCTGGAAGGGCACAATGACTGATTTTTCAAGGGTGAAAACTCCTGCCTCCCTTTTCCTTTACGTTGCCTCTTCTGAAATCAAATACTTCATCCCCATCCTTCCATGTTGCTTTGTGGGGCAACTGTACTCTTTCCCACTGGTAAAAGAAGTGACAGATAAGTGAGGCACAGCAAAGAAATAGGCAAGAAGCTCCAGTGAAGAGGGAAAAAAGGCCATGTTTCCTGAGTCTTCACCTTAAGATATGGAGGAGAGATCCATGCTCAAACTATTCAGCATCTATTAACTTAGATAAATAACTTGGAGGAACATCGAGAAGCATCAACATAGATTCAGTAAATGTAACTTATAGGTAACTCTCACATACTTAAAAGTCTGATGTGAAACCTCCTCTTAAGGTTATAGAATAGTTCATTTTTGCTTACACAGATGTATTATTTCTACTCAAAAGAACCACAGTATGGCATCTTTACTGCAAAAATAAAACACTGATCCAGATTGAAAATTCATTGTACAGGACATGACTAGGTGATCCTGTAATTTTGATTAAATCACTGATGCTTGTTTCTAACCATATGGGTTCCCATTTAAAACACAATGAAGAACTTGAAGAATTTTTCAGCCAGCTGAATTATTTCTGGGCTTATAAACAATCTGGCAAAAACAGTGTTTCTTTCTTTTCTTTTTCTTTTGGTGGAGTTCCTAGCAGTTTAAATGGTGAATATTTAGCCTCCGTGTGTATATTCTTTACTCTGTGAATGCTAAACTATTTCCCAAATAACAAATCTTACAGGTGTTATTATCACCTCTTTCTTTGCAGAGCAAAGAAAATGCACTAAGTAGCTCAGTGTTTCAGATAATAAAATCATCACTTGGGATTTCTTTTGGTCCCAAGATCTCTAAAAATTGTGCTACAAAGACAGATGTGATTTCTTGTTAATTTAAAATACAAAGCAGAAATCAAAAACAGATTAACTAAACTTAATACTGCCCTTTTAAATCCCAGTCTCAACACTTGCATAATAAATAATTAGTTTTCCATTCACTGTAGTCTTTAGCTATTCCAAATTTATTAAACACTGTCTTATAAGCACAAATATGTGAGTCTCAGATATCTAAAGGCTGCCATTTCTCAGTTATAGCTTGGCTATCAAACATCATTTGTAAATTCATTTTGTTACACTTTTCAGCTATAGATCCAGTGATGATGAGGCTGAAATTTTCTAATAACTGTGGTTATTTTTATTGGGATTTTTATAATATTTTTTTTCTTTTCTTTTGCTGACCTTCAGTCAGTTTTTGACTCCTAACAGCTGCCTGGACTACTCCAAGGAGTTTTTTTGACAAGGCTTTTCAAAAGTGGTTTACCATTGCCTCCTTCCTAGGGCTGAGAGAGAATGACTAGCCCAATATCACCCAGTTGGCTTTGTGCTTAAGGTGAGACTAGAACTTACAGTCTCCTGGTTTCTACACCAAGCTGGCTCTTATTGGAGATTCTAGCTCTGCTTTTCTCATCATTTCTTTAGAGCAAAAATATGGTTGTAAATATACAACTTGTGACCAAATCAACACATCCAATGGGTGAATGGTTCTTGTAGGGCAGTGTCGGTGAACCTATGGCACGCGTGCTGGAAGTGGCACCTGAAACCATCCCACGAAGAATGTGCAGCCTTGTTGGCTCCTATTCCGCGTTCCTGTGATCACACGCACACCGGTCAGCTGGCTGGCGCACCTGCGTGAGCGGCGGAACCCGGAAGAGCAGCATTCCATCAAACATGTGCAGGCTGGCACTTGGCCTTCCGGGTTGACATTGCATGCATGTGCGATGGCCAGGTGTTCATCGGGCACACCTCCATGCCAGTATCTGGGTGTTTAGGTGCCAGCTCATGCATGCGTAATTGACCATCGCTCTTCCGGGTATTGGCGCGCACGTGCACACAAGGGCCAGCAGGGCCACACATACCTCACAGGATGGTTTCGCGTGCCACTTCCGGCATGCAGGCCAGCACGCAGGCACATCAAAGGTTTGCCATCACAGTTGTAGGGGCTGAGAGAAATTATATGGCAACTGCCAGTGAAGGAGGGTTCAAAGAGGGCATGGGGTTAATTGAATTCTAATTGGTCCCATAAAGTGGTAAAAATAATAATTCCAGGTAGCAGATGCTAGATAGCAAGAACTCTGTTGATTGGTGGTGGGAGAGGGGAGGGAAATGCACATGAAAAGTGGTAGTGCTTTAATTGTACAATCACAACTCTCATCTTTGCTTTTTTTTAAAAAAATCCCATTCCCTTGCAGATATCACTGAGCAACTCCCATTTTTTCTTCCTGGTTTTGTAATCATTCACCTCTCTTGGGTGGCATTGCTGCCATGACTAAATTACACTTCTGCCTTTGGTGCTTTACTTCAAAAGGTCATCCCATCACTGAACGTGAAGTAATTGTCAGGTTCCACTCTAGTTGGGTTTTCTAAATGCAGAAAAACTGGGAGCAGCCAAGAGGATACCTGTTTCTGAGCCACCAGATGGCAGCTAAGAAATAAAGAAAACACTTGTTCTAGGAACAAAATGTTCCTAGGCTCTGGGGAAAAAGATTGGAAGCACTCAGACTAAACCACAAAACTGGATCTTGTTACTATTCCCTTGCAACTTGATCATTTTGCAGGATCCAATATGGGTCGGTCACCTCGGCCAGAGGTTTTGTATTCTGAGCTTTTGGACTCATGCTGGAGCCTATCTTCAGGGAACTTCTCTCTAGCAGAGTGTGAGCTGTTTTGTATGTGGTATTTATAGTGTCTGTTGTATATAGCCTTTTAGATGTATTGATGGCTGGCTTTTAAGTCATTGGCTGTCATTTGCTTATGCTGCTCAGCCCTCGCTAAGTACTTGATAGGCTGGTGGGATATCAGCCAGATTTTATTTCCTGGACTCCAAGATCACTGCAGATGAGGACTATAGCCAAGAAATTAAATGACATTTGCTCCTGGGAGGAAAGCTATGGCAAATCTAGACAGCATATTAAAAAGCAGAGACATCACCCTGCCAACAAAAGTGTGTATAGTCAAGGCTATGGTTTTCCCAATTGCAATCTATGGCTGTGAAAGTTGAACCATAAGGAAGGCTGAGTGCCAAAGAATTGAGGCCTTTGAAACTCTGGTGCTGGAGAAGACTCCTGCGAGTCCCTTGGACTGCAAGGCAATCAAACCGGTCAGTCCTAGAGGAGATCAACCCTAACTGCTCTTTAGAAGGCCAGATCCTGAAGATGAAACTCAGATATTTTGGCCACCTAGTGAGAAGGAAGGAGTCACTGGAGAAGAGCCTAATTCTGGGAAAGATTGAGGGCAAAAGAAGAACGGGACAGCAGAGAATGAGGTGGCTGGATGGCATGAGCTTAAATGGACTCTGGGGGTTGGTAGAAGATAGGAAGGCCTGGAGGAACATTATCCATGGGGTTGCAATGGGTCAGACATGAGTTTGCAACTAACAACAATATATCAGCACTTATGTTGACTGGTGAGGGGTCTGTTTCCCAGGCTTCAATCACTTCCCTGGCTGTTTTTGGCTTAGGACCGGGATACTTACGGGACCGTCTACTGCCACCTTGTATCTCCCAGCAACTTGTGCGTTCTCACAGAGAGGGACTCCTTAGGGTGCCGTCAGCCAAGCAATGTCGACTGGCGGCCCCCAGGGGAAGGGCCTTCTCTGTGGGGGCTCCTACCCTGTGGAACGAACTTCCCCCTGTACTTCGACAAATACCTGACCTTCGGACCTTTCGCCGCAAACTTAAGACTTATCTATTCTGTCTTGCAGGACTGGCTTGAATTTTAATTTTTTAGCTGATTTTATGGGTTTAAATTTTTATTAATTTTTTAGGGTTTGATTGTATTTTAAAATTGGGCCAAATTTAATAAGTTTTTTAATGTCTGTTTTTAGTATTGTATGTGTTTTTGCTGTATTTTATTTTGGCTGTAAACTGCCCTGAGTCCTTCAGGAGAAGGGCGGTATACAAATTAAAATATTATTATTATTATTATTATTATTATTATTATTATTATTATTATTATTATTATTATTATTATTATTCCTGTTCATCCAACAATCTGCAAAATTGAATGTGTGTCCTTGGGAAGCCTGGGAAACAGGCCCTTGTCAGTTAGCAGGAGTGCTGATTTATCACCAGCCTATCAACTATTTAGAAGGTGAGGGTTGGGCAGGAAAACAACAGCCAATGTCTTAAAAGCCAGCCATCAAGACATCTAAAAAGCCACATACAACAGGCACTATAAATTAGTGGTGGGATTCAAAAATTTTTACTACCGGTTCTGTAGGCATGGCTTGGTGGGCATGGTGTGGCTTGATGGGTATGGCAGTGGAAGGATACTGTAAAATCTCCATTCCCACCCCATTCCAGGGGAAGGATACTGCAAAATCCCCATTCCCTCCCGATCAGTTGGGACTTGGGAAGCAGAGAATAGATGGGGGCGGGGTCAGTCAAAGGTGGTATTTACTGGTTCTTCGAACTAATCAAAATTTCCGCTACTGGTTGTCCAGAACTGGTCAGAACCTGCTGAATACCATCTCTGCTATAAATACCACTCACATTCTGCTATAGAGAACTGAAGATGGGGTCTGGCACGAGTCCAAAAGCTTGGAATACAAAACTCTGGTCCCAGTGACTGACCCAGATTGGATTCTGCAACATTATCCTGGGACATGTATATTCACCTTCATTTACTGATCATTTTGACCACATATTTATTTACCCGCCTAATCCTTTACCAGGCGAGTACTGCATTTCAATCTGTTCATTATCTTGTTTGATTGCTCCTTGCCTGTCAAGAAGTGAAATGTGACTTTACATTTCACTTCCTGAAATGTGAAGTTACATTCACATGCAAACGCTAAAAAAAAATAAGTTTCATTAATTTTGAAAGTGGAATGGCTTTTTCTTTGTTTCTTTTCTTTTGTAATTAATCCTTGGAATCAATATAATTTTAAATGCTGAATTCTTGCAATTCTTGTACATGAAATAATTCCTGCACCAACTTACTGACACACTGCAATTCTGGAGTTTTGCATATTTATAATGCTGGCTTGGCCAGCAGTTTGCTAGTTCTCTGCTTTTTGCCAAAAGATGTCAGTATTAAGCTATCAGTTTTGTCAAATAGTTGAATCTCTCTCTGTTACCTCATCAGAGTTTTCAGTCAGAGCCAGTCACATATAGTTATAGAGCACTGAAATAATTTCATCTGATAGAATTCATGAAATAGTTCCTTCCTATTGTTTACTTTAGCCACCCATGGCTCCCGGTATACCTAAAACCATGCCTCATGGTGTAAGGATTTTTATATTATTATGCCCCTTAATTGTTTATAATAAAATAATTATATTATTATTTAAGACAATAATCATAAATCATGGATGAAAGAATAAATCAATATCTGAAGCATTCATTTGTCATATCTCCCTGCAATTTTTCTGGTTGGTGCCAAGCAAATAAAGAAAAGCTGCTTTAAAAAAATTAAAACAACTAAGATAAATATGACATGAAATATCATACTCTGGCAAATTTCGATTCTGAAGATGATGCTTCACATACAAGAGGCAAAATAAAAAAACCACTAATTTTTGAATTATTTGTGAATCTTTGTTTTATTCTGGCTAAAACACTCTTTGGATGGGAATGCTTATACTGGCATTATATTTCAGAACGGATACCTTTTGAAGCTGTAATGTGGTTTATCTTGCAATTTATATAACAACAAGGGAATACAACTCCAAGCCTACTGCAAAAAGAAAATAAGGAGCATCAGAGACTATAAGCCAAGTGTGAATTAGTTCAACACTGATTTTATTTTTTGTACCTGTGGGATGCACTATATAACTCATGTCTATTTGTAAGAGCACCTGCTAGTGCAGTGTTTCTCAACCTTAGCAACTTTAGAATGTGTGGACTTCAGCTCCCAGAATTCCACAGCCAAGCATGGCTGGACTAGTGAATTCTGGAAATTGAAGTCCACATATCCTGAAGTTTGCCATGGTTGAGAAATACTGTGTGAGTGACTCAAACAATAAAGATGGCAGCTACAAAAATGCAGTCAAAGTCCTGTTGCTTTTTTATGTGACACATATGGAAAAAAGAGACTCCAACTGTGTGGCTGCAGCTGCCATCTTGACTTTCTTAAGCATAACCAGAGATGCTCCTGGGATGCTACCCTGAGAAGGAAGCACGTTTTCAAAACTCTATGGTAGGAGATGAGCAGGGTGAGCTGGAGGGCGCGATTAAATGCGTCATCATTGCAAGAGACTTGACAAGAGACTCAGGTCTGGTCCCCTTATTCACTCTTATGAAGCAACAATTTAGGTAGACCATTAGTAGACCAAATTCTTGTATATAGGTAGCAAGAATAAACTCTTAGTGCTTTGAACTCAAGTCCTGCTCCTGGTTATTTGTGGTGGAATTCAATTTTTTTTACTACCAGTTCTGTGGGCGAGGCTTGGTGGGCATGGTGTGGTTTGGTGGGCAGGGCAGGAAGGATACTGCAAAATCCCCATTCCCTCTCCACTCCTGGAGGAAGGATATTGCAAAATCTCCATTCCCACCCCACTCTGGGGCCAGCCAGAGGTGGTATTTGCTGGTTCTCCAAACTACTCAAAATTTCCATTACTGGTTCTCCAGAACCTGTCAGAACCTGCTGCACTTCACCTCTGGTCTGACATCTATTGTTTAAACAAAGTAGCTCGAAGGACATGTCATCATTTTAGCAATGTGAGAATTCAAAACCTTGGATGAAGATTTTTTTTTAAAATTATCCAATATTAACATCAGACATTATCGTTCTAAGACTCAAATTAGAATTATTCAAATAATAGCAATTGCCTTCCTACTTGTTTCTTTACCCTTTTGTTCTTATTCTTCATTAGTGAATATCAGTATAGAGAGAAGGATGTGTGGGGAAAGTCTTCTTTATATTGTTATTCGGAGAATGCTTGCATCATCCACAAAACAGAAAAATTCAAAGCGTTGCAAAAATCCCAGACTAGAAAGAGTGTCTGTTTTGTTAAAGAAGATCCTTTTATTGGCGGTTCAGAGCATAAAGTTTATGAAACCTAATAACAGCTTCAAAGACAAATCACTCCATGACGCCTAATTTGTAGTCCCCCCACTTTTTTTTTTTCAGTACCAGTAAGGAAACAGATGCTAATTGCAGTTCCTATGAATTATTTTAAAAGGTTTAATGGATATTTTAAAAAGAGAGGACTAGTCATCCATTGTTATGAGAATCTCCCAGCCCCGGGCAAATAGGAAAGAAGAAACCTAGCATCAAATTCACTTGTCTGCAACCGAAAACTGAGTTTCAGAGCTCGCAGCTGTGTGTCTAAGAAAACAACTTGCTTCTGAAAAGGAGTGGAAAGTTACAAGCTGTCTCCTACTGTGTTTAATACAATAATGGAGACACAACTTGATCATGTCTGGAGCAAGATCAAGACTAACATAATGTTCAAAACCCACCAATACCTGCTGTGAGTTCCCTAAACTCTTCATTTACACTTTCTAAAATTAGGGAAGAATCTGAGTCAGATTTTGGTTTCTTGCTGTTTCATTTAAAAAAAACAACAACAACTTTATGAGTACATTTCAGAGGTGGGTTTCAGCAGGTTCTGAGCAGTTCTGGAAAACTGGTAGCAGAAATTTTGAGTAGTTTGGAGAACTGGTAGTGAAAATTCTGACTGGTCCTGCCCCCATCTATTCTCTGCCTCCCAAGTCCCAGCCGATTGGGAGGAAATTGGGATTTTGCAGTAACCTTTCCCTGGATTGGGGAGGGAATGGAGATTTTAGTGTATCCTTCCCCTGCCATACCCACCAAGCCATGCCCACAGAACTGATAGTAAAAATTTTTGAAACCCACCACTGGTACATTTCAATGGTTTACCATTGGTACTGAAATGAGGATTATTTTCTCTAGTTCTAACTAGAGGTGAGTGAACTTGCAATTAATTATTAAATACTGTATTTAACAGTCTAAATTTAGCATTCATTATTTGGAAATTACCTACAAAAGTGATGCATGGCCTTATGAGAACATGGGCTATGTAGTAGGTTGCTCTTTTCAAAATCCATGTTTGTGTGCATTTGATGGGATGGGGTGGTTCATGTTTTAGATTTGGAGATGGGATATCCAGGTTCTAATATGTATTCATCACAATCCAGTTTAAAGGGTTGTGCTGTAAGGAAAACTAGGAGGAGGTAGTGTCACCTTGAACTCTCCAAATGAAAAGTGAGATATCAATTTAATAAACAAATGGAGTTTGTTTCCACATCTCCTTGGTTTACTATAGTTTATTGGCAGATGGAGAAGAATAATAGGAACAGAATCCTTAATGAGCAATACCCTTTCTTATATAGCACTCTAGTTGTAATAGAATTCAATTTTAATAAGTCCATGCTATAATGGCCAAGACCGAGATTGGTCCTGGGCCAGAAACAATGAAACTGTGAGTTTTATTAGACACAAAGCTAGTTAGATGACTTTACATCAGTCACTGTCTCAACCAAGGAAGGAAGCAATTACATTAATATTATTTAGACACTTCATGTGTGTTACTATGATTGAAACCCTGTCCCTTTTGAATACACTTACAAAAAGGTCACCAAACCCATCATCTTATCAATTTTAATCTTGGGCAAGCTAATGAGGATATTATGAGAGCTGGTCTGCAAAATAAATGAAGAGAGCCAGGTCCTTAGAGAAGAGAGTCAGCAAAGACGGATTAATTATGTTACAGATTACAGATTAAGAGAGTTGGAAGGGACCGAATAGGTCATCTAGTCCAACCCCCTGATTAAGCAGGAGACCCTATACCATTTCTGACAAATGGCAGTCCAATCTTTTCTTCTTAAGTGATGAAGCTCCCACAACTTCTGAAGGCAAACTGTTCCATTAGTTGATTGGTCTCACTGTCAGAAAGTTCCTCCTTATTTCTAGCTAGATTGAATCTCTCCTTGGTCAGTTTCCATCCCTTATTCCTTGTCTGGCCTTCAGGTGCTTTGGAAAACAGCTTGACCCCCTCCTCTCTGTGGCAGCCCCTCAAATATTGGAAGACAGCTATCATGTCTCCCCTGGTCCTTCTCTTCACTAGACCAGCCATATTGTTCAGAAACATACATTGTTTCTGAAATATTTATTTATATCATACTACATAGCCTTATTATAAATACTGTTTTCAGTATTGATTTAAATCAGGGGTCTCCAACCTTGGTCCCTTTAAGACTTGTGGATTTCAACGGCTGAGGAACTCTGGGAGTTGAAGTCCACAAGTCTTAAAGGGACCAAGGTAGGAGACCCTTGATTTAAGTGATACAATTATGAATTTACTAGATTTCTTAGACCCATAGGTCTAAGAAAGTGAAGTGGTGAGAAGTTTTTCTAGTGGAACCTCCTGCTTGCTGTATAACTTGCTAAAGCATTTCCAGTTGCCAGTGCAAGGATATTTACCACTTCATGAGACAGTTTGTTCAACCGGTTAACAGCTGTTACTACCAAAGGGGGAAAAAAAATTGTTAGAAACATATACATAAGGTCTTTAGGTTAAGAACATTCTGGTTTAAGGACAACCCTTAGTTAAGAGCAGAGCCTATCACAGTAAAATCTGAGTTAAGTACACAGTGATTCAAGCTGAATACACAGTGGTTCAAGTTCATTACACAATGCAACTTATACAGTATTATAAAATAATAGTGTTCTGGTTTACATACAAATGTGACTTAAATACAGACTTGGAGAACCGAACTTATTCTTAAACTGGCAACTACTTGTATAGCAGTTCCATCATTCAGTAAAAGCCTATGTGTTTTTGCTCAGCAATACTTTCCACAGGGTTTAATTGGGTTACTCCGTAATAATCATGCTTAGGCTTGCACCATGATCAAAGTCTCATAAATGTATTTTTCTATAATAACCAGGTGGCCAAAATGAATTTCTCATGGCAGCTTAAAATAGGTTTTAATTGGATTTCCTGTGTGAGAGAGTGAATCAATACAAGCTTCTTGATCAACAACATCCATTTTAAACTTACACATAAAGGGCAATAAGCTCACAGCTCTGATGCAATTTGGCAAGGTGACCAAAGGAACTTTGTTATGGACACAAAATAAATATTTGTTTATGAACAAAATGCATAGCATTTCCCTTTATATCATGTGGCAAGGGCATAGATCAAGTGGAATGCTTGGCCAACTGGAGATTGTCAAGTTTTTCTGGCTTCCCAGATGATGGTATTCAGAGTTTTGCAGATAAAGTTGGCAGAACTGCTTCTTCTTCCTTCTGGAGGGTCTTTCTGGATCACAAAAGCTAGATATTCAAATATATGGACAGAGGGGGTTGCAAAAGGAAGTGTACAATCACTGAATATGACCGAGCAGAAGCAGGTCAACTTTGGGTTATGCATCTTTAATTCGCATTCCTGTACAGAATGGGAAATTATATTTGATACATTAAATTTCCCATATCAGGCCTATAATTTTAAGATTCTAATTAAGGACTTTACTGGACTTTACAGTAGATCTTCCAGCTGTTTGCAAATGACGAAGAGTTTACTTTTGTTTATTGCATGGAGCCCCAGCAAAGCATAATATCTTTTCAAATCTTTGGAATAAATCTGGGTTCATTCAGATAAGGTGATCTATTTTCAACAGCTACCAAATCAAGATATCTTATGGACAACATATGCCAACTTCAGTTTTTCTCTGTTTTCTCATTTTTCTAACTTTAATTAATTTCAGTGTAGTACACAGTTTGCCACCAATGACCATGCCATTAATTGTAGACAGTAAGTAGAATGATGATATACTGGGAAGCATGCTGATTTCTGCACTTCACTATGGCACTAGAAAAGAAGCTAAGAGGGAGAGATGAAGTTATTTAGGCCTTTAAGTTCTCAGCATGTAGAAATCAATCTTCTTCCAACACATGGGAAGAATGGGAATATCAACAGTTTCTTTCCTATGTCTTGGACTTAGCTAAAAGAAGGACAAAGACTTGTCCATGAGAACAAATTTGGGGATGTCAGAAAGTCTATGGAAATCTTCAGTCATCCAGGTCATGAATGTCCCAAAGGTGCTTTTTCAAAAGGCAACTGGAGTTTCTTCATTTTTGCTTGAAGATGTTTCACTTCTCATCCAAGAAGCTTTGGGGTGTCAGAAAGTTTAGGCTCAATGGTGGGTTATCATAAGTATCTTTTACTAGGACTCCTTAAAAATGGAGTCTATCAGAAAGGTACTAAGTTATCCCCCTTTCTAGTCTGTAACATTGTCTTGCAAAGCATATTCCCGAAACTTTCATGTGTAAACTCAAGTTGTACAGAAACCCCATTTATAAAATTTATTCATTGTATTTATCTAAGCTTGTCTTTAAGAGAAAATAATCAGTAATATAACTAAAAATATCAGCCAATCATTTTGATTCAGAGACCTAATTAAATTTGAATTTCAACCTTTGGCTTTTCTCTATGTGACAATTAAAAAAAACAAAAACAAACCACAGGTTATTCTAAGTTTGTGGATCATAGGAAATAAATATAGTTGAGTTATCCTCATATATACTCTGAAAGTACTAATTTCTCTTTTTTTTAACAGACACAGTTTTTCCCTTTCGTTACATAAGGCTGAAGAGTGAAATTTTAGTGATTCTATGTGCTCTCTCTTCTTCTCCTTGTGTGAGTTCTCTCCATGTCTATCTTTAATATATAGTATATAACCTCCAGAGCATACAGTGTGAAATTTTCAGATTAATTTATGTACATCTGCAATGAAAAAGGTGAAATGCAGTTAGCATATTCTAGAATAAAAGGCTCAATTTCAGTAGCATTGTTCTGTATTTTCGTTGTTTTTTTTAATTGAAAAGAAATTTTCTTCCATGTTAAGAGCCTTTAGGCTGGAAATAAAATAAAACAATGACAAAAATAAAGAAGCAAGGAGATATTTTTTTAGTAAGTGGAGTAGAAGACTTTAATCACCCTTGTGAAAGGTCTCAGCAAACAGGCAAGTCTCCCAGGCTTTCAAAAATCCTAGCAGATTGGGCGACCTCCAGATCTCAGGGGAATCCCCATCCCAGGCCCTTGTCATTGATCTCCAATATGAACTCAGTTTTCACCAGATCTCCAAGGGCACTTTGATACAGAACCAGCTTCATTTTCTAACCCTTGAAGAGGACCTGCTGAACCAACTCTATTCCTGCTGACCTCAGAATTCTAAGAATTCAATGAATGCAATGAAATACATGAATTATTGTTCTCTTTCCAATTGGTCATTTGGAGTTTACTGGAGGGGAGGGGGAGGGGTTCATTCAGTTATCTTTTTTAAATTCAGTCCTGCCAAAGCTACTATTGGTTTTAAATCATTAAAAAAACAACAACCCACAAGCCTTCATTTTTGCAGTTCACAAAAAGTAAAGGTAACTAATTTTTCTCTCTATGTTTTCAGCACATGTTGCATGTGTTGATTTTGTTTTGTTTTTTTACAAAGAAAAATGGATCGGTCTAATGGTGTAAATCCTCAAGAGCTATCAAACTGATGTAACATGTTCACATCTTTGCAATTGTGTGCTTTTTCCAAATCCTCCAATCATGGTTAGGTATTCCACTGTTGGCTGAGGGAGAGAAGATAATAAAGACTAAAAAACAACAACACAACAATGCCATCCTTTTTTAGTTACTAGAATTGATTCTCATTTTAAGGACATTTCCATACTACTTCTCAAGTCGATCCCAAAAAGAAGGGAAAGGGTAGAAAACCCAGCAAATGTCACTGAATCAGAATTCCTCATCAAAAACTAAGATAGTTTGAGAAGTAATAGTTAACAGTAACAGAGTTGGAAGGTACCTTGGAGGTCATCTAGTCCAACCCCCTGCTCACGCAGGAGACCTGCACTGTGGGCTGTGATAAGAGTTTCCACCTATGGGAAATCAGAATTGTTCTGTTTTTGTAATTTCAATAGCATCATGACTACAAGCCAACAGCTCCTGGCACTGAGAAAATTCAGAGCTTTTTTTTTTTAATCAGCACAGAATCGAGAAATCATCTGGAACCACCAAAGATATAAAATGACAGGGTTGTTTGATTGTATTCTAGCTGAATTTCTCTTCAAGCTATTGTATTTCCAGTATTAGGATTATGAACAAAATAATAATTAAAGGTAAGAGTATTCTAAAACAAGGAAGGAGCAAAAACAAAGACACTTTGTTTCTTTATTGTTTTGATAATAAAACCCAATCAAAAGTGAGCAGGATAAATAAAGACATTTGATAATCTTCCCTGTCTCTATTGGGTCTAATCGGACTCTCTTGGCATCTCCAAAAATGTTATAGCAGCATTGAAACTTATGTTTAGATTTCTACACAGCCTAGACACCCTACTTCTTTTTCTTTGAGAGGTAGACAAATTGTAGCCCTGCCACCATGTGGCTCCCAAGTTATCTAAATGGCAGATAAACAATGTAATTTTTCAGAGAATTTTCTTTGGGCAATCCAATAAAATGCTTTTTTTTCATAAAATGCTTGCTTCAATAAAAACTCCCAATGGGAAACAATCACAGCCCTTATCATTCCAGGGACATTATTAGGCAATTGCTGAGGTTCTCCACAATTTTATTTTTTTTAAAAAAAGTTTAAAAGAAGAGGCTTTAATCTTACAGTTCAGCAATCTCAATATATACAGTAATATTGGCTCCATGATGGTTTTATAGATCGGGAAATAGTGATAGTTTTTGTGGAAAGATTACTAGGATTTGAAATTCCACTGAACAAGTAAAGCAAGGCTTGATCATAATTGAAGAATGGGTCAGGAATTATAAATCTATAATGTTTCTTATAAAGTTCAGGATAAATGGAAAAAGGGTGACTTGGCTCTACCCATTAATTTTGTTGTTGTTAGTTGCAAAGTCGTGTCCGACCCATCGCGACCCCATGGACAACGTTCCTCTAGGCCTTCCTATCCTCTACCGTCCTCTGGAGTCCATTTAAGCTCATGCCTATTGCTTCAGTGACTCTATCCAGTCACTTCATTCTCTGTCGTTCCCTTCTTCGTTTGCCCTCAATCTTTCCCAGCATTAGGCTCTTCTCTGGTGAGTCCTTCCTTCTCATTAGGTGGCCAAAGTATTTCAGTTTCATCTTTAGGACCTGGCCTTCTAAAGAGCAGTCAGGGTTGATCTCCTCTAGGACTGACTTGTTCGTTTACCTTGCAGTCCAAGGGATTTGCAGCAGTCTTCTCCAGCACCAGAGTTCAAAGGCCTCAATTCTTTGGTGCTCAGCCTTTCTTATGGTCTAACTTTTTTTTTTAATAGTTCCACCCATTAAACCAATTCCAGTTTCTACACAGACAAGTTCAAAAACTCCCTTTAATAAGAACTCTCCCTACAGCCTGAGAATATTTCAGATATACTGTGCCTTAGAGCTAATTTTAGAATTCATAGCCAAGTTAATAAAGAAGAGGGGGAAAAAATAAGCATCTTCAATATTATAGGCTCATATTAAGAAGCAATCAGAGTATAAAATAGCAGTAGCACAAGATACATGTTTTTAAGTATAATGAATAATGAGCATGTGTTTGTTTCTAATTAAAGAGTGACAACAGATTTTGCAGGGATATGTAAATAAAGAAGAGGACTTGATTTGCGGTTAACATTACATTCCACTCATGTAATGGTACCCCTGAGGGGGAGGAAACTATCCTTATAACACTATTTGAATAGTCCTGGTACAAGCAAACTAGTTAATGATTTCTGCTCAAACCTTAATGGGTAGCATAGCTGAACAGATGCAGCCAAATGTCAGCCGCTAAAGAGCTTTTCGAATGCAAAAGGCATTGTTTAGAAAGTGGCAGAAACACCATCAACTGAGCAAAACCTATTAAGCAACAAGGCATAGATTCACCTTTGTGGTAAGCTTGGGGAACATGATAAAATTCTAAAGTACTGATGAAGCATAGGGAGAAGGGCAGTTAACTGGTGAACTCCACCAATTAGCATTCTAGAAACTCCTTTGGAATGACACCAAATAGCTAAATCATTATTCTGATATAGAACATATGTGGGTATACAGTGTCTTGCCCAAAGAGCCTCATATTTATTTTCAAGGCAACTCTGTGAATGTTGTTTATAGAATACATCACTAAAAATCACAAATATTTAGAAACTGAAAAAGGGTAAATGCCTAAAATCATAAGACCCTTGCCTTCTAACAGGTGTGTCTATGGATATTGGCCATAACAGTACTGTACTAGTCCTGCCTCATTTTTTACATGCATCATGTGTAATACATGTAAACAAGAGGTGTGTTTTTGGCCACCATTTTGATTCCACCCCTCCCCCCTTCTACAAATGCCTCTGGGTTTTGGGCAAAATTGGAAGCAACAACAGATGCTCATTCTGAAATCCTGATGGCAGTTAAATATGGTAATAATCTAATTCAGCTTTATAGCTAGAAGAGCTGGAATCCACTACAGTGCTACTAGGACTGTCTCATTACATTGCACTTCTGTATGGCACCCTATGCAACAAAAGTATTTTAGTTCTGCACAATGATTTACAATAGCACAGTACTGTAACCACAAACAAAAATAATCACCTCTTTGGCTGGTGTTTTGGGGAAAAGAGTTCCAGCTGGGAACCTAGGAATTATCTAAATAATGGATTGGTGTCCTCCAATTGTAATAGAATTCAAGTTCTGTTTGGAACCCTCACCATATCTCTGACATCAATACAATTGAACGTGTCCAGAAATATTTTACAAGAAGAGTTCTTCATTCCTCTGTAAACAACAAAATACCTTATCCCACTAGACTTGAAATCCTGGGCTTGGAAAACTTGGAACTCTGTCGCCTTCGACAAGACCTAAGTTTATCTCATAGAATCATCTATTGTAATGTCCTTCCTGTCAAAGACTACTTCAGCTTTAATTGCAATAATACAAGAGCAACCAATAGATTTAAACTTAATGTCAACCGCTTTAATCTAGATTGCAGAAAATATGACTTCTGTAACAGAATCATCAGTGCTTGGAATACTTTACCTGACTCTGTGGTCTCTTCCCATAATCCTAAAAGCTTTAACCAAAAACTGTCTACTATTGACCTCACCCCATTCCTAAGAGGAGCATAAGGGGCGTGCATAAGCGCACAAACGTGCCTACCGTTCCTGTCCTATTGTTTTTCTTTTCTTCTATACCTTTATATACTATATAACCTTTCTGTATGATAGTTACATATATTGTTGTGACAAAATAAATAAATAAAATAAGATGTATCTGTAGTGTTATATATTTTATATTGAGGGCAAATATAAAGCTACCTTAGGAGAGTAGTATAGTGGTTAAAGGCATGAAACCAGGAGACAATGAATTCTAGTCCCATCTTAGAAAAACCAACCCAGTGACCTTGGACCAGTCACCCTCTTGCCAGTGCTACGAGAGAGGCTATGTGAACCCACTTCCAAAATCTTGCTAGGAAAACTGAAGGGACTTATCTAGTCACTTGTCAGGAGGTAACCTTGATTTGAAGGTCAATCAATCAATAACTCTACCTTTCTGACCCTGGGATTTAAAATATAACACTCCAATTTTTAAAAGGCTGAAATTATTTATCTACCACTCCACTTTTCCTACATCAACATTCCAATGTCATGTATAGCACAGTGGTTTTGTTGCTATGACTTTCTCTAATATCCTTTTATGAATGAAAGTTAAAAAAAAAAAAGAGAGAAGAGGTAAAGTCAGTTAATGTGTACAATGGAAGCCCCAAAATGGTGTTCCCTCATGTCAACTTTTCCTTTCAGGGAGGAAGAAAAGCTGAAGAAGACATTTCCACCTCTCAGTTGCAAACAAAGAGATTTCCTCATCCATTAAAGAGTCAGTTGAAATGGTGGCTGTACAGATATGATAAACAAAATAAAAGCAAGCTCTACAACTTTGTAAAAACTTCTAAGCATAAATGCTGCCCTGATTGTTTTACTTGATGCAAACATTCTAAGTCTAAATGGCTGTAGATGAAAAGGGGTAACACCCATCTCCTTTCCCATCTCCACGCTAAAACAATGGAGTTTTACAGTTACTTCTGAATCAATATGCCTAAAACTGGGCAGAAAGTCTTGCTAGTTTCCAACAAGAGAAATTTAAGCAGAAGTGCAAACTGTGCCTAAATGTACTATTGATCCATAGAGGGCAGCTTGAAGAAAAATTGCACAAACCAGAAAATGAGTTTTTTCTAGCTCTGGTAATAGTGCTTATGCTCTAAAGCTGTCCAGAATTTTGACACTAAATCAGTTTACTTCAAAATAGTATAATTCATCTGAAATTATCCACAGCAGCAGTTACGGTGTGGCAGACAAGAAAATGCCTCTAAAAAAAAAAGGACTTAGCACAAATCACAAGTACAAGCATATGAGAAATTTACATATATCTTACACCTTAACAATATAAATGTAGACCTTTAAAAAGAAATCGCATCTGAAGCTTAATGGTTGGTTAAATGGACTATATTTATCCAATAGGACTCTGACTTATTTTCTTATGGTGCAGTGCTATATTCCTTGACAATTCTGAAGACCTTTAAGGTTCCTTCCAGCCCTAGGAGTCTTATGAGTCTATATATTTTTTGGATTGTATCTAAAACAGCTGCAGTGCCCCTTGTCTTATGCAATTACACATGGCACTAAATATGAGTCCAACTGGAGAACAGCCTCTGCAAATATTTGTGCTGTGGAAATAGGTGCATATTTTCAAAAAATATCGGAGATCTACTGAAACCCGATGACTGAAGAGAAATTACCCGCAGTGAAAATAATGAAATCTTTGTGAAACAGGTCAAAATAGTTTATGCCTTAAATGCCAGCAGGTGTTCCAATCCTCCCTTCTGTGCAATAATTTGTCATTAGGCAAATGCAAAGTATACATATGCCTAAATATAGATATTGTCTTGCAAATCCATATTTTTAATTTTGATGATCTCCTTAACTACATTTTTTTAAAAAAATACAACAACCCCTGTTTTCCAAAAACCTGCTGACAAATGTACAAGAAACATATGCCAAAACAATTCAATAACCTTGCAGTCTGAAAAAAAATGTCTTTGGAAGAAGGACAGTTTATTGATTGTGACAAACTAACCTTGAAAGTATCAAAGGCAGAAACCAAAGGAGCATTTTAAATAGCTGACAGATGAAGGAGCTGAGTCCACTACTCTACTTTGCTCAAAGCCCAAGGACTTAGATGTGATCTGATTTATGACTTGATACAGTACCAAGTTACAAATTAAAGCAATATAAATAATTGCACCAGAATCCCAAACTTGAATGGCATATCAGCATTGCAAGTGAGTAACTTTGGTGCAAATACTAGTTATTATTTAATTACCATCTTTTCATTCTCTACTAAGCAGGCATTCTGTTAGACTGTGATAGGGGAGAAAGAGAACTAGAGTTACTTCATTGATTGGCTGATAGTTTGCACACTCTGTTAAGCAGTGTTTTTTATGGTATTGGAATGTAGATATCTTCCAATCTGTGGTCTCTGTCTCGTTCTCCTGATTTGGCTGGTTGATTGGGATATTGGTTAGTTAGAACCATTCCTTTTAGTACTTCATCAATTACTGTAGCCTTCTGGGTAATGAACAGAGTTCTGAACTCACTTCATTTCCCAAAACTAGAAATTCTTCTAAGTAGACAATATTTTCTAAGGTATCTTAGATGTTCTAAAAAAGAAATAAGGAAACAATTTACAATATGCACTTTGTAAATCTCTCCCAATTGAATTCATGGTTTACTGGAACAATATCCTTAATATTTAAAATGCATTTGGCAACATATAATCAGTAAAATAGGATGTATATCTATGTGTGTGTTATATATTCATATTCAGTCTACTTTGAAGTAGTGGACATATTTTAGAATTAATAGAAATCAATATACTAAACTAGAAAAACCAGACCAATATTTTAGCAAAGATGATTTATTCCTACTATCACTTTATGAATGGAAATACCTGCAATTCTGCAATCCAAATTCCTTCTTGGAAAATTTCTAAATTACTGAACATCTTGTAGCATCTTAAAGTAAGTTTATTACTGCACACAGAAGTGGACCCCAATCCATTTCACTCAGACATATAGTAAACCAAATGCTGTGTTGCTAGATTTGCCTATTTTTTCCCTGTAAAAAATTAACATGTCTACCCCTTGGAAATAATTCCAATTTATTGTGAGCATTCTCGAAAGGCTACTTTAAGCCATGTTTTCTTGGGAAAGGTAAATAATTCCAACTATTATTTTGCTCAATCATATGTCTGTTAACTTTTGGTTGAGCTTGTATGTTGTACTGAATTATGATGCATTTAAAGTAAGCTACAATGATTAGATTTACACAAACCGCAACCTAACCTTGAATGATTACTACAGCCTATATCTGAGTTTGCCTTTTCCTCATAAAGCTTCCCTTTTGTCTTTGTTGATTAATTAACAGGAAATCAACTCTGCAAGAGAACTAAAATGCCAACAGAATCTAGTAAATCTGGTAAAAAGGAATCTGCAAATCTCACAAAGAACTAGTCTGATCTAGTGATTATGGTATCTTTAACCTTAACTTTAAACTTTAACTTTTTAGCTTTCAACTTTAAGCGCACTAGTATGCCTACTGTCCCTGTCCTAATGTCCCCTTTTATACGTATCCATTTCATGTATTCATAATCATGTTTATACTTATAGCTGCTATCTAATACAAGCATGACAAAATAAATAAATAAATAAATAAATAAGTAAGTAAGTAAGTAAGTAAGTAAGTAAGTAAGTAAGTAAGTAAGTATCAGGCTAAAAACAGGGAGAGAGTGAGCTCTAGTCCCACTTTAGGCATGAAAATTGGTTGGGTGATTGCAGTAACTCTCTCTCTCAGCCCAAACCACCTCCCAAACCACCTTGCTATTGTGAAGAAAACAGGAGAAGGAAGACATTTTAGATATGGTTTTTTGGTTTTTTTTGCATTTATATCCCGCCCTTCTCCGAAGACTCAGGGCGGCTTACACTATGTTAGCAATAGTCTCCATTCTATTTGTATATTTATATAAAAGTCAACTTATTGCCCCCAACAATCTGGGTCCTCATTTTACCTATCTTATAAAGGATGGAAGGCTGAGTCAACCTTGGGCCTTGTGGGATAGAACCTGCAGTAATTGCAGGCAGCTGCTGTTAATAACAGACTGCATTAGCAGTCTGAGCCACAGAGGTTTACTGCCTTGAGTTATTTATACAAATAATAAAGGAAGGATAAAAATAAATAAATAAATTGTGCCATACTTCTTTTTCCTTATTATATTCCAATGAATCAGGGCAGAAGCCAAGTCACCTCCAAATGTCATCTTGTTTTCTGGATTTCTATTGCCTAGGAAAAAACTCTTGAATATTTCCATCAAAATCATGTTCCACGTTCTACACTTTCATAGGTCCTTATTTTCCTAATTCCAGTATATGTATTAGTATAGAAAATCCTGGAGCTGTAGACTTCATTGGCAAGTTGTAAAAAAAAACTAAACACCTTACTGAGAAAGAGCAATGGCAAACCACATCTCTGGGATTGCAAAAAAGAACCACCAGAATGCATTAAAATCATTACTGAGAGCTGACTTTGATTTGGAGATTTTATACATTTATTTAAAGGGGAACATTGACAAGTCAATTATTGTCCTAAGTTTATCATCATTGTAGCATTTTATTGAGGGATATCTCCTAAAGCAGGGGTCCCCAACTGTCTGTGGGCCTTTGGGAATTGGGGTGTATAAGCGGCAGGTAAGTGTGTGAAATTTCATTTGTGCATGCGTGAGAACTAGGTTGCCTGCACAAATCCATCCTGGCAAGTTGAAATGAAGAGGCATGTAGCTGCCAAAATTTAATGAACTTTGGCAGCTAAGTACTCTTTGTTTCAACTTGCCATATCCCCTCCTACCATGCCACCACCATTGCTGCCAGTCCAGGGACCCAGAAAGGTTGGGGACTACTGTCCTAAAGAATCACTCTGAGTTTGTAGAAATACTGTAATACTTGATATTTAAATAAGTTAGGACAAAATATTTACAATTTTGGGGACAGTGAATCATTCCCCCCACCCCCAATATGTCCCTTTTCTGGATTAACAAGCTGAGGGCTTTCCAAATGAGTTTTGATGGTTTAGGGAGGCTTACTAGGAAAAGATTTACAACTCTCTTTCCTCAAGGCAACATCATTTATTGATAAACTAGGCAAACTGTATAAGCCATTTGGGTAATTTGCTAATCCTAGCAGGGAGAGCATATATTGTGTGATTCTCACATTGATGGTGAGTAACTTCCATCAGGATTTCTTTCCCTTTTCTTTTGCAGCAGGATTTCGACTGTAAATAGGTTTCTCTTTCCTTTGTCTTGCCTAACCCATAAGATGAACAACTAAAACTCTCTGATTCTAACCCTGTGAACTTACATTGGGTGTCACAGGCATTTTCAATAGCCCTTCAGACATTGTAGTGTATCAATTTGAAAAGTACATAATAATAACAAGCCACCAGTTGCTAACCTTTGGCCCTGTAATTAACCATTATTATGTTGGTGGTTTTACAGACATAGGCAATGTAATTTGCACTAAATGTTTGATAATAGTTGAACTTTAGGGATTCATTTGTATGCAGTTACCTTTACTCAGGCATTTCACCTTTCTTTTTTCATGTGCTAGAATAATATATTGCCCTTCTCCTCAGTACCAGGGCCATTTTGCATGCTTGTGAGTCACTCGCAGAACAGGGCCTTTGGAGAGTTGGAATAAAGATTCTAAATAGTAAATAAGTTAAAATAATACATTGCTGGATAGTCGCCAAATTACTATAGTAGAGGAATAAATATGCCACTGGTTTACCACAGCATATATTTCATGAGAAGTAAATGTTCTTCTTAAGTCTTCTCCTTAAAAGGGAGAGAAGGAAGGTTATTCAAGATTTATTTCACTTGTGTTTCATCTTCAATCCAACTTGAAGTTTGTTGGTTGGTTGGTTTTTCTAATCCTTGTCTGCTATTACCTTTGAACATGGGGAACTTGAAGAAAAGCACACGAACCACTGTATCTCCTTCCTTCCTTCCTTCCTTCCTTCCTTCCTTCCTTCCTTCCTTCCTTCCTTCCTTCCTTCCTCCCTCCCTCCCTCCCTCCCTCCCTTCCTCCCTCCCTCCCTCTTTATTACAATCATTGATATTTTATGAGGAAAATCCTTTGGCTGAGGCAGGTTATTGGTTCTCTGACACAATATTATCAGAGCTGCTTATGATCACCCTGATCTCTCCTGGGCTTTCTTATCACCTGCTATTCCATCTTTTTATTGGAGCTGCTGACCTTCTGTGCTGCCACAAATATGCTTTGAGCCCTCTGCCATTCTCGCTGAAGAGCTGCATATGCATCAGAATAGATTATGATCTAAATTAAAAGTCGGTATTTTCTGCAGTGGCGCAACTTTCACATGAAATTAGGTGTGCACAGCTTGCTGCCAGATAGCTTTTTTACTTTTTTACTTTTCCTCTTTAAAAAGTAAGAGAGAAATGGTAGAATGGACAGTTTAGGTTGTTTCTGATTCATCATTTCTCAAAAATGTCTGGTTTCTCTCAGCCAATAACTTCTACTGCTCCAGCCTAAAACTGAACATATTTGGGTTTTACAGCACCCATAGGTTATTAGAACAAGCTTTGCATAAGAACATGCTTCCATGGCTTGAGAAATATGTTGGGTCAACTTGTGACCAATCATAATTTATTTATTTATTTATTTATAATTAAACTTTTATACCGCCCTTCTCCCGAAGGACTCAGGGTGGTGTACAGCCATCTTAAAATACAACAAGTAAATAGCAAATTTAAAAGAATTTAAAAACAAAATATTAACAAGGCCATCAACTAAAACGGTCAAAATGTTTCTGCAAAAAATATTTCTTCAGAGTCATTGTTGAAAACCCAGCATCATTATAAGCACTTGAAATTAGGAGCTTCAATTTACAATTGCACAAGTTATAGTCGGAGAATTTTCAAGTCTGTTATTAAACCAGAATACAAATGAAGCACCAGTCCTAAGACTAATAATGCAAATAGATACCCAGTTTCCCTGAAAATAAGACATCCCTTGATAATAAGCCCAATCGGGCTTTTGAGCATATGCACTAAAATAAGCCTCCCCCTGAAAATAAGCCCTCCCCAAAATATTTAGAGCTGGAAATCAGGTAAGACAGCAAGAGTAGCCCCATCTTGCTCCATGTACCCCAAAATAATAAAATATCCTCAAAAAATAAGGCTAAGCACTTATTTCGGGGTTCAAAAAATATAAGACAGGGTCTTATTTTGGGGAAAACACAGGTATGCATCCAGCAGCATCTGCTGAGAGTGGATGGAATAGGTTGGGATAGCAATATCTGCAAGATGACATGTGGAGCATGATGATCCAAGTCTTTTCGAACATGCATCAACAATGTACAAAACAGGGAGGGCTTGGATTGTGATGTCCTGCCACTATATTGCAGATTATGATATACGTCTCCCATAGATGCTATAGTGTTATCTCAAAATTGTTTTGAAACATTGTTTTTGCTGTCTATTAAGCTAAGTTTCTGCACTGAAGCTGATTATTTTTGGAACTGTATGGCATGGCAAATACTTTGTCAAAACTAAAAGCCAGATGAACCTGTTTGCCTCATTGGGATTATCTAATCTGAACCATTTCTCTCAAAGAAATTCTTAAGTATATACAGTTAGTTGACCACAACCGGCATTGCCTTAGTAAAAAGAGTAGCGCTGTGGTAGAATGGAAATATTATGGTGTCCAAAATGTCATTATCTATGATGCAGAGTGACATCACTTGCAGATACCACTTTCCAGATTTTTCAAGTGGGAATGTACAATTTCCCTGTAGCAAATTAGTCCTAACTTCCTTAAAGAATTATTCAGGATAAATCAAATAATGTATTGTCCCCTGGGAAAGTATCTTAAGAAGAAAACAGTTCTAGATATAGCATCTCTACATAATTATTTCAGAAAAGCGACATTTTCATGTTTTACAATAACATCCTATTCAGGGATAAACTCATTAAACATGACTTGTTTGCTGCTTTTTAATATATTTTAATCTTATTCACAGCTTCTAATACTGTGTCTCTTCTTAGGTTAATCTAGGTGTATCCAATCAAGTGAAACAATAAATATAATTATGCATTCAAACATAAAATGAGTGGGAATTAATTATATTCATATATTCCTACCCGCCACTATATGACAAGCAATTAACAACGCATTACCATACACAGTGAGCTGAGAGAGAGAGAGAGAGAGAGAGAGAGAGAGAGAGAGAGAGAGAAAGAAAAAAAGTGCAGAGTTCAGTATGAATATTCAATGCAGAGAAGTGACTTTTGTCTTATTTTTTTTTAATAGCCAGATAGGATAATGAATAAACTCAGAGCTATGAAAATCACATCCAAGTTTTGCATCTTGATCACAATTTATAAGAAAAGTAAATCAGTGATCTGCTGTCTCATACCATCTGACAGTAATACATAGCTTACTGGAAGTTGGGACATCATGAAAATTTGTCAAATATCAGGAGCATTTTTGTATCCTAGTTCTCATAGAGATGGCCACTGTAGGGGTCAGCAACATGAACTTGTTATATGATTCTCTTGGTGTATCTTGGTCTGTTTTCCAGATGTTGAGTATATTTTAAAGTTCCTTTAAATAAATTAATCAGTAGCAGAAATTGGCAAATTGCAAAATACTGGCCTCCAGCGTTTTGGAAGTATTTCAAAAAAATGTCCATAGTTTTGCTTTTATTTTTAAAGATTTATAGGGACAGCTCAGTGCTTTGCTTAGAATTATCTACCAATCACCTCATCCAAAATTGAAAAATTAAGTTGCATGGTAGGGAACATTTGGGGAGAAATCGAGAGGAAATTGGGGGGAGTGACTTTAGCAGTTTAAAATAAGGGATGAATTAATATTTTGATGATCACTAGATAGCACTAAAGAGAGTTTTCTAATTTTCTTTACTGCTTTATATCATAGTGCAGGGATGTCCAACTTTGACAACTTGAAGACTAGTGGACTTCAACTCCCAGAATTCCCTAGCCAGCATGATGGTTAGGGAATTCTGGGAGCTGAAGTCCACAAACCCTAAAGTTGCTAAGGTTGGAGACCCAAGCTCTAGTGGTTGTATGGATTCATTTATTTATTTCAGCTCAGTATTTGGATAAAGACTGATTGCTTTCTGCCAACACTTTACTAAGATGGTATCCTATCATTCTAAACCTTTCCCAATTTATTATCCTTCAGGATTCTGGTTTTCAATACCAACTCTGCTAGCTAGAGAGGATCTGGAGCTATGGGGCAAACCTCTTAAAAAAGGAGAATTTTTTTTTTTTGAAGAGCATAAATAATAAAAACAGAAACAGCTTTCCAAAGCCTGAGTGAATTAAATAGTCTTTTCCTTGGCCCAGAAAGGGAAAAGACTCAACCAACCAACAAACCAACCAACCATCCTGAAAACGGTTCTTCAATCTAAAAGACATTAAGTGATTCCCAAACTGTGGGGCCATCAGTGAAAATAGTGTGCTATAACTCTCACAAGTGTTAACCTGATACCAAAAATAAGCTGCAGGCAAAACAATTCTGTCAAATCACAGTGCATGAGGAAGTTCAAATTGGAACCAATGTGTCTATGGAATATGGGGGGGGGGAAAGTAAAATTCATAGCCTTGATAGTGTGATGAAAGTTCCACTTCAATCTTATTGCTATTTTGACTGTTGTGAACATAATCTGTGGAAAGCCCTAAACTGGAGGCTATAATAGCGTAAATATTCAACACCCAGATGTTTTTGAGCTGCTCATGGATTGCATCTATACAAAAGATGCAAAAAAATATTGGTATATGGAATCCCTGTACAGTCTGAATTTCCCTCAGGCATTTTGTAGGAGTGGGGTCTATGCCAATTTGCCACAACCAGCTCGACATGACCAACCTGCCACAGCCGTCTCACCACAGCCGACGCGCCATAGCCAACTTGCCATAGCCAACTTGCTGCAGGAAAACTCGCCACAGCCAGCTCGCCACAGGACAATTCACTGCGGGACAAGAGTTATACTAATATCAGAGATGTGATGGAATAGAATCATTAAAGGATACAAAAGGGGGAATGAAATTAGAATGGCAAAAATTAAAATATTTTTTTTATTTATTTTAAATCATTAAATAGAAGTTGTTATTTGTCCTGCAACATGTTGTCTTGCAGCGAGCTGGCCATGGCGAGTTTGGCCGCTACAAGTTGGCCACAACAAGCTGACTATGGCATGTTGTCCCATTCCCATGGGAGTGTGCTTCTATGGAATCCAGATGCCTTAACTCTCCCATCACTAGCTGTATGATCTAGACT